>NC_053038.3:220748183-221051213 GCF_002575655.3 Aegilops tauschii subsp. strangulata
GTTATATGTTTTCTTAACATTTGGAATATGGGGCTTGTGTAAAAGGTTACAAACCTATTCCAAATCAGACAAGTGCTACTTTGTAGGTTATACCAAAATGTTGGGTATTCCTCTCTCACTATACCGAGGCAAATAGTTTTGCCGCGAAACGGTGTGCTTTTAAAGAGAATGGTTCTTTCAAAAAGGTGAGTGGGAGAATAGTGCAACTCGACGAGATAAACAGTATCTACGTCATCAGATCAAAGGAAAGAGACCTTGGAAGTAATTCTAGAGTTTCCTACTGCGACTTATACGGAAGTCTCTACAATAAAATGTATGAACTTCGGTCGAACTTGCAGCTGAACCACATAGGCAAGGCTCGTGCAAACCTCTCAGGTGCGCAAACAAGATATTGTTGTTAGACAACATTATACCTATGATACACAAGGAAGCGTTGATGGGCCCTGACTCCGGAATTGGCTAAATGCCAATACAACCCGAGTTAGTTTCCATATAAGTGATTCAAGATTAAAACCTTGATACACCTTTCGGAAGACTTAGAGTCTAACGAATATTTATGGAACTTAAAACTGATACGGATAAAATGTTTTATCCATAAAGCTCGACTTGTTGAAATAACAAGTTCAAGAGTTGACTATGATGAGGTTGTTTTCATCGTAGCGATGCTTAAACTCGGTTCGGGTTGAACTAGCAATTAATACATATTTCAATCATGAGATATGAAACATGGATGATAAAAGGATTTCCATCTGATGGAAATGAAAGCTAGGACTTGCATATGATACAGTCCAAAGTAATTTGTCAATCCAGAGGATGCTAGTAGGTATGCAAACTTCAGAGTTCCAGCAATGGACAGAAGAGAGCAAAATGGAGTTGGAATCTTCGTGTTTTGATGAAATGGTCAAAGGGGTTTTGACTTCATCAATGGGTAACGAAGATGCTTGTAATTCAAGAAAGTAAGTGGGAGCGAAATAATATTTCTAAAAACCTTATGTGCTTGGCACATTGGTAATTGGAAATAAATTTCTTGACACAAATTAGGACTTCATTTGAAAATAGTTTTTCGATGAAGTGCTTAGGCTAAATAGCCTCAATATTAGGCATGATGATCTATGGAGATAGATTTACCTAATGGGGCTAAACAATGAATACATATTGACAAGATGCTAAAACCTTTTAGCATTTAAAACGCCAAGGAGTGATTCTTGCCAAAGTCACATGGAAAGAGTTTTTGCAAGACTCGGTGTCCCAAAACACTGATGAGTAAAATACATGATGCAGATTCCACACACTTTTGTGTTTGGATTAATCATGTATTCCATGGTATGTAAAACAACCAGATATGTCCGATACTCCCAAGGTGTTGCGAGTATGGATACCAATGTGATCAAATTACTGATCATGGGACAACAGTGAAAGATGTCACAGAGTACTAGAGTAAGTACTGATGACATGGTTTTCTCGCAAGCAGAGATCATGAAGAGTTCGTTGTAAAATGTTACATCAATACAGTCTTCATCTTTTCTCCATGCGATTTTCGATTTAAATTAAGGGTTTTGTGTAACACACAATGTGGTGGCACAGTTAGTTGGAATTTGTTCAAACTAGTTACTGTGGCGAATTTTATAACAAGGGCTAACTATGTTGATGCTTTAGAAGCGACAAAGAAGATGTTGAATCATATAGTTCATTCATGAACTTAGTATAGTTCCAAGATGGCTTTTGACAATGGGACACTACTGCAGGTAGTTGCTCCATAACTCAGTCTGAGGAATCTAGGTTCGACCTGTGATTCACATACATACAAAGCCAAGTCCACACAAAATATGAATTTTATGAAAACGTGAAAACGCGAGGACATGCAAAGATACACACGGAACTGAAGTCGTCAGATCCATTGGACATCAGGCTATACCACAAGCGAAGCATATTTACACTGGTGTGCCACAGGTGTGAAGTGCATTAGCATAAGCTAGATTATTGACTCTAGTGCAAGTGGGAGTCTGTAGGAGATATGCCCTAGAGGCAATAATAAATGATATTATTTATCTCCGAGTTCATAATTATGTTTTTCCATGCTATAACTGCAATGATTCTCGAGTCTGCAATATCCACGAGGCTCGGAGGAAGACTCATATGCACGTGTGGAATGATAAACGGTAAGAAGTATTCTTAGTCTGGCCTCTAAGACTAGCTCAAGTGTTGCATGATGGTTATGTTTTCCTGATCATGGGCATGTCAATGCCAGCAACTTTGAGGGCACAATGTTAAGAGAACATTTGTGTTGAATCGACCCGGATTGATGTTATGCTATGAGATACTTTCGTCACAAGTTAATGGTTTATAACACAGAGATAGTTAATGTTTGCATAATTCCTTAGACCATGAGAGTATCAAGTTTCTTCATGCTTGCTTCGTGAACTTTGGGGTTTGTTAAACGTCATCCGTAACTGGATGGCTATTACGGCGGCTTACGGGTTCATGGGAAAGTATGTTAAGTAACTTGATAGCTCGAGATTGGGATTTGCTCCTCCGACGATGGAGAGATATACTCGGGCCCTCTCGGTGTTACGGTGTCCATCATCGTCTGGCCAGACACTTTGTGATTTGATCACGGGGATGCCGGAACACGAAACGAGAAAAGAGAACAAAACCGGTAACGAGGTAACTAGCATAGTGGACAAGTTGTTGATCCACGGGAATGCCAACATGTCTCACCTCGGGTATTTGTAACATATCGCGAAGCAACAGGAATAGCACACGGCAACTGGAGGTTCACTCGAATATTCATTCGTGTGGGTATAGGGGTCAATATGGGTGTCCACGGCTCCGATGTTGATCATTGATCGGAAGGGGTTCCAGGTCATGTCTATACTTCACCGAACCTATAGGGTCACATGCTTAAGGGTCATCTATCTGCTGAATACTAGACAGGGAGTCTGAGAGAAAATCACCGAAAAAGTTTCGGACACCGAAAAGTTTCGGACAGCGGAATCGTACTGCAGAGAGAGGTCACCGGATGAGTTTCGGTGAAACCGAAAAAGTTGTTTCGGGGTATGCCATTAAGTCAAAATGGTTTCGGCACATGCCTGATAATTCTTGGAGGGTGCCAGAATCATTTTGGAAACTTTTTGGAATTTTCAGAAATAAAAACCGAAAATGTTTCGGAGCTGCTGGTACCGCTTTGGCTGTTTTTCGCAGATGAAATTCACTAATCTTAAATTGTTTCAGAACGAATCCAAAATCATTTTAGTGGGTACTGGAATTATTCTAAGACCCATAGAAATATTTTCGGATTTAGTGGACGCGAAAAATTGTCTTCATGAATAGTGAAAACGCATTCTTGTTTGCTTTTCGCAGATGAAAATCACTAAACCAAAATTGTTTCAGAACGCGTTGAAAATTATTTTAGTGGGTACTGGAAATGTTCTGAGCCCACATAAATATTTTCAGTTCGAACGGACACTGAAAAATTTCGTCATGAATAGTGAAAGTGCTTTTTGCTTGGCTTCTTGGAGAAGCCACCTTGAGGGCCTTTTTGGTATTCCCCCCTTGGCTTCTTGGAGAAGCCACCCTTGGGCTTGGCCTATAAATAGGGGTGGAGGGGGCTGCCTAAAGGATCATCCCTTCTCACATACAAGTGCCATGCATGATCTGGCTTCTCTCTCCCGCCCAGCGAAATAGTTTCGTAGAGCCGAAAGGCTGTCTGGGTTCCGGTGGGAACTAGTTCTGGACGGCGAAGCCCTGCCGGATAGATGACACCGTATGTGTGCATCTCTGTAGAGAGATCATAGTTTCGGTCTTTGTTCGTGAGTGCCTCCCGAAGGGCTGTCCGTGTGACCGTCCGAGTTTCGAAGGTCCTCCCGAAGGGCTGTCCGAGTGACCGTTCGAGTTTCGAAGGTCCTCCCGAAGGGCTGTCCGCGACACCGTCCGGGGGGCTGTTCGACCGCCTCCCGGAGGGCTGTCTGAGGAGCAGATGAGGGTATACATCCTCGCGGTTGGGAGGTTGTAAATCCTAGCTGCGGGGATCTGCACCGCTGATTGTCATCGACTCTACTTCCCGCTGCGCTACGAGTCGATAACGAAAAAGATCAAACCTTGTATGCAGTCTCCATAGTGGTCCTGGGCTGGTGCGTAGGTTGGAATTTTTTGTTTTCTGCTGCGTTCCCCTACACAAAACTCCATGAAGAAGAATCAGTACTACTGGCATGAAGTCTTTGACCGCACTTGGGTTATTATGTCTAACCTCTACAGTGCTGAAGATCTCAAGGAGATGGTCTTCAAACAGGACTTTGACTGGTCTCAACCTCCTTCGAAGAAATTCAAGAAGGTCAAAGTTCCTCAGCTCGTTGCTAGCTCATATTCCTCATCGCGCAAGACAGATGAAGCCAAAGATTTGAACGACACTGTGGCAGGCCCTACTCCAACGGACGACCCCAATAACGCCGGCGCTCCTCCATCGACTTCTTGATGATATTCTTCAGGGGCGTTAGTCCTCATTTTTTGTCCCTTTTGGTCAATCGATGACGAAGGGGGAGAAATTTGAGTTAGTCTTCAAGCAGGTCTCTATATATGGGCATTTTTTTCTAAGTTACAACTCTCGCTCTTCTGAAGTGTTTGTTGATCGAGTTGTAAACTTAAGTCCTATGGTGGTCTGATACTTTTTGCTTTGTTCTCGGCATGCTATATTCCTCTAGTACCTTAATGCACGCATGTTGAATTTCATTAGACATCATATTTCATCATGCATTTCAAATTATTCATATCATATATTAAATACGTGTATACAAGATATAGGGGGAGATCTCCATGATTCTACTCTACAATGTGCATTTGCTATTCAAAGCAAATTCCTCAGATATGCACATCTTCAGGGGGAGTTCTTCTATATCTTGCAATCAAATTCCTCAGTATCAGTATTTACACTTCATATGTTTATCCTCGTTGAAAACTTAACCTATATTGTCATCAATCACCAAAAAGGGGGAGATTGTTAGTGCATCTAGTGCCCCTTAGTGATTTTGGTGTATTGGAGACTTACAGGTTAACGGACTAATGAGTTTGTGAGTGTACACAGGTCTATAAGTCTATGAGGAGTTTGATATTTACGATGAAAGTCGACCCCTAAAAATGAATGTCTTCAACTGAAGACTTTGGTTTTCTTGAAGACTTTGAAAGTGAAGAAATTGGTGTGACCATGAAGACTTGATATTCATGCGAGGATTATGAAGCGTGAAGACTTTTGTTTTTGTAGTTTCATTTTCTCTTTCTTGAGTCATAGGAAACACCGTACTGTTAATGCGGGTCGAGGTAGAACTAAGGAAAAGTTTCCAAGTGATGCTCATCTCAAATCCTACACCTACCCAATCCTTTCGAGTGAAGCCATTGGAAATCTCATACAGTTCAGTCAATTTCTTCAGTGATAGAGAAGAAGATCTTCTGTTCTCTGAGGAATTTGATCTAACTGAGGAGTTAGGAATTCGCTAGTGCGGATTGCCTACAAGTGAGGAACATGATAGCCCTGAGGAATTTGAGAGCTCAAATATCCGACTGTTGCTGTGTTGTGCGCCAGCTGTCCCAAAATATATACCCACCTAACAGTCATATCATTGAAGGGCATTTATGTCTTATCATGTCGGGCTGCTCCCTAGGCTATAAATAGCCGCCCCCTACAACCACTAGTTGGTTGGCTGCTCCAAGAGAAACTGACACTTGTCATTGAGAGCATCCCATCCTCCGAGGACTTTGAGCGAAAATCATCAAGTGAGGAAAACCCAAACCCAAACACCTACAAATCCAATGTGATTGAGCATCACTGAAGAGATTGTTCCGGAGTGGAACCGACACTTGTTACCTTTGAGGACTGTGCATCCTCCAGACGGTTAGGCGTCATGTCGTAGAGCATCCAAGAGGAAATTGTGGATCGCCGAGTGATCAAGTCTGTGAAGGTTTGGAAGTCACCTGAAGACTTACCATGAGTGATTGGGTGAGGTCTGTGTGATCTTAGTGAAGGAAATATGCCCTAGAGGCAATAATAAAGTTATTATTTATTTCCTTATATCATGATAAATGTTTATTATTCATGCTAGAATTGTATTAACCGGAAACATAATACTTGTGTGAATACATAGACAAACAGAGTGTCACTAGTATGCCTCTACTTGACTAGCTCGTTGATCAAAGATGGTTATGTTTCCTAGCCATAGACATGAGTTGACATTTGATTAACGGGATCACATCATTAGGAGAATGATGTGATTGACTTGACCCATTCCGATAGCTTAGCACTCGATCGTTTAGTATGTTGCTATTGCTTTCTTCATGACTTATACATGTTCCTATGACTATGAGATTATGCAACTCCCGTTTACCGGAGGAACACTTTGTGTGCTACCAAACGTCACAACGTAACTGGGTGATTATAAAGGTGCTCTACAGGTGTCTCCAAAGGTACTTGTTGGGTTGGCGTATTTCAAGATTAGGATTTGTCACTCCGATTGTCGGAGAGGTATCTCTAGGCCCACTCAGTAATACACATCACTATAAGCCTTGCAAGCATTGTAACTAATGAGTTAGTTGTGGGATGATGTATTACGGAACGAGTAAAGAGACTTGCCGGTAACGAGATCGAACTAGGTATCGAGATACCGACGATCGAATCTCGGGCAAGTAACATACCGATGACAAAGGGAACAACGTATGTTGTTATGCGGTCTGACCGATAAAGATCTTCGTAGAATATGTGGGAGCCAATATGAGCATCCAGGTTCCGCTATTGGTTATTGACCGGAGAGGTGTCTCGGTCATGTCTACATAGTTCTCGAACCCGTAGGGTCCGCACGCTTAACGTTACGATGACGGTTATATTATGAGTTTATGTGTTTTGATGTACCGAAGGAGTTTGGAGTCCCGGATGAGATCAGGGACATGACGAGGAGTCTCGAAATGGCCGAGACGTAAAGATCGATATATTGGACGACTATATTCGGACTTCGGAAAGGTTCCGAGTGATTCGGGTATTTTTCGGAGTACCGGAGAGTTACGGGAATTCGTATTGCGCCTTAATGGGCCATACGGGAAAGGAGAGAAAGGCCCCAAAGGGTGGCCGCACCCCTCCCCATGGACTAGTCCGAATTGGACTAGGGAGGGGGGGCGCCCCCTTCCTTCTTTCTCCTTCTCCCTTCCCATCTCCTATTCCAACAAGGAAAGGAGGAGTCCTACTCCCGGTGGGAGTAGGACTCCCCCCTTGGCGCGCCCTCCTCCTTGGCCGGCGGCCTCCCCCTTGCTCCTTTATATACGGGGGCAGGGGGGCACCCCATACACACAACAATTGATCATTGATCTCTTAGCCGTGTGCGGTGCCCCCCTCCACCATATTACACCTCGATAATATCGTAGCGGTGCTTAGGCGAAGCCCTGCGTCGGTAGAACATCATCATCGTCACCACGCCGTCGTGCTGACGAAACTCTCCTCAACACTCAGCTAGATCGGAGTTCGAGGGACATCATCGAGCTGAACGTGTGCTGAACTCGGAGGTGCCGTGCGTTCGGTACTTGATCGGTCGGATCGTGAAGACGTACGACTACATCAACCGCGTTGTGTTAACGCTTCCGCTTTCGGTCTATGAGGGTACGTGGACAACACTCCCCCCTCTCGTTGCTAAGCATCACCATGATCTTGCGTGTGCATATAATTTTTTTGAAATTACTATGTTCCCCAACAGTGGCATCCGAGCCTGGTTTTATGCGTTGATGTTATGCACGAGTAAAACACATGTGAGTTGTGGGCGATATAAGTCATACTGCTTACCAGCATGTCATACTTTGGTTCAGCAGTATTGTGAGATGAAGCGGCCCGGACCGACATTACGCGTACGCTTACGCGAGACTGGTTTCACCGTTGCGAGCACTCGTTGCTTAAAGGTGACTGGCGGGTGTCTGTCTCTCTCACTTTAGTTGAAGCGAGTGTGGCTACGCCCGGTCCTTGCGAAGGTTAAAACAACACCAACTTGACAAACTATCGTTGTGGTTTTGATGCGTAGGTAAGAACGGTTCTTGCTAAGCCTGTAGCAGCCACGTAAAACTTGCAACAACAAAGTAGAGGACGTCTAACTTGTTTTTGCAGGGCATGTTGTGATGTGATATGGTCAAGACATGATGCTATATTTTATTGTATGAGATGATCATGTTTTGTAACCGAGTTATCGGCAACTGACAGGAGCCATATGGTTGTCGCTTTATTGTATGCAATGCAATCGCCATGTAATTGTTTTACTTTATCACTAAGCGGTAGTGATAGTCGTAAAAGCAATAGTTGGCGAGACGACAACAATGCTACGATGGAGATCAAGGTGTCGAGCCGGTGACGATGGTGATCATGACGGTGCTTCGGAGATGGAGATCACAAGCACAAGATGATGATGGCCATATCATATCACTGATATTGATTGCATGTGATGTTTATCTTTTATGCATCTTATCTTGGTTTGATTGACGGTAGCATTATAAGATGATCTCTCACTAAAATTTCAAGATAAAAGTGTTCTCCCTGAGTATGCACCGTTGCGAAAGTTCTTCGTGCTGAGACACCACGTGATGATCGGGTGTGATAGGCTCTACGTGCAAATACAACGGGTGCAAAACAGTTGCACACGCGGAATACTCAGGTTAAACTTGACGAGCCTAGCATATGCAGATATGGCCTCGGAACACGGAGACCGAAAGGTCGAGCGTGAATCATATAGTAGATATGATCAACATAGTGATGTTCACCGTTGAAACTACTCCATCTCACGTGATGATCGGACATGGTTTAGTTGATATGGATCACGTGATCACTTAGAGGATTAGAGGGATGTCTATCTAAGTGGGAGTTCTTAAGTAATTTGATTAATTGAACTTAAATTTATCATGAACTTAGTCCTGATAGTATTTTGCAAATTATGTTGTAGATCAATAGCTCGCGTTGTTGCTTCCCTATGTTTATTTTGATATGTTCCTAGAGAAAAATTATGTTGAAAGATGTTAGTAGCAATGAGGTGGATTGGATCCATGATCTGAGGATTATCCTCATTGCTGCACAGAAGAATTATGTCCTTGATGCACCGCTAGGTGACAGACCTATTGCAGGAGCAGATGCAGACGTTATGAACGTTTGGCTAGCTCAATATGATGACTACTTGATAGTTTAGTGCACCATGCTTAACGGCTTAGAATCGGGACTTCAAAAACGTTTTGAACGTCATGGACCATATGAGATGTTCCAGAAGTTGAAGTTAATATTTCAAGCAAATACCCGAGTTGAGAGATATGAAGTCTCCAACAAGTTCTATAGATAAAAGATGGAGGAGAATAGCTCAAGCAGTGAGCATTTGCTCAGATTGTCTGGCTACTACAATCGCTTGAATCAAGTGGGAGTTAATCTTCCAGATAAAATAGTGATTGACAGAATTCTCTAGTCACCATCACCAAGTTAGTAGAACTTCGTGATGAACTATAGTATGCAAGGGATGACAAAGGTAATTCCCGAGCTCTTCGTGATGCTGAAATCAACGAAGGTAGAAATCAAGAAAAACATCAAGTGTTGATGGTTGACGAGATCACTAGTTTCAAGAAAAGGGCAAAGGGAAGAAGGGGAACTTCAAGAAGAACGGCAAGCAAGTTGCTACTCAAGTGAAGAAGCCTAAGTCTGGTCGTAAGCCTGAGACTAAGTGCTTCTACTGCAAAGGGACTAGTCACTGGAAGCGGAACTACCCCAAGTATTTGGTGGATAAGAAGGATGGCAAAGTGAACAAAGGTATATTGGATATACATGTTATTGATGTGTACTTTACTAGTGTTTATAGCAACCCCTCAGCATTTGATACTGGTTCAGTTGCTAAGAGTAGTAACTCGAAACGGGAGCTGCAGAATAAACAGAGACTAGTAAAAAGCGAGGTGACGATGTGTTGGAAGTAGTTCCAAGATTGATATGATCATCATCGCACACTCCCTATACTTTCGGGATTAGTGTTGAAACTAAATAAGTGTTATTTGGTGTTTGCGTTGAGCATGAATATGGTTTGATCATGTTTGTTGCAATACGGTTATTTATTTAAATTAGAGAATAATTGTTGTTCTGTTTACATGAATAAAACCTTCTATGGTCATACACCCAATAAAATGGTTTGTTGGATCTCGATCATAGTGATACACATATTCATAATAATGAAGCCAAAAGAAGCAAAGTTAATAATGATAGTGCAACTTATTTGTGGCACTGCCGTTTAGGTCATATCGGTGTAAAGCGCATGAAGAAACTCCATACTGATGGACTTTTGGAATCACTTGATTATGAATCACTTGGTACTTGCGAACCGTGCCTCATGGGCAAGATGACTAAAACATCGTTCTCCGGAACCATGGAGAGAGCAACAGATTTATTGGAAATCATACATACAGATGTATGTGGTCCAATGAATATTGAGGCTCGTGGCGGATGTCGTTATTTTCTCACCTTCATAGATGATTTGAGCAGATATGGGTATATCTACTTAATGAAACATAAGTCTGAAACATTTGAAAAGTTCAAAGAATTTCAGAGTGAAGTTGAAAATCATCGTAACAAGAAAATAAAATTTCTACGATCTGATCGTGGAGGGGAATATTTGAGTTATGAGTTTGGTCTTCATTTGAAACAATGCGGAATGGTTTCGCAACTCACGCCACCCGGAACACCACAGCGTAATGGTGTGTCCGAACATCATAACCGTACTTTATTAGATATGGTGCGATATATGATGTCTCTTACCGATCTACTACTATCGTTTTGGGGTTATGCATTAGAGACAGCTGCATTCACGTTAAATAGGGTACCATCTAAATACGTTGAGACGACATCTTATGAACTGTGGTTTGGCAAGAAACCAAAGTTGTCGTTTCTTAAAGTTTGGGGTTGCGATGCTTATGTGAAAAAGTTTTCATCCTGATAAGCTCAAACCCAAATCGGAGAAATGTGTCTTCATAGGATACCCAAAGGAGTTGGGTACACCTTCTATCACAGATCCGAAGGCAAGACATTCGTTGCTAAGAATGGATCCTTTGTAGAGAAGGAGTTTCTCTCGAAAGAAGTGAGTGGGAGGAAAGTAGAACTAGATGAGGTAATTGTACCTGCTCCCTTATTGGAAAGTAGTTCATCGCAGAAACCAGTTTCTATGACGCCTATACCAGTTAGTGAGGAAGTTAATGATGATGATCATGGAACTTTAGATCAAGTTATTACTGAACCTCGTAGGTCAACCAGAGTGAGATCCGCACCAGAGTGGTACGGTAATTCAGTTCTGGAGGTCATGTTACTTGACCATGACGAACCTACGAACTATGAGGAAGCGATGATGAGCCCAGATTCCGCAAAATGGCTTGAGGCCATGAAATCTGAGATGGGATCCATGTATGAGAACAAAGTGTGGACTTTGGATGACTTGCCTGATGATCGGCAAGCCATAGAAAATAAATGGATCTTCAAGAGGAAGACGGACGTTGATAGTAGTGTTACTATCTACAAAGCTAGACTTGTCGGAAAAAGGTTTTTGACAAAGTTCAAGGTGTTGACTACGATGAGATTTTCTCACTCGCAGCGATGCTTAAGTCTGTCCGAATCATGTTAGCAATTGCCGCATTTTATGAAATCTGGCAAATGGATAAACAAAACTGAATTCCTTAATGGATTTATTAAAGAAGAGTTATATATGATGCAACCAGAAGGTTTTGTCAATCCTAAAGGTGCTAACAAAATATGCAAGCTCCAGCGATCCATCTATGGACTGGTGCAAGCATCTCGGAGTAGGAATATATGCTTTGATAAGTTGATCAAAGGATATAGTTTTATAAAGACTTGCGGTGAAGCCTGTATTTACAAGAAAGTGAGTGGGAGCACTACAGCATTTCTGATAAGTATATGTGAATGACATATTGTTGATCGAAAATAATGTAGAATTATTCTGCAAAGCATAAAGGAGTGTTTGAAAGGAGTTTTTCAAAGAAAGACCTCGGTGAAGCTGCTTACATATTGAGCATCAAGATCTGTATAGATAGATCAAAACGCTTGATAAGTTTTTTCAATGAGTACATACCTTAACAAGATTTTGAAGCAGTTCAAAATGGAACAGTCAAAGAAAGAGTTTCTTGCCTGTGTTACAAGGTGTGAAATTGAGTAAGACTCAAAGCCCGACCACGGCAGAAGATAGAAAAAGAATGAAAGTCATTCCCTATGCCTCGGCCATAGGTTCTATAAAGTATGCCATGCTGTGTACCAGATCTATTGTTTACCCTACACTGATTTTGGCAAGGGAGTACAATAGTGATCTAGGAGTAGATCACTGGACAGCAGTCAAAATTATCCTTACTGCAATAAGGATATGTTTCTCGATTATGGAAGTGACAAAAGGCTCGTCGTAATGGGTTACGTCGATGCAAGTTTTGACACTAATCTAGATGACTCTAAGTCTCGGTCTAGATACATATTGAAAGTGGGAGCAATTAGTTAGAGTAGCTCCATGCAGAGCATTGTAGACATAGAAATTTGCAATATACTTACGGATCTGAATGTGACAGACCCGTTGACTAAAATTATCTCACAAGAAAAACATGATCACACCTTAGTACTCTTTGGGTGTTAATCACATAACGATGTGAACTAGATTACTGACTCTAGTAAACCCTTTGGGTGATGGTCACATGACGATGTGAACTATGGGTGTTAATCACATGGTGATGTGAACTATTGATGTTAAATCACATGGCGATGTGAACTAGATTATTGACTCTAGTGCAAGTGGGAGACTGAAGGAAATATGCCCTAGAGGCAATAATAAAGTTATTATTTATTTCCTTATATCATGATAAATGTTTATTATTCATGCTAGAATTGTATTAACCAGAAACATAATACTTGTGTGAATACATAGACAAACAGAGTGTCACTAGTATGCCTCTACTTGACTAGCTCGTTGATCAAAGATAGTTATGTTTCCTAGCCATAGACATGAGTTGTCATTTGATTAACGGGATCACATCATTAGGAGAATGATGTGATTGACTTGACCCATTCCGATAGCTTAGCACTCGATCGTTTAGTATGTTGCTATTGCTTTCTTCATGACTTATACATGTTCCTATGACTATGAGATTATGCAACTCCCGTTTACCGGAGGAACACTTTGTGTGCTACCAAACGTCACAACGTAACTGGGTGATTATAAATGTGCTCTACAGGTGTCTCCAAAGGTACTTGTTGGGTTGGCGTATTTCAAGATTAGGATTTGTCACTCCGATTGTCGGAGAGGTATCTTTAGGCCCACTCAGTAATACACATCACTATAAGCCTTGCAAGCATTGTAACTAATGAGTTAGTTGCGGGATGATGTATTACGGAACGAGTAAAGAGACTTGCCAGTAACGAGATTGAACTAGGTATCGAGATACCGATGATCGAATCTCGGGCAAGTAACATACCGATGACAAAGGGAACAACGTATGTTGTTATGCGGTCTGACCGATAAAGATCTTCGTAGAATATGTGGGAGCCAATATGAGCATCCAGGTTCCGCTATTGGTTATTGACCGGAGAGGTGTCTCGGTCATGTCTACATAGTTCTCGAACCCGTAGGATCCGCACGCTTAACGTTACGATGACGGTTATATTATGAGTTTATGTGTTTTGATGTACCGAAGGAGTTCGGAGTCCCGGATGAGATCAGAGACATGACGAGGAGTCTCGAAATGGCCGAGACGTAAAGATCGATATATTGGACGACTATATTCGGACTTCGGAAAGGTTCCGAGTGATTCGGGTATTTTTCGGAGTACCGGAGAGTTACGGGAATTCGTATTGCGCCTTAATGGGCCATACGGGAAAGGAGAGAAAGGCCCCAAAGGGTGGCCGCACCCCTCCCCATGGACTAGTCCGAACTGGACTAGGGAGGGGGGGCGTCCCCCTCCTTCTTTCTCCTTCTCCCTTCCCATCTCCTATTCCAACAAGGAAAGGAGGAGTCCTACTCCCGGTGGGAGTAGGACTCCCCCCTTGGCGCGCCCTCCTCCTTGGCCGGCGGCCTCCCCCTTGCTCCTTTATATACGGGGGCAGGGGGGCACCCCATAGACACAACAATTGATCATTGATCTCTTAGCCGTGTGCAGTGCCCCCCTCCACCATATTACACCTCGATAATATCGTAGCGGTGCTTAGGCGAAGCCCTGCGTCGGTAGAACATCATCATCGTCACCATGCCGTCGTGCTGACGAAACTCTCCCTCAACACTCGGCTGGATCGGAGTTCGTGGGACGTCATCGAGCTGAACGTGTGCTGAACTTGGAGGTGCCGTGCGTTCGGTACTTGATCGGTCGGATCGTGAAGACGTACGACTACATCAACCGCGTTGTGTTAACGCTTCCGCTTTGGGTCTACGAGGGTACGTGGACAACACTCTCCCCTCTCGTTGCTAAGCATCACCATGATCTTGCGTGTGCGTAGATTTTTTTTTTTGAAATTACTACGTTCCCCAACACTTAGCTCAAGGAGAATACGGTGAGGACTGTGTGTCCGAGACTGTGTGTCCTCAGGTTTAAATACCTAGCCGCTCCAACCAGACGTACAACTGTCACAACAGTTGGAACCGGTCTACCAAATCATGGTCTTCACCAAGCTACTGGTTCTATTTCCTCAACCCTTTCATTTCCTCGTTCATGTGCTCATGAACTTGATCGTTACTGTTTGAAGACTTTGACTGAAGACTTTCTCTATTTCTTCAATTCTAATTCTTCAGTCACTTTGTCTTCAGCCTGCTTATCCTATTTCACGCTACTTGTACTCTGTGCATGTTTTCATTTCATCATGGTGAACCCGTTTGTACTCTGTTACGTTTGTATCTGAGTAATTATTCTGCTGCCTGTTGTTCGTGACTTAGGAAATTCCTCACCTTGAATTTCCTCAGTGACGAATTTGTAAAAATCGCCTATTCACCCCCTCTAGTCGATATAATGCACTTTCAGTTCGACTACATCAACCGCGTTGTCAAACGCTTCCGCTTTCGGTCTACGAGGGTACATGGACACACTCTCCCCCTCTCATTTCTATGCATCTCCTAGATAGATCTTGCATGAGCGTAGGAATTTTTTGAAATTGCATGCAACGTTTCCCAACAGCTCTCTCCCGGTGTCGCCGGAACGCCGCCGGGGCCATCATTGTGACGTCGATCTACACCAACAACTTCATCGCCGTCATCACCAACTCTCTTCCCCTCTATGCAGCGGTGTAACACCTCTTCTCCCGCTGTAATCTCTACTTAAACATGGTGCTCAACTCTATATATTATTCCCGATGATGTATGGCTATCCTATGATGTTTGAGTAGATCTGTTTTGTCCTATGGGTTAATTGATGATCGTGATTGGTTTGAGTTGTCTATTTTATAAGTGGTGTTGTCCTATGGTGCTCTCCGTGTCGTGCAAGCGTGAGGGATCCCCATTGTAGGGTTTGCAATATGTTCATGATTCGCTTATGGTGGGTGGCGTGAGCGACAGAAGCACAAACCCGAGTAAGTAGGTTGTTTGCGTATGGGAGCAGAGAGGACTTGATACTTTAATGCTATGGTTGGGTTTTTACCTTAATGATCTTTAATAGTTGCGGATGCTTGCTAGAGTTCCAATCTTAGGTGCATATGATCCAAGTAGAGAAAGTATGTTAGCTTATGCCTCTCCCTCATATAAAATTGCAATAATGATTACCGGTCTAGTTATCGATTGCCTAGGGACAAATAACTTTCTTGTGACAAAATGCTCTGTACTAATACTAATTTAATTGTTTCTTTATCTAAACAGCCCCTAGATTTTATTTACTTCTTCTTTATTATGTTGCAAACCTATCCCATTACACCTACAAAGTACTTCTAGTTTCATACTTGTTCTAGGTAAAGCAAACGTTAAGCGTGTGTAGAGTTGTATCGGTGGTCGATAGAACTTGAAGGGAATATAAATTCTACCTTTAGCTCCTCGCTGGGTTTGACACTCTTACTTATCGAGAAAGGCTACAATTGATTCCCTATACTTGTGGGTTATCAAGACCTTTTTCTGGCGCTGTTGCCGGGGAGCAATAGCGTGGGGTGAATATTCTCGTGTCTGCTTGTTTGCTTTATCACTAAGTAGATTTTATTTTCTGTTCTAAGTTGTTTTATATCTTTAGTTATGGATATGGATCACGAATACCAAAAAAAAAAGGTGTACTTGCTACTCATGGAGATGGGGAACCTCCTAAAACCCTCGATGCTCGTTATGTGAAAAATATTATGCACTACTTTGATAATCCTGAGAAAACCCCATTCAACTTGATAATAGGAGACACATTGGATCAACGTGAATACTTTAGGGAATATTGCTTGACTCAAAAAGGGAAACTCTTATGGGATCAAATTAATATGTTACATTGGTATGCTTGAATTTATGCTTGAGATATGATTATACTTGTTGCTCTAGGATGAAGGCTCCACACCTTCCCTTTTCCTGTAAATTTAATGGTATTGAAACCTTGTCTTCTTATGCTAATGGTATATATGATTACTATGATGTGGAACGAATAGAAGAATATGTTGCTCTTAGAGGTGCTTATGAAATTGAATCTTTGTTTGAAAAGTGTGAAAATTATGATGATGTTGTTTACAGACCTGAAAATTGTGCCATACTTAAATATTGTTATGAGAATTATGAATATAATGCCGATATTGATGAGTTTATTGAGAAAGTCTCTCCTATCCAAGAAGAGATTAATATTTTGCAGGAAACTATGGAAGGAGAAATTGATGACACTGTGAGCTCATTAGATGAAAAAGATGACGAGGAGAGTAAAGAACAAAAGGAGGAAGAGCGGATTAGCTACCCGTGCCCACCTTCTAATGAGAGTAACTCTTCAACTCATACATTGTTTAATTTCCCTTCATGCTTACCGAAGGATGAATGCTATGATAATTGCTATGATCCCTTGGATTCATTTGAAATATCCTTTTTGATGAAATCATGCTTGCTATGGTTGTGGCAATGATGCCAATATGAATTATGCTTATGGAGATGAACTTGCTATAGTTCCTTATGTTAAGAATGAAATTATTACTATTGCACCCACACATGATAGTCCTATTATCTTTTTGAATTCTCCCAAGTATACTATATTGGAGAAGTTTGTGCTTATTAAGGATTATATTGATGGGTTGCGTTCTACTATTACACATGATGATTTTGATGAATATAATATGCATGTGCTTGCTGCTCCTATTTGCAACTATTATGAGAGAGGAACTACATCTCCGCCTCTCTGTTTCGAATACGACAAAACTGCAAGGAACTGCTTATGCTATATATTGGCCTTTACTTGGTGTGCATGAATTGTTCTTTTATGACATGCCGATGCATAGGAAGAGAGTTAGACTTCGTTGTTGCATGATATATGTTACTTTGTGCTCAATAATAAAATACAAATCATTGTTAATTAAAATTGGCTTTGATATACCTTGGGATCCGGGTGGATTAGTTACTTGAGCACTTTATGCCTAGCTTAGTGGCTTTAAAGAAAGCGCTGCCAGGGAGACAACCCGGAAGTTTTAGAGAGTCATTTTATTCTATTGTGTGCTTTTAAAAAGTTTAAAAACAAAAAAATATAGAGGGAAACTTAGAAAACTTTTTCAAAAAGAGAAGCGACTGGAAGGTTATGCATTGGAGAAGTGAGGATCGACCTTGAACACTTGTGTTCATGCTCATGGAAAAAATGTAGAATTTTTCATGGAAGTTTCTCACAAAAATAATTACCCCTTGTACAAATCCATTGTGTTATAAAAATAATGTGCCAAGATTTGCCTTTAGGATGATTAGATTGCTTGTTTGGTTTGTGCAGTGCAAAAACAAAAACTTTGGCTGTAGTGCGTTGTCGGTGTACAAAAGTAGGGTTCCTTTTTGTACCCCTTTACTTGTGCGCGGGCAGTCGCAGCCACACACCTGCGGCCGCGCTTGGCAGGACAAAAGAGGAAGCAAAGACCCAAGACTACCAGAGCAACGCCAAGACAGAGGCGCGAGGAGCGAAGGGACAAGGTGGGCTCTCCCCGGCAAGAGCCTTGCCGGGGCAGCTTACATAGCCCCGGCAAGAGCCTTGCCGCGGGAACTTGCCCAACACCAGCAAGGCCGCCACCCTTGATCCTAAGAGTTCCGACACCATCGACAACGCTGGAACCAAGGCTCGGGAGGCACCTGCATGGTGGCATGCAGATCTTCATGAAGACCAAGATCATACAAGACTAGATGAGAACCAGAAGACGGAAACCCCTGGCAAGATCCTTGTCGGGGACGCTCACAAGACCCCCGGCAAGACCCTTGTCGGGGACACCTGCGAGACCCCGGCAAGGCCCTTGCAGGGGACATCTGAGGGGCCGCAGCCAGGCCCCCACCTGCCAAGGCTCCATCGCCGTTCCAACACAGCAGTCAACCCGCCAACAAGGCAGGCACCTGTGTGGCGACGTGCAGCTTCCAGGCCAACTCAGCAAGCACCTGCGTGGTGGCATGCAAATCTTCGTGAAGACTCTGCCACCGCACCAACTCAGCAACCAGCTAGCCAGCGTGGCGCTGCGCGTCTAGTTAGCTTGTTCGCGTGTGAGAGCGAGACGAGGCGGCGACGAACGAGACGAGCTTCCTTGCCGTCCCCAATAAAGTGAGAGGGCACGTCGGCAGCGCATTAAATGCATTTGTCCTACGGTGCCAGGGGATAGACTTGTATACAGTACAAACTTTCCACCTCCTGTGTGCCACTGTGGCAACCCCTTTGGCTATAAAAGGAGGCCCGAGGCATACTAGAGAAGGATTCAGACTTTTTGGACCCTGCATGCTTTGTAGCTAGTCCAAGAACACCAGATAAACACAAACCAGTAGGAGTAGGGTATTACGCATCACTTGCGGCCCGAAACTGGATAAATTCCCACGTGTTGATCTTCTAAACCCGATCTTTCCACAGCCCCGCACCCGCCAACCGTAGAAGGGATTCCCTATGATCCCATAGGTGTCGTTTCCACCGACATCTTTGGCGCGCCAGGTAGGGGGCGCAAGCTGTGAAAATCCGGTTTGGAAGTTAGCGCATTGACTTCATCATCACCATGCCCCCCAAGAAAAAGGGGATCACAACGATCGGGTCGTCCGGAGTCGGCCCGTCCGCGCCAGCGCGAGCAGGTGACCGGGTGGCCACGGATGGTGCCGGAGATGTGGCCCGCGAGCATCCACGACACTCTGGCAATCGGAGCCAGGCGAGCGGCGTCGCCGCTGGGTCCGGGGGCGGGGCCGTGCTGCCCACGGGCGGCGCGGCAACCTCTACGGCACCCTGGCTGGCAGCCGCACCATGGCCTTCCCAGGCCGCGCGCGATGTGCAACACCGCGACACCGGAGCTCCTGGGCACCGCCGCGGAAGAGCCCTGTGTGCCACTATCAGGACGCACCAGGTCGGCGTGCGGACCCGGACGCCGGCGGAAGCAGTGTGCGACCGCGAGACCGTGAAAGAGCTCCTTCTAACTTGGTTAGAAGTCGGAGCGCGTCACGGTCCACGCAGCTTTCACCGCCACCCATGCTAGCAGAAGCGCTGGCGCGCGTGCAACTGCTCCTCGACTTCCCCCCTGCTGCGCAGAAGCTCGATGAGTGGAGGGCCACCATCCAAAGCCTCATCAGCTTCGCTAACAAAGACGAGCCGCTCCTAGCGGGACCCTCATGCCGGCGTTCTATCGAGCCGGTGCATGCCAGCGGTGGGAGGACCGGAGATGCTGCGACCACGGTGCACTCTCCCCCCCACGATCGCGATAGCAGCCACCGGCTCGTCAGGCCGACGCCTGTGACAACGTTTCCACAGAGTCGTCCGACCCGCGAACCCGCTGCGACCAACATCGAGTTCTTCGAGAGCAAGCTCAGGAAGACGCTCGAACTACCATCGAGCAACGGCAGGAGGTGCGCCATCAGTCGGATCGGCGTGCGGGGCCTGCTATGGACCACCCAGCGCCGGGGGGCTCTGGCGACCTACCTTACGAGGTGGGTTGTCCGGCCTTTACCCGAGAGCTGCGACAGTTCCAGTGGCCCTCCCACAGCACGTTCAAGCCTGATGTTGGGGAAAAGTACAAAGGCAAGACTCACCCATCGGAGTTCCTCAGCATCTACACCATCGCGATGCAAGCCGTCGGGGCTCGCGATGACATGGTGCTCGCCAACTACTTTCCATTGGCGCTTAAGCCCAACATCATGTCGTGGTTGATGCACCTGCCAGTGGATTCCATCTCTTCCTGGTCGGATCTGTGCCACGAGTTTGTTGGCGCCTTTATCGGAGGCCACCAAGCTCCTGGCCAAGCAAGTGACTTGCATGTCATCCCCCGGAAGGATGGTGAGTCCCTGCTTAAGTACATACAAAGATTCAGCCATGTTTAGTATACCATCCCAGATGTTCATCCCGCCGCTGTCATCAGTGCATTCCATCAGAACGTATGCAACCATAAGATGCGTGAAGAGCTGGCAATGAACAAGGTCAAGGATGTAGCCAAACTTTATGTTCTGGCTGATAGATGTGCTCGGGCTGAGGAAGGAAGTACTCCAGCGAGGACACCGGCGCGGAAACCGACTCCACGGACGAAGATGCCGCCGCACCGACGAAGAAGGGCCGGCGCCGCAATAGGAAGAATAAGGGCAAGACTGTGCTTGCCGTTGAGGGATCCGATGATCCCGGCGCTGCCAAGAAGGCCAAGGCTGACGACCCCGGCAAGGAGGTTGCTGGGTGCACCGCCTGCCGGGCCTTGGCGGCCGCCGACAAACCAGGAGGCTCCGACAAGCAGTACTGCAAGATCCACCGCACCAAGGGCCATGACCTCCAGAACTGCCGACGGGTTGAGCTGCTTGCAGAGAAGCAGAAAGCTGAATATGAAAGGCGGGACAAGGAGAAGAGTCAGGATGGTGCTGAGGGGTCCGGCAAGAAGCGTGGCGGCCAAGGAGGTCGCCGCGGCAAAGATAATCAACAAGAGAGGCCCGCTCGGGGCCGCGACAAGAAGGAGGAAGATGATGATCATGACGAGGATGACGAGTCCGGCGAGCACGAATTCCAGAAAGCTACAGAGGCCATGTGCGTTGCGCCTTGCTGCACACCTCTCACCGCCAACTGAAGCAGTGGGCGCGTGAGGTCACTGCGGCAGAGCCATCATTCGATGCCCAGAAGCCACTGAAGTGGTCCCACACGCCCATCATTTTTGACACCGAGGATCACCCTAATCGCACAACTGCAGTCAGGTGTTTGCCGTTGTTGGTTTCACCAACAATACGCAACCTCAAGGTGACAAAAGTGCTGGTGGACGGTGGGGCTGGTCTGAATTTGATCTCGTCCACTATGATCAAGAAGCTGCAGATTCCTGATGGAGATCTCGAGGAGACGGGGACGTTTCAAGGGGTCAACCCGGGAAGGAGTCAGCCGAAAGGTAAAATCACGCTGCCCCTTACGTTTGGGGGCGAGCTGAACTATAGGACGGAGAAGATCGTTTTTGATGTCGCCGAGATCCCCTTGCCATACAACGGGATCCTTGGCCGCCCAGCACTGGCCAAGTTCATGGCGGCGTCACACTACGCCTACAACACACTGAAGATGCCGGGGCCGCTGACCATCATCACCGTCCCCTCTGACAAGAAAGACGCGCTCATCTGCGTCGACCAACTCTACCGAGAGGCAGTTGCGGCAACTGCCGCCAAGGCACTTGCTCTTGCCGCTGAAGCCCCGGGAAGGAAGAAGGCCGGCAAGACCTCTAACGGAAAGACCCCTTCCAGCAAGACCTCTTCCGGCAAGACCTCTTGCACCCACTCCGGCAAGCGCGCCTCTTCGGAGTGTTGTGCTCCCGTTGAGGACGTGCCAGAGAGCTCCACCGGCAAGAGCAAGAAGTCCAAGGCTGCACCACCAGAAACCAAGAAGGTGTCCGTCAAGGAGGACGGCATGGGCGGGGCTTTCACTATAAGCTCCACCCTCGACAGCAAACAGGAAAGCGCGCTCGTCGCCTTCCTGCGGGCGAATGTCGATGTGTTTGCATGGAAAGGATCCGACATCCCCGGCGTTCCCAGGGAGGTGATTGAGCACCATCTTGCTGTCTGTCCTCATGCGCTGCCTGTCAAGCAGAAGGTCAGGAAGCAAGCTTTGGAGCGACAAGAGTTCATTATCGAGGAGATCAGGAAGTTAGAGGCGGCAGGCCTGGTTAGAGGAGTGCTCCACCCCACATGGTTGGCCAATCTAGTGGTGGTGCGTAAGGCAAATGGGAAATGGAGGCTGTGTGTTGACTACACAGATATCAATAAAGCTTGTCCAAAGGATCCTTTCCCTCTGCCACGCATCGACCAGATTATGGACTCCACTGCCGGGTGCGACCTGTTGTCATTCCTCGACGCTTATTCAGGATACCACTAGATCTTCATGATGAAGGAAGACGAAGAAAAAACCGCGTTCATCACCCCATGTGGTACGTACTGTTTTGTACGAATGACTTTCGGGTTAAAGAGCGTTGGTTCAACGTTTGCCCGAGCAGTCCAGATTGGTTTTGAGCCCCAGCTACATAGAAATATGGAAGCTTATATGGACAACATAGTGGTCAAAACCAAGGACAGGGCCACGCTCGTGCAAGATTTAGAAGAAACATTTGCAAATCTGCGCAAGATCAACCTCAAGCTCAACCCAGAGAAGTGCGTGTTCGGTGTCCCCTCCGACAAAATTCTTGGGTTCTTTGTGTCTCAACGTGGAATCGAAGCAAATCCCGACAAGATCAAGGCAATCGAGCAGACTGAGGCGCCAAAACGGGTCAAAGACGTCCGTAGGCTCGCCGGCTGCATTGCTGCCCTGAGTAGGTTCATCTCCAAATCTGCTGAGCGTGCCCTCCCCTTTTTCAAAGTTTTGAAAAGGCAAGTTCAGTAAAGTGGACTCCGGAGGCAGAGGCAGCGCTGCAAGATTTGAAGAGGTACCTCTCCTCCACGCCAATACTAGTCGTGCCTAAACCACAAGAGCCGTTGCTGCTATCTTAGCAGCAACGAATCAAGTGGTCAGTGCTGCGCTGGTGGCACAGAGGGAACTTGGGGAAGAAGCAGCAGTAGCAGCAGAGCCATCGGATGGTGGGCTGGAGCCCTCCCTGGCAGAGCCTGACGCCGGCAGGGCGGAACCCCGGCAAGGCCTGGTCCCGGCAAGACAGAGTCTGAGCAGATGGGCGAAGTGGGACAGAAGAAGAAGGTGGTGCAACACCCCGTTTATTTTGTCAGTTCCCTCTTGCAAGGGGCTAGATCAAGATATTCTAGTATGCAGAAGCTACTTTTTGGCCTCCTTATGGCCTCAAGAAAGCTGCGTCACTATTTCCAAGCGCATGAGATCACTGTTGTCACCCGCCTCCCTTTGCAACGGATTTTGCACAACCCAGATGCGACAGGGAGGATTGTGGAGTGGGCATTGGAGCTGTCGAGCTTTGGCCTCAAGTTTGAAAGTACTTCAATGATCAAGAGCCGAGCCTTGGCAGAATTCATAGCGGAATGGACCGCAACGCCCGACGAAGAGGTTCAAGAAACCACCCTTTCCGACAAGGAGACCTGCCGTGATTGGGTTATGTACTTTGATGGTGCTTTCTCACTGTAAGGTCCTGGTGCCAGCGTACTACTCATTGCGCCCACCAGAAAGCACCTCAAGTACGTAGTCTAGATGCACTTTCCCCGTGAAAGATCAATGAACAACACGGCAGAGTACGAGGGATTGCTTGCCAGTCTCAGGATCGCGGCAGACCTCGGAATCAGGAAGCTCATCATCGGAGGTGATTCACAGCTCGTCGTTAAGCAAGTCAACAAGGATTACCAGAGCCCGTTGATGGAGGCCTACGTGGATGAAGTGAGGAAGTTGGAAGTGCATTTTGACAGATTGCAAGCAGAGCATGTTCCCCGGGCGGAGAACGGCATTGCTGACAACCTGTCGAAGCGCGCTGCCCTGAAGTTGCCCGTGGAACAAGGTACCTTTATGCTTCAATTAACTCAACCGTTCGTTGAGCCATCAGCAGGACAGAACAAGCGAAGGAAGGCAGGCCCTGGTAAGTACTTTCCCGCTGAGCTCCCAGGAGCCGCCGACATGGACGTTACCGGGTGCCCCGAGCTTGCCGGAGAGCAGCAACCCCAGGCAGAGCCTCAAGCTCTGACCGTAGAGGCAGCTGCCCTTACAGTCGAAGACGTGCCTTTAATCCTTGCCGTCGAGCCTCAGGCTCCAGCATGGGCACAACGCACCGTCCGTTTCCTCCAAACAGGGGAGCTCCTTGAGGAACAAGAAGAAGCAGCAAAAGTAGCCCGTTGGTCCAGCATGTACCAGTTTGTGGATGATGCCCTATACAGAAGGAGACCGAACGACGTGAAGTTGAAGTGCATTCCTCGGGAAAACGGGCTGAGGCTGTTGGCAGAGATACAAGGATGAATGTTTGGCTCCCACATAGGGTCGAGAGCCCTTGCCGGCAAAGCATTCCGGCAAGGTTTCTTCTGGCCCACCGCTCTCTAGGATGCAACTGCCCTAGTAACTAAGTGTGAAGCGTGCTAGTTCCATTCAAAGAAGCTTCATCAACCAGCCCAAGCTCTTCAGACAATCCCTATTTCCTGGCCATTTTCGGTCTGGGGGCTCGACATACTAGGCCCCTTTCCCCACACTGTCGGGGGCTTTGGAGTACTTGTACATCGCGATCGACAAGTTCACAAAGTGGCCGGAAGTGGAACCAGTGAGAAAGGTGACATCATAGTCAGCCGTCAAGTTCTTCAAGGGGCTAGTCTGCTGTTTTGGTGTGCCCAATAGAGTCATCACCGACAATGGCACGCAGTTCATGAGCCGCACCTTCATGCAGTACATTTAAGACCTCGGCAGCAAGGCCTGTTTTGCTTCTGTTGCTCATCCCAGAAGTAACAGCCATGCCGGAAGGGCGAATGCAGAAGTGCTGCGAGGCCTCAAGACTAGGACTTTTGACAAGCTGCACAAGTGCAGAAGGCGCTGGGTTGATGAGTTGCCAAGAGTTCTATGGTCGATCAGAACAACACCAAATCGAGCTACTGGCCAGACACCCTTTGCCCTGGTTTACAGGGCAGAAGCAGTTCTCCCCACGGAACTCTTATACGGGTCACCTCGAGTGCTCGCCTATGATGAGCTTGAGCAAGAGCAGTTGCGCCAAGAGGATGCGACGCTCCTTGAGGAAGATTGTCTTCGGGCTGCTGTGCGAGCCGCTCGCTACCAGCAGGCCTTGCGCCGCTATCATTGCCGCAAGGTTCACGCCCGAAGCCTTGAGGAAGGCGACCTTGTTCTTCGGCGGATTCAATCCGCCAAGAATTCAAACAAGTTGATGCCGAAGTGGGAGGGCCATTATCGGGTAATATGAGCCACCAGGCCCGGTGTAGTCCGCCTGGAGACCGAAGATGGCATTCCGGTGAGCAATTCCTGGAATATCGAACATCTTCGCAAGTTTTACCCCTAAGGCGCGGTTGCCGGGAGCCCCGACAACCCCCATTTTGTACTAGCCTTGCCGACAAGGCATGTAACCCTATGTACAGAGCCGGGCGCAGACCCTGTGCGCAGTCAGGGAAAGGAATCCCTTAGTATGTATAGTTTCCTGTCCATTTCCATGTTTATATGTATACGTATATGCATGCTTGTCCAGGGTACTGTACTGCTTTTTATTCCAATAAATGTTAGTGGACCACAGAGGTTCCATGCTCTTGCCCTCTCTTCTTTCCAGCCACGGCAAGGACACGCGATCCCGCCAAGGACCCAGCTCCGGCAAGAAGTCGAGAAGACCGCCCGGCACTGCGATCCCCGGCAAAGCTAATAGATAAAGTTTAGCTCTTGCCCATTCGTGTTTGTAACCTATGACTTGTGCATTAGAAAACCTCGCCGCTCTTCTTTAAAAACTCGGGTGCTCCCATTTCCGGCCCGAACGCTGCTTCGGTCGGAGTGGTCGTAGTAGCCCTTGCTGAAAGGAGGTGGACGGGGGGGGGGGGGGCTGGACCCTTTGTCTGTAACCCGGCAGATATGATTCTCCGGCAGGCGCAAAGGGTGCCGACAGGGCAGCTTGCCGGGAGGACTCGTTTATTTACATTAAGGAGGCGTTTCGCCTCTGCATGAGCATACGCGTGCACGGGTTCCCGACAAGGCTAGACTTCTTCATTAACATGCTGATGCAAGAACAGAGGTTACAGGACACAAGCATGGGCTCGAGAGATTACATTATCTAGAAATTAAGATTTGGCAAGTGCCTACAATTTAAAAGAAAGATAAGTGCCCCTTGATCTCTGTTCTTGCCGCCTTTCCTCCCAGGTGCGGCAGGTGAAGGCAAAAAGGAAGCGACAGGGAACCCGCCGATGGAGAGCTTGACGAGGAAGACCCTTGGCAGGGCGCGTGGCCGAGGGAGGAGGGCGGTGCGGTCAGTCAGAGTCGGAGTCGGCATCCTCCCGCTTGACGCCCTCGTCGTCGCTGTCGCTGTCCTCCTTGTCACTCTTGCTCGAGGAGGAGGTTTCGTCGTCAGTGGAACTCTCCACGCAACACCTTAGGCGAGCTCCTAAGTGCCCAAAGACCTTGACGGAAAGCAGGCCGCTCTCCGACAATGCAAAGTGGATGACGAGCCCCTCCGATAGGCTATGGGCACGGGTGAAGGTTTTCCACCCGTGGTGGAGGTACATGACGTGAGGGGCGGGGAAGTCGACCCGCATGCTGCCATCCCCGCAGCCCCTCATATGCAGCCTTAGGGCCTGTGGCAGGTCGAGCTCCATCTCCCAAGCGAACGGAGTGGGAAGACGGAGGCGACCGCGCACTGGCTTGTGCAGCCTGATGAAGAATTCGCGGGGCTGGTCTCCGACATGGCCCTCCATTGGGGGAAGAGCCGCTGGCGGAGGCGCGGTCGGTGCGCCGCCCCGTCCTCCTCTCCCTCGAGCGCCACGGCGGCCTCGTCCTCGCCCCTCCCTCTTCTCTCGCGGCGAACTCCGCCACCATGAGCCCCTGGGGAGGAGGGGCGCGCTGTCGAGCGGAGACCCTCGTCGCTGCCATTGGAGCGCCGCACACCCTCTCGCCATGGCAAAGGGAAGGAAGAAGTCGAGATGGAAGGAGATAGATGTTGAAGGATTACAGGATGCCATCCCCCTACCCTTCTTATAAAGGGGCGGGGCCGGGGCTCGGCCTCCCCGATCTAAGGACGGCCGCCCCTCTTAGCCAATCCGGCCGCCAGGGGCGCAGGGAATCGGGACCGACCCGCTGCTCCAATCAGCGATGACCCGGTTTCCCGCCTTGGCATTAAGGCCCGTGCCCTCCACGTCCACCACCTACCCTCCTAGGGGCATGGAGGATACATGGCGAGCAGGCCAGAATCGAGAAGACAAGTGAAGCGACTGTTTTCACCCCGTGATTGTGGGGCGCGGGCGCCTTGAAGGCCACGACCCAAGACCACTTAGTAAATGAGCCGCGCCCCTGCGTTGTCCACTTTTTATGGGGAAGGCGCGAGCCGCCTCTTTACTATACACCACGACGTGACGCAAGCGTGCAGTAACCGCCCCACACACGACCCCCACATCACGCATTCAACGCAGGTCGTGGGGAAGCGCAACTGGCGAGGGAGTTACTGCGGTAAAACTCTGCCACGCATACCCGCGCACCGTTCTGGGCGTGGCCCAATGACGCTCCGCGCTTATATGTGGCCCAGGCCCGGGGGCTCCTGTCGGTGTACAAAAGTAGGGGTCCTTTTTGTACCCCTTTACTTGTGCACGGGTAGTCACAGCCACACACGTGCAGCCGCACGTGGCGGGCAGAAGAGGAAGCGAAGACACAAGACTAGTAGAGCAACGCCAAGACAGAGGCGCGGGGAGCGAAGGGACAAGGTGGGCTCTCCCCGGCAAGAGCCTTGCCGGGGCAGCTTACGTAGCCCCGGCAAGAGCCTTGCCGGGGGAACTTTCCCAACACCAGCAAGGCCGCCACCCTTGAGCCTAAGAGTTCCGACACCATCGACAACGTTGGAACCAAGGCTCGGGAGGCACCTGGATGGTGGCATGCAGATCTTCGTGAAGACCAATAACATACAAGACTAGATGAGAACCAGAAGACGAAAACCCCCGGCAAGATCCTTGCCGGGGACGCTCACAAGACCCCCGGCAAGACCCTTGCCGGGGAAACCTGTGAGACCCCGGCAAGACCCTTGCCGGGGACATCTGCGGGGCCGTAGCCAGGCCCCCACCTGCTAAGGCTCCACCGCCGTTCCAACAGAGCAGTCAACCCGCCAACAAGGCAGGCACCTGTGTGGCGACGTGGAGCTTCCAGGCCAACTCAGCAAGCACCTGCATGGTGGCATGCAGATCTTCGTGAAGACTCTGCCACCGCACCAACTTAGCAACTAGCCAGCCAGCATGGCGCTGTGCGCCTAGTTAACTTGGACGCGCGTTAGAGCGAGACGAGGTGGCGACGGACGAGACAAGCTTCCTTGCCGTCCCCAATAAAGTGAGAGGGCACGTCGGCAACACATTAACTGCGTTTGTCCTACGGTGCCAGGGGATAGACTTGTATACAGTACAAACTTTCCACCTCCTGTGTGCCACTGTGGCGACCCCTTTGGCTATAAAAGGAGGCCCAAGGCATACTGGAGAAGGATTCAGACTTTTTGGACCCTGCACGCTTTGTAGCTAGTCCAAGAACACCAGATAAACACAAACCAGCAGGAGTAGGGTATTACACATCACTTGCGGCCTGAACCTGGATAAATTCCCCCGTGTTGATCTTCTAAACCTGCTCTTTCCACAGCCCCGCGCCCGCCAACCGTAGAACGGATTCCCGGTGATCCCATAGGTGTCATTTCCACCGACATGCGTGAATCTCATTTTTACTGGAACATCAAAAGTTTCTAAATTTTTTACACGGTACTGCTATGCAAATTGTTTATTTTGTCCTAAATTTTCAGAATTTTTGGAGTTACAAAAGTATAAGAAATTTCCAGATTGCTACAGACTGTTCTGTTTCTGACAGATTCTTTTTTATTTGTGTTGTTTGCTTATTTTGATGAATCTATGGGTAGTATCGGGGGGCATGAACGATGGAGAAGTTGGAATACAGTAAATATTACACCAATATAAATTTAGGATGAGTTCACAACATTACTTAAAGTAGTGATTTGCTTTATTATACTAACGGATCTCACGAGGGTTTTGTTAAGTTTTGTGTGATTGAAGTTTTCAAGTTTTGGGTGAGATCCGAATGGATGAAGGAATAAGGAGTGGCAAGAGCCTAATCTTGGGGATGCCCGGGGCACCTCAAGGTAATGTTCAAGAAATCCCGAGCAACTAAGCTTGGGGATGCCCCGAAAGGCATCCCCTCTTTCTTCTAACGATCATCGGTAATTTTACTTGGAGCTATGTTTTTATTCGTCACATGATATGTGCAAATTCTTGGAGCGTCTTTTGTTTTTATTTCCCTTTTTCTTTTATGAACCATGCTGGTATGAGATAGTCCTTGGTTGATTTATAGAATGCTTTATGCACTTCACTTATATCTTTTGTGTATGGCTTTATAGAATGCTTCATGTGCTTCACTTATATCATTTGAAGTTTGGATTGCCTGTTTCTCTACACATAGAAAACTGCCATTTGTAGAATGCTCTTTTTCCTCACTTATATTTGTTAGAGCATGGGTATATCTTTTGTAGAATGAACTAAACTCTCATGCTTCACTTATATCTATTTTGAGAGTCAACAAGAATTGGGCATTCACATGGTTAGTCATAAAATCCTACATAAAAACTTGTAGATCACAAAATAAGATATGTTTGATTTCTTGCCATAGTTTTGCAATATAAAGATGTTGATATTAGAGTCATGCTAGTGAGTAATTGTGGATTGGTAGAAATACTTGTGTTAAGGTTTGTGATTCCTGAAGCATGCATGTATGGTGAACCGTTATGTGATGAAGTCGGAGCATGATTTATTTTTTGATTGTCTTCCTTATGAGCGGCGGTCGGGGATGGGCGATGGTCTTTTCCTACCAATCTATCCCCCTAGGAGCATGCGTATTAGTACTTTGCTCCGATGGCTAATAAATTTTTGCAATAAGTATGTGAGTTTGAGTCCATGGATTATACGCACTCTCACCCTTTCACCATTGCTAGCCTCTCTAGTACCACACAACTTTCGCCGGTGCAATAAACCCACCATATACCCTTCCTCAAAACAACCACCATACCTACCTATTATAACATTTCCATAGCCATTCCGAGATGTATTGCCATGCAACTTCCATCATCATCATATACATGACTTGAGCCATCATTGTCATATTGCTTTGCATGATCGCAAGATAGTTAGCATGATGTTTTCATGGCTTGTCTGTTTTTGATATCATTGCTATGCTAGATCATTGCACATCCTGGTACACCGCCGGAGGCATTCATATAGAGTCATCATGTATTAGTTGTATCGAGTTGTAATATCGAGTTATAAGTAAACAAAAGTGTGATGATCATCATTATTAGAACATTGTCCCATGTGAGGAAAGGATGATGGAAGCTATGATTCCCTCACAAGTTGGGATGAGTCTCCGGACATAAAAAAAGAGTCCAAAGAAGCCCAAATAAAAAAATTAAGAAAATAAAAAAAGAGACCAAAGAGCCCAAATAGAATAAAAAAATTAAAAAATGAGATAGAAAGAGAGAAGGGGCAATGCTACTATCCTTTACCACACTTGTGTTTCAGAGTAGCACCATGTTTTTCATATAGAGAGTCTCCTATGTTGTCACTTTCATATACTAGTGGGAATTTTTCATTATAGAACTTGGCTTGTATATTCCGATGATGGGCTTCCTCAAATGCCCGAGGTATTTGTGAGCAAGCAAGTTGGATGCACACCACTTAGTTTTCAGTTTGAGATTTCATACACTAATAGCTCTAGTGCATTCGTTGCATGGCAATCCCTACTCACTTGCATCGATGTCGATTGATGGGCATCTCCATAGCCCATTAATTTGCCTAGTTGATGTGAGACTTTCTCCTTTTTGTCTTCTCCTCACAACCACCTTCTATTCCACCTATAGTGCTATATCCATGGCTCACGCTCATGTATTGCGTGAAAGTTAAAAAGCTTGAGAACATTAAAAGTATAAAACAATTGCTTGGCTTGTCATCGGGGTTGTGCATGATGAAATACTTTGTGTGATGAAGATGGAGCTGAAGGAAATATTCCCTAGAGGCAATAATAAAGTTGTTATCTTATATTTCCTTATATCATGATAAATGTTTATTATTCATGCTAGAATTGTATTAACCGGAAACTTGATACATGTGTGGATACATAGACAAAACACCATGTCCCCAGTAAGCCTCTACTAGACTAGCTCGTTAATCAAAGATGGTTAAGTTTACTAACCATAGACATGTGTTGTCATTTGATGAATGGGATCACATCATTAGGAGAATGATGTGATGGACAAGACCCATCTGTTAGTTTAGCATATTGATTATTCAGTTTTATTGCTATTGCTTTCTTCATCTCATATACATATTCCTTTGACTATGAGATTATGCAACTCCCGAATACCGGAGGAATACCTTGTGTGCTATCAAACGTCACAACATAACTAGATGATTATAAAGATGCTCTACATGTATCTCTGAAGGTGTTTGTTGGGTTGGCATAGATCGAGATTAGGATTTGTCACTCCGAGTATCGGAGAGGTATCTCTGGGCCCTCTCGGTAATGCACATCATAAGAAGCCTTGCAAGCAAAGTGACTAATGAGTTAGTTACATGATGATGTATTACGGAACCAGTAAAGAGACTTGCCAGTAACGATATTGAACTAGCTATGAAGATACCGACGATCGAATCTCGGGCAAGTAACATACCGATGGACAAAGGGAATAACGTATGTTGTCATAACGGTTCGACCGAGAAAGATCTTCGTAGAATATGTAGGAGACAATATGAGCATCCAGGTTCCGCTATTGGTTATTGACCAGAGAGGTGTCTCGGTCATGTCTACATAGTTCTCGAACCCGTAGGGTCCCCATGCTTAATGTTCGATGATGATTTTGTATTATATGGGTTATGTGATTTGGTGATGGAATGTTGTTCGGAGTCACGGATGAGATCATAGACATGACAAGAAGTCTCGAAATGGTCAAGAGGTAAAGATTGATATATAGGACGATAGTATTCGGACACCGGAAGTGTTCCGGAGGGTACCGGGTACATATCGGGTCACCGGAAGCGGTTCTGGGCACCTGTGGCAAAAGATATGGGCCTAATAGGCCAAAAGGGGAAACGCCAGCAGCCAACAGGGGCTGATGCACCCCCATATGGGCCGAACCATAGAAGAAGGAAACAGGGGAAGAGAGAAGGAAGGGGAGGGATTCGGCCTCCCCCTTCCTTCCCTCCTCCCTCCTCCTTCCTTCCCCCTCCAGAACTTATGGAAGGGGGGGAGGCACCAAAGTAGGATTCCTCCTACTTGGGGTGCCCCCTTGCTGCTCCCCTCCCTCTCCCACCTATATATACATGGGGAGGGGGCGCCTAGAACACACAACAACATTTGTTAGCCGTGTGCGGCGCCCCCCTCCACAGATTACACCCTCGATCATATTCTCGTAGTGCTTAGGCGAAGCCCTGCGCGGATCACTTCACCATCACTGTCACCACGCCGTTGTGCTGACGGAACTCATCTACTTCCTCGACTCTTTAATGGATCAAGAGTTCGAGGGACGTCATCGAGCTGAACGTGTGCAGAACTCGGAGGTACCGTACATTCGGTACTTGATCGGACGGAATGAGAAGAAGTTTGACTACATCAACCGCATTGTCAAACGCTTTTGCTTTCGGTCTACGAGGGTACGTAGACACACTCTCCCCCTTGTCGGTGTCAAAACCAGCAGACCTCGGGTAGGGGGTCCCAAGTTGTGTGTTTGAGGATTGTAACAAGGGACAGTAGGGACACGATGTTTACCCAGGTTCGAGCCCTCTTAAGGGAGGTAAAACCCTACGTCCTGGTCGATTTTATTCGGTGTGTATAAAGGGTTACAAGAGTTGATCTACCTTGAGATTGTACTGGCTAAACCCTAGCTGTCAAGCCTATGATTATTCTGATAGCCTTACGGACTAAACCCTCTAGTTTATATATACACCGGAGGGGCCTAGGGTTTTACAGAGTCGGTTTACAAGGGAAGGAAATAGTACATCCGGACACCAAACTTGCCGTCCAGGCATATAGGAAGCTTATCCGGACACGGGGGATAGACTTCTGCTTTATCTTCATGGCCCATCAGTCCGGCCCATATCGAATAGACCGGACACCGAGGACCCCTAATCCAGGACTCCCTCAGTAGCCCCTGAACCAATCTTCGACAACGATGTGTTTGGCATGTGGATTATCTTCGGCATTGCAAGGCGGGTTCCTTCTCCTAAACATTTTAGGTTAGCTCCCTACATAAAGGAATTGTGTCTGGCTCTGCATAATCATTACAACCCTTAGCCACAAAGGCAAGACGTCAAAATAGGTACAGTGTCTTTCACTGACAAATTTTTCGGCGAAGCGTCACACTTGACTCTTTAACATGTCGAACCATTTTCACGCCTCCCGCTTCGCATTTCGAGGCTTAGCTTCCTGATACATCTCCAACATATCTATAATTTTTGATTGTTCCATGCTATTATATCATCATTCTTGGATGTTTTACAATCATTTTATAGTCATTTTATATCATTTTTTGGTACTAACCTAATGACATAGTGCCAAGTGCCAATTGCTGTTTTCTGCATGTTTTTTGCATCGCAGGAAATCAATACCAAACAGAGTCCAAACACAAAGAAACTTTTTGTGGATTTTTTTGGACCAGAAGACACCCAGTGGGCCGGAGAAGCACCTGGGGGGGTGCTCCGAGGGGAGCACAACCCACCTGGGCGCGCCTGGGCCCCCAGGCGCGCCCAGGTGGGTTGTGCCCACCTCCGGTGCCCCCTAAACCGCCTCTTTGCTCTATAAATACCCCAATATTCCAGAAACCCTAGGAGAGTCGATGAAAATCAATTCTAGCCACCGCAAATTCCAGAAACCACAAATCCAATCTAGACACCATCATGGAGGGGTGCATCATGTCCATTGGTGCCTCTCCGGTGATGCGTGAGTAGTCCTTTGTAGACCTACGTGTCCGTAGTTAGTAGCTAGATGGATTCCTCTCTCTCTCTCTCTTTTGATTCTCAATACAATGGTCTCTTGGAGATCCATACAATGTAACTCTTTTTGCGATGTGTTTGTTGGGATCCGATGAACTTTGAGTTTATGATTAGATCTATATTTTCATCCATAAAAGTTATTTGAGTCTTCTTTGATCTCTTATATGCATGATTGCTTATAGCCTCGTATTTCTTCTCCGATATTTGGGTTTTGTTTGGCCAAGTTGAACTATTTATCTTGCAATGGGAAGAGGTGCTTCGTAATGGGTTCGATCTTATGGTGCTTGATCCCAGTGACAGAAAGGGAACCGACACGTATCGTTGCTATTAAGGATAACAAGATGGGGTCTATTTCTACATAAATAGATCTTGTCTACATCATGTCATCGTTCTTATTGCATTACTCCGTTTCTCCATGAACTTAATACACTAGATGCATGCTGGATAGCGGTCGATGTGTGGAGTAATAGTAGTAGTTGCTGGCAGGAGTCGGTCTACTAATCCTGGACGTGATGCCTATATAATGATCATTGCCTGGATATCGTCATGATTATTTGAAGTTCAATCAATTGCCCAAATGTAATTTGTTCACCCACCGATTGCTATTTTTCTCGAGAGAAGCCACTAGTGAAATCTATGGCCCCCGGGTCTCTTCTTTCTTATATTTGCCTTTGCGATCTATTTTCCTTTGCTTTTATGTTCAGATCTATTAAACTAAAAATACAATAATACCTTGCTGCACTTTATTTTATTTGGCGTTTGATCTATCAATCTATTACAACTTTCTCACGTCCGTTTGCCAATTTCTGGTGCCGTTACCGAAAGGGATTGACAACCCCTTTAACATGTCGGGTTACGAGTATTTGTTATTTGTGTGCAGGTGCTGTTTACGTAGTGTTGCTTGGTTCTCCTACTGGTTCAATAACCTTGGTCTCATCACTGAGGGAAATACCTACCGTCACTGTGCTCCATCATCCCTTCCTCTCTGGGGAAATACCAACATTGTTCTAGCAGACATCAAAAGGAATTTCTGGCGGCGTTGCCGGGGAGACATCATCAACATCTACCAGGTTCCTAATCACAAATCTCATCTCCTTGCAATTTACATTATTTGCCCCTTGTTTTCCTCTCCCCCACTTCACAAAAATTTGCCGTTTTATTCACCTTCTTTCCGTTTGCCTTTTTCGTGTCAGATCTCTTGTTCGCTTATGTCACCATGTGCCTTCTATTTGCTTGCATCTTTGCTTGCTAAAAATCTTGATATGGATCCTCATCCACTTGCTAATCTTTTCAAAAGATCCAATTATGATGAACCAATTGCTAGTGAGTTAAGTTCACTAGATTATCTTTACGAAGTTTTGCTTGAGATCTATGAATCTGAAAATTGTGATGAAGTGTTAAATGAAGGAATTTATAAAATGATTCATGATAGCTCCTTGAATGAAAAGCATGATCGCAATGATGTTATTATAAATTCTATTAATGTCAATTGTGCTAATAATATGCAAAACCCCAAGCTTGGGGATGCTAATATTGCTATGTCCACTACTTATTGCAATGATCATGATTGGGGTGATAATGAGTCTTATGATCTTGATAGTTTATTTAAGCCTCATGATGAATATGTTTGCGATAATGTTGAAAGTGGGTTTGGAAGAGCGTCAAATTTAGGTAATAATAATCCCACATATTTGGAGAGTGTTCAATCTTATGTTTTTTTGACAAAAGTGGATTTTGAGAGGTCATGACTTTAGTTGATGTTAATCCCACTATCTTGGAAGATTGTGAAACTTTTATCCATGTGGATCATGAAGAGAAAATTTTATGTGATAGCTATATTATTGAATTTGGTTATGATCCTACATGTAATTATTATGAGAGAGGGAAATATGTTTGTAGAAATTTTCATGTTACTAAATTACCTCTCGTTATGTCAAGATTGGTATTGTTTCTTTCTTCTCCTTTGCATGTGCTACATATTTCTTGTCTTGATAATTTGTTTGCTTATAAAATGACTATGCACAGAATGTATGTTAGACTTATATGTGTTTGTCACATGTGTTTACGATGCTCTCTTTGTATTTCAATTATTATGTTTCATGTGAGCATCAATGAAATCTTATGCCTAGCTAGGGGCGTAAAACGATAGTGCTTGTTGGGAGGCAACCCAATGAATAAAATTTATTTTTGCCTTTTTGCTTTCTATTCTTGAGTGTTTGCACAATTATTATACTATTATGATTGTGTTTTTTGTGTTTTAATTAGTGTTTCTGCCAAGCAAAGCCTCTAGGATTACATTGGGTGATAGTAGATTTGATCTTGCTGAAAAACTAAACTTTGCACGCCAGTCACCGAATTGTTAAAAATCACAGAAGCGTGATAAAAAACCAATTCTTTTTGTAGAAGATTAATATACAAATTTCTCACGTGGTCCTAATTTTTTAGAATTGTTGGAGTTACAGAAGTATTCGAAATATCCAGATTGCTACAAACTGTTCTGTTTTTGACAGATTCTGTTTTCTTTGCGTTGTGTGCTTGTTTTGATGATTATATGGTTTTCTTTGATGAGTTTTTGCCATCTAAAAGTTGGAACACAGTAGATATAATGCAAGAATAAAATATGGATTGGTTTGCTATAGTACTTATAGTAGTGATTTGTTTTCTTATACTAACGGATCTCACGAAGGTTTGTCGAGTTTTGTGTGATTGAAGTTTTCAAGTTTTGGGTGATGTTATGATGGATGAAGGAATAAGGAGTAAGAAGAGTCTAAGCTTGGGGATGCCCATGGCATCCCAAGCTACTATCGAAAGAGAAGCAAGCAGCTAAGCTTGGGGATTCCCCGAGTGGCATCCCCTCTTTCTTCTAATGACCATCGGTATTTTACTCGAAAGTATATTTTTATTCGTCACATACTATGAGTTTTGCTTGGAGTGTCTTGTATGATATGACTCTTTGCTTGTTTTTCTTTTTGTTTTGAGTCATGAATCCTTGCCGAACACACCTATTTGAGAGAGCCAAAATTATGCCATGACTCGTTACAACTGCTCTCTTTGCTTCACTTAAATTTTTATGAGCTATGGAATTGCTCTAGTGCTTCACTTATATCTTTTTGAGCACGGTGTGCTTTGTTACTTTTGAAGAAATGCTCCCATGCTTCACTTAGATTTATTTGAGAGTTAGTATTTTTTAAGAAATTCTCTCTTTCTCCACTTAAAATTAATTTGAGAGAAAGAAATATTATGCTCATGATCTTCACTTATATTTGTTTGAGCTTATCAAAAGCAACACATGAAAATTAGCCCCAAAGTGATAGATACCCAAGAAGGATATAATAAAAACTATCATGAAGATCATTGGACAAAATAAACTTGATTTCTTGTAATAGTTTTGAGATATGATGATGTGATATGTGAGTCATGTTGGTGAGTAATTCTGCTTTAGTAAGAATATTGGTGTTAAGGTTTGTGATTCCCTATGGAAGCACGTAAGTCAATAGCTATGCAATGAAATTATATCCTACTTGTGGTGTATTATTCGGTGTTAATTATGCTTAATGCTCGCTTATGAGATTATTCGTTTCATGGTTGGTCGCTTCTCAATCTTTTGCTAGCCTTCATTTTGCACTAAGTATGATCACTACTTGTGCATGCAAAATCCTTTAAACTAGTTTTGCCATATGAGTCCACTATATCTACCTATATGCGGTATTATTTTGCCGTTCTAAGCAAATTTGTATGTGCCATCTCTAATTTTCAAAATAAATTTCTCTTTTGTGTGTTCGTACCGCTCGCGAGGTGGTGAGGGGTGGCTAATATTTTCCATGATAGATGTGTTATTCTCACGATGAGTGTTTATTCACTTGTCATTGTATGAGAGTAAGGCAAAGGTATTAGGGATGCCCAGTCCCGAAATAAAAAATGAATTTACTTTATGTTGTCAAATAACAAATTCCTTGGAAAGTGATGGTATGAAAGGCACCCGTGGATACGGCAAGCCATGGAAAGTGAAAGTATTGTGGAAAAAGGAATAAACTTTATTTTCTGTTTGGGAACCGCCTATGATATATCTAGCATGGAAAGTGCTGGGAACTCTAAGTCGTTTTTGTTGGTGGGAAAAGCATACCACCAAAAATGTTTTTATCTCTACGTTTTTCGCTTTGAGCTTTGGCACCTCTACAAATCCCTACTTCCCTCCGCGAAGGGCCTTTCTTTCACTTTATGCAATTTTTATTTTCAATTTGAGTCTCCATCTTCTCTTATAAAAGCACCAATTAGGGAGCACTATGATCGTACTTGAGCATTGGGTGTAGCTAATATGCGAGTGTGTTTCATGAATGGATCAATGATTGAGCATGATGGGCTAGGGATAACTTATTTTAGCGTTGATATTTTGAAAGACATGGTTGCTTGTTGATATGCTTGAGTATTTAAGTTATCATGTCAAAACTAGACTATTGCTTTGAACCATATAAAAGTCCAAATGTCCATGCTATAAATAAAAGAATATGAGATGACATGTTAGGCAACATTCCACATCAAAAATTCTGTTTTCATCATTTACCTACTCGAGGACGAGCAGGAATTAAGCTTGGGGATGCTGATACGTCTCCAACGTATTGATACGTCCATTTTGCATCATGTTTTCTTACTGTTATTTATGATGTTTTTATCCATAATAATGAATTTTGGAGTAATTCTAATGCCTTTTCTCTGATAATATGCAAGGTACACACAAAGAGGGAGAATTCCGGCAGCTGGAAATCTGGACCTGAAAAAGTCATGCCAGGCTACCTATTTTGCACAACTCCAAACAAGCTGAAACTTCACGGAGAATTTTTATGGAATATATGATGAATATTGGAGCAAATAACTACCAGAGGGGGCCCACCAGGTGGGCACAACCGACCTGGGCGCGGCAGGGAGCCCAGGCGTGCCCTGGTGGGTTGTGCTCACCCAGGCCCACCTCCAGTGCCCAGCTTCTGGTATATAGGTCATTTTGACCTAAAAAAATAAGGACAAGACTTTCAGGATGGAGCGCGGCCGTCTCGAGGCGGAACTTGGGCAGGAGCACTTTTGCCCTCCGGCGGAGCGATTCTGCCGGGGGAACTTCCCACCCGGAGGGGAAATCATCGTCATCATCATCACCAACAACTCTCCCATCTTGGGGAGGGCAATCTCCATCAACATCTTCAACAACACCATCTCATCTCAAACCCTAGTTCATCTCTTGTGTTCAATCTTGTTACCGGAACTATAGATTGGTGCTTGTGGGTGACTAGTAGTGTTGATTACATCTTGTAGTTGATTACTATATGGTTTATTTGGTGGAAGATTATATGTTCATATCCATTATTCTATTTAATACCCCTCTGATCTTGATCATGATTATCATTTATGAGTAGTTACTTTTGGTCTTGAGGTCACGTGAGAAATCATGTTGCAAGTAATCATGTGAATTTGATATGTGTTCGATATTTTGATAGTATGTATGTTGTGATTCCCTTAGTCGTGTCATGTGAACATCGACTACATGACACTTCACCATATTTGGGCCTAAGGGAATGCATTGTGGAGTAGCAATTAGATGATGGGTTGCGAGAGTGACAGAAGCTTAAACCCTAGTTTATGCGCTATTCCGTAAGGGACCGATTGGATTTAAAAGTTTAATGCTATGGTTAGAATTTATTCTTAATACTTTTCAGATAGTTGCAGATGCTTGTGGGAGGTTTAATCATAAGTAGGTGGTTTGTTCAAGTAAGAACATCACCTAAGCACCGGTCCACCCACATATCAAATTATCAAAGTAGCGAACACAAATCGAACCAACATGGTGAAAGTGACTAGATGAGATTCCCGTTTACCCTCAAGAATGCTTTGCTTATCATAAGAGTCTGTTTTGGCCTGGCCTTTTCCTCAAAAGGATTGGGCTACCTTGCTGCACTTTTGTTACTACTATCGTTACTTGCTCGTTACAAATTATCTTGCTATCGAACTACTCTGCTACTTACAATTTCAGCACTTGCAGACATTACCTTACTGAAAACCACTTGTCATTTCCTTGTGCTCCTTGTTGGGTTCGACACTCTTACTTATCGAAAAGAGCTACAATTGATCCCCTATACTTGTGGGTCATCAAGGCTATTTTCTGGCGCCGTTGCCGGGGAGTGAAGAGCCTTTGGTAAGTGGAATTTGGTAAAGAAACATTTATATAGTGTGCTAAAGTTTATTATCACTTGTTACTATGGAGAACAATCCTTTGAGGGGTTTGTTCGGGGTATCTTGACCCCGACCGGAACCACAATTAGCTACCCCTCAATGTAAGTGCATCTAGTGCCCCTTAGTGATTTTGGTGTATTGAAGACTTATAGGTTAAGGGACTAATGTGTTTATGAGTGTACACAGGTCTATAAGTCTATGAGGAGTTTGATATTTACAGAGAAAGTCGACCCCTAAAAATGAAGGTCTTCGGCTGAAGACTTTGGATTTCTGAAGACTTTCTGAAGACTTTGAAAGTGAAGAAATTGGTGTGACCTTGAAGACTTGGTATTCATTTGAGGAACATGAAGCGTGAAGACTTTTGTTTTTGTAGTTTCGTTTTCTCTTTCTTGAGTCATAGGAAACACCGTACTGTTAAAGGGGGTCGAGGAAATACTAAGGAAAAATTTCCAAGTGATGCTCAACTCAAAATCCTACACCTACCAATCCCTTCGAGTGAAGCCATTGGAAATCTCATACAGTTCAGTCAATTTCTTCAGTGACAGAGACGAAGTTCTTCTGGTCTCTAAGGAATTTGTTCTGACTGAGGAGTTAGGAATTCGCCAGTGCGGATTGCCTACACAGTGAGGAACATGATAGCCCTGAGGAATTTGATACTCAAATTTCCGACCGTTGCTGTGCTATGCGCCAGCTCTCCCAAAATATCTACCCACCTAACGGTCATATCATTGAAGGGCATTTATGTCTTATCATGTCGGGCTGCTCCCTAGGCTATAAATAGCCGCCCCCTACAACCACTAGCTGGTTGGCTGCTCCGAGAGAAACTGACACTTGTCATTTGAGAGCATCCCATCCTCCGAGGACTTTGAGCAAAAATCATCGAGTGAGGAAAACCCAAACCCAAACACCTACAAACCCAAAGTGATTGAGCATCACTGAAGAGATTGATCCTGCGTGGATCCAACGCTTGTTACCTTTAAAGACTGTGCTTCTTCCAGACGGTTAGGCGTCATGGTCTAGAGCATCCAAGAGGAATTGTGGATCGTCGAGTGACCGAGTTTGTGAAGGTTTGGAAGTCACCTGAAGACTTACCACGAGTGATTGGGCGAGGTCTGTGTGACCTTAGCTCAAGGAGAATACGGTGAGGACTGTGTGTCCTCAGGTTTAAATACCTAGCCGCTCCAACCAGATGTACAACTGAGACAACAGTTGGAACTGGTCTACCAAATCATTGTCTTCACCAAGCTTACTAGTTCTATTTCCTCAACTCTTTCATTTCCTCATAACTGTGTTGTGCGCTTGTTCATATCTGTGTTTGAAGACTTTGACTGAAGACTTTCTCAATTTCCTCAGTTCAATTTCTTCAGTCTGTTTGTCTTCATCCTGTGTTATCCTGTGATTACGCTTTCTATACTCTGTGCTTGTCTTCATTTCATCATGATGACCATGCTTGTGTTCTGTTATGTTTACTTTTGAGTACTTATTCTGCTGCAAGTAGTTCTTCGCTAAGGAATTTCCTCACCCGCAAATTCCTCAGTGAAGAATTCATAAAAATCGCCTATTCACCCCCTCTAGTCGATATAACGCACTTTCAATTGGTATCAGAGCAAGGTACTCCCTTGTTCTGTGTGATTTTGGTTTAACCGCCTGGAGTTTTAGTTATGTCGACCGCAGGTATGAAGAAAGTGACATGCCCCATCTTTGGCGGTCATGCTTATCCCAAGTGGAAGGCCATGATGAGGAAGCGCCTCATGGCAATGAACAGCGAGCTGTGGACCGTCACTGTGATTGGTCTTACCGATCTATGCAAGATGGCAGACACTGATGATATTCGCAAGTACACTCGACTTGACATCATGGCGAAGGATATCATCTATTCCTGCCTATCCAGAGATGAATTCAGGCGCATTATGCATCTTTGCAATGCGAAGCTTATCTGGGACCAAATCTCTGACGTCTATGAAGGTCATCGAACTTGCCATGATCCCTAGTTCGAGGATTTCAAGGAATCACTCAAAACGATGACTTTCGAACCTGAACCATCATCTTCTGCACCATGCCTCATGGCAAAAGGTGCCAAGGTAACCGAATGTTCCTCATCCGAGTCTAGTGATGATCAACCTGATGATGATTTTGGACCTAGCTATACCAAGCTTGTTTGTATTGCCACTAAACAACAAAAGGCCTTGGAAAAGGTTCAAAACATGCTAGACAAGAGTGATGATATGTTGAGTGAAGAAATGGATCGCACTAAAACTTTGACTGAAAATCTTCAGAGACTTCAGTCTAAGTTTGACAACCTTCAAAGTCATCATAACACTCTCTTATCTGATCATGAGAAGCTTTCTTATGAATTTCTTCAAAGAAAGCAAGATCTTGAGAAGCTAAGGGTGAGTTATGAAGATCTTCAGAAGGAGCGCGATTCATTACTTTCTCAACAAATCAACGCTACTCAGGAAGAATTTGTTCCTCCATGTTTGAAGTGCATTGAACGTGAATCTGCTAATTCATCACCTGAATGCTCAAATGTTTCTAATGCTACAAATTCTTCAACTATCTCTGCTATCACTAATTCCTCATCTGAGGACATTGCTAGTATCACTGATGATGCAGGGCTGAAGGAATTGTACATGATTGGCATGTACAAAAGCCTCAAAGGGCATCAGACTCTTTGTGATGTGCTTAAAAAGCAGATCCTCAACAGGAACCCTAGGAAAGAGGGTATTGCCTGTGAGAGGAAACTCAATGCTGATGGTACATATTGGAAGCTTGAGCAGTACCCCAAAACCTCATGGGTTGCTGCAAAGGGACCTCCAGTTGATCCATCCAATTTATCTGGCTTTACATGTGAATCTCCTCATTCTTCTGATGAGTCATTTGACTCCAACTATAAACTGTTCAAAAATCAGAATGGTGAAGTATTTGCTAGATATGTTGGCACTAACTGCAGGAACGGTTCCCCTATGTAGAAAATCTGTGTTCCCAAAAGGTGCCTTGAAAATCTTCAGGTGAATGTCCTCATGACACCACGAGTGAAGAATAGGAACCCCAGATCAAATTCTTCATATGGATCCAAGTCCTCATACGGACCAAATTCCTCACGTGGATCAAATTCCTCAAAAGGATCAAAGTCCTCATATGAATATCATCATGCTAACAACTCTGTTTCGCAGGGAAGAGCTAAGGGCTATGAATATGAGCATTATTCTTCTAACGATTATGTTCATAAGTCCTCAAAGAATTTCTCTGCTTATTCATATGCTTATCCTAGCTCCTCTTATGTGAAACGAAATGGACTGGCTTCTATGCCACCTTTCTCGTATGGAGCTCGCAGAGTGATGAACTCTTTGCCACCGCTTCAGATGTGGGTGGTGAAGAAAAAGAACTAATCTCTTATGCAGGGTCAGGTCTCCAGACGTGCGTAAACGTCTAAAGAATTTGCTGGAGACCTGAGAGTGCCTGAAAGGACGCAGGCTAATCATGAAGAAATGAAATTTCATTTCTCACGTCCTCTACTGCTTTATCTGTTCTATTGCTTGATGAGATTGATCTGATGAATTGATGTCATATTCTTCACTCATGAAGTATATGAGTTCGTAAGCTGCACTAATTCATCTGCAGGATGATCAACCCAAAGCCACTGAGTGGGTCCTTGATAGTGGATGTACAAATCACGTGACTGGTGACAAGAATCTATTGATGGATGCTCCCTTATCTCCATCACATCTGAAGCATATCATCTTTGCTAACAAAGGCAAAAGTCAGGTATTGGGTCTAGGTAAGGTTGCTATCTCAAAGGATCGGCACATGGACAAAGTCATGCTTGTCGAGTCCTTAGGATACAACCTCATGTCTATCTCAATGCTTTGTGATCTTGATATGGTTGTTGTCTTTGGCAAGTATCGTTGTGTTGTGATCATGGAAGTTGACAATTCCAAAGTCTTCGAAGGCTTTAGGAGAGGAGACTTGTATATTGTTGATTTCTCTACAGGACCACAACCAGCCGTATGCCTACTTGCAAAAGCTTCAGAAGGCTGGCTATGGCATCGACGACTTGGTTATGCAGGCATGAGGAATTTGCACACGCTTGCGAAGAAGAAGCATGTCATTGGCATTGAGAATGTCAAATTCATCAAGAATCACTTATGCGGAGCCTGTGAAGCTGGAAAGATGACCAAGGCTAAGCATCCATCGAAGACTATCATGACTACTACTCGTCCATTTGAATTGCTTCATATGGATCTCTTCGGTCCTAACCATTATTCTGCAGTTTCAAATGATGCATCTCAATATGGCTTTGTTATTGTTGATGATTACTCTCGATCCACATGGGTACACATTGTTACTTACAAACATGAAGTGTAGGAAGTCTTCAAACGATTTTCCTCGAGGGCTTCAACCAACTTTGGTGTGAAGATCAAGCACATCAGAAGTGACAATGGAACTGAGTTCAAGAATTCTGGTCTTGATGACTATCTTGATGAACTTGGTATTACTCATGAGTTATCTGCTCGTTATACTCCTCAGCAGAATGGCGTCGTGGAGCGCAAGAACAGGACTCTTGCTGAGATGGCTCGCACTATGCTTGAAGAGTACAAAACGCCTCGTCGTTTCTGGATTGATGCAATTGATATTGCGTGCCATATTATCAACAGAGTATATCTTCACAAATTCTTCAAGAAGACTGCCTATGAACTCCTCACTGACAAGAAACCCAATGTGAGTTATTTCAAAGTCTTCGGTGCTAAATGCTGGATTAGAGATCCTCATCACAACTCTAAATTTTCACCGAAAGCACATGAAGGTTTCATTCTTGGTTACGGAAAGGACTCGCACACCTACAGAGTCTTCAACAACGTTCTTCAAAAGGTTGTTGAAACTGTAGATGTGCGGTTCGATGAAACTAATGGCTCGCAAAGAGAGCACCTACCTTCTGTGATAGATGAACCAGCACCTGAGGAATCTATCAAGTTCAAGGCTACTGAGGATGTCATTCCCGCCGAAGAATCTGCTGAAGAATTCATTCTAGAACATGAAGAATGTCGAGCTAATGCACCTGAAGAAAATGCTGAAGAAAATGGTGCTGAAGAAAATGCTGATCAAATTCCTCGACGACAACTAGCTCATCGTTGCGTTGCAAAAGAAGTGCAAGTTGAAAAGATCATCGATGACATTGAAGCACCAGGTCCTCTCACACGCTCAAGAGCTTCACATTTATCTTAATTTCGTGGGCACTATGCTTTTGTCTCTATCACAGAGCCCACTAAGGTAGATGAAGCATTTCTGGAGCCTGAGTGGATTCAGGCCATGCAAGAAGAATTACATTAGTTCGATCTCAACAACGTTTGGGAACTGGTCAAACGTCCAGATCCTCGCAAGCACAATATCATTGGCACAAAGTGGATCTACCGCAACAAGCAAGATGAAAATGGCCTTGTGGTCAGGAATAAGGCACGACTAGTAGCTCAAGGCTACACACAGGTTGAAGGAATTGATTTCGATGAAACTTTTGCACCTGTTGCTAGACTTGAGGCTATTCGCATATTACTTGCTTATGCTAACCATCATGATATCACTTTATATCAAATGGATGTGAAAAGTGCATTCCTCAATGGTAAGCTTGAGGAAGAAGTATATGTTGCTCAAACCCCAGGTTTTGAAGATCCAAAGAATCCCGACAAAGTCTTCAGACTCAATAAGGCCCTCTACGGCCTCAAGCAGGCCCCTCGGGCATGGTATGATACTTTGAAGGAATTCCTCATGAAGAAAGGCTTCAAACCCGGTTCACTCGACCCTACTCTTTTCACTAAATCTTATGATGGTGAATTGTTTGCGTGCCAAATATATGTTGATGATATTATCTTCGGCTGTACTGACCAACGTTATAGTGATGAATTTGCCTATATGATGAGTGAAGAATATCAAATGTCTATGATGGGAGAATTGATATTCTTCTTAGGTCTTCAAATTCGTCAACAGCGCAATGGCATATTCATATCTCAGGAGAAATACCTCAAGGATGTACTGAGGAAATTTGGCATGCAAGATTGCAAAGGCGTTAAAATTCCAATGCCCACAAATGGCCATCTATGCACTGATGAAAATGGTATTGACTTCGATCAAAAGGTATACCGCTCCATGATTGGTTCTTTATTGTACTTATGTGCATTTAGGCCAGATATTATGCTTAGTGTTTGCATGTGTGCCCGATTTCAAGCTACACCGAAGGAATCACACCATAAGGCTGTGAAGCATATTCTTCGATATCTAGCTCACACACCAACACTTGGATTATGGTACCCCAAGGGCTCGGCTTTTGATCTCATTGGATATTATGAATCTGACTATGCTGGTGATCGTGTGGACCGCAAGTCAACATCTGGTACATGTCATTTCCTCGGACGATCTTTGGTTTGTTGGTCCTCGAAGAAACAGAACTGCGTATCACTGTCTACTGCTGAAGCTGAGTACATTGCTGTTGGTTCTTGCTGTGCTCAATTGCTGTGGATGAAGCAAACTCTCAAGGACTATGACGTCAACGTGAAGAATGTGCCTCTCTTCTGTGACAATGAGAGTGCCACCAAGATTGCTCACAACCTAGTTCAGCACTCGAAGACAAAGCACATTCAGATTCGTCATCATTTTCTTCGTGATCATGTGTTGAAGGGCGACATTTCTATTGAGCATGTGAAGACTGAAGAACAGCTAGCCGATATCTTCACTAAGCCCTTGGATGAGAAGAGATTTAGCAAGTTGCGGTGTGAGCTAAATATCTTAGAATCTTCGAATGTTCTTTGAAAAGGACACTCATCCAAACACTTATGCAAAATTGATGACTTAGATGTGCAACACATGAAGAAACGTTTTTCTTCAATCAATGAAGACTAACACTCTAAGTGTGAAGAAATTAACGAAGAATTTGATTCTCAGAACCCTACGACAATGTACGCGGTGTCTGAAATCATCATTCTTATACGGTGGGTCACGCCACCACCAAAAGTTGAAAATCTTCAATTTGAGTTTTACCTCAGTTTTGAAATTCCTCAGTTGTTCTTTTTCTTCAACTTTGCATTGTCTTCATTGTTTCCGTCATTTTTCTTCATTGGCTATATATATATATATATATATATATATATATATATATATATATATATATATATATATATGAGTTTATGTTCTCTACAGCATTCACTTATGGCTAATTTTTCAAGTTGGTTTTTCTGCTAAGTGAATGTGATCGGACCCTTCCCCCTCTATGCTAAACTCAACCCATTCTATTCACAAATTCTTCATGTGCGTTCTATTTGAAACTCGTTCAAAATCTTCACTATGTCCTTGTCAGCTGAAGAATTTGCGAACGGAACTTTTAACTTATCTTATCCAAATTTTCGGCTTTGCCGCTCAAACCATTCCGCATCCCACGAAATACTTATCTATTCACCCACGATCTCACACGATCTCCACTTTTCAGTACGTGGGTGACACATGTCAAGCGAATGAGAAGGGTCAGGGGCACGTTCGTCCAAATTCTTCGGGCGAACAGTTTTTCGCTGTGACTATAAATACCCTCTCCCCTTCCTCACTTCTCTTTTACTCTGCTCGACCTCTCTCCAGCTCGAGCTTCTCAAACCCTAGCGCCGCCACTACTTCATCGTCGCCGGTGAGGAAGAGCTTCACTGCCTCGACCTCGTCGCCGTCGTACTCGTGCCGGCCGCGGATTTCTTCACCCCACCGCCGCCGTAGCTATCTTCCTCTGCCAAGTTAGGGCGTGGAAGATCTGCACTGACGAACTTCACATCTACACTTCCCAGTTCGTCATGTTCTTCGTCCAGGGTAATTAAAAGTTACTTTTACTGCCCTCTTTGATTCAAATGATTTCTACAAAATCCTCAAAGGTGTTTATTCTTCAAATTCTTCACACACTAAACACCTCACATGTCATCTATTCTTGATTCATTTCTCTAAGCTATATTTTTTCTTCAAGATTCCTCAATTGTGCGGATTTCTAATCTGTACAACTCTGGAACCTAAGACTAAGAACGCTTAGTAAAATTCTTCAAGACTTGCCTGGTCAAATTCCTCAAACTTGTTCTTTTTACAAAACCTTCTCAGAACGCATATGACCTCTCCAAATTCCTCGCAACTATACTCTGTTCATAGGTACTCATGTCCGCTGCTGAATCACTAGATTCTCATCAACTTAACTCATTTGCAGCGTTCCTCGAAGAAAAGTTGCATACTTCTTCAGAGAATTCTATTGTTCAAATTCCTCATCTGAAGAAAATGGCTGATGGAAAGAAACCATAGAAAGGAGGAAAGAGGCCTGAGGTCAACACTGCGTTTGAAATCCCTGAGGACATCTATGCTGGGTATTGCACACCCCCTGAGGAAGATAAAAATCAGCGCAAGGTGCGCATTCAAAAGATTGAGAGGAGATGGGCAAGAGAGTGGAGGGAGTACCGATATGTTACTCCCAAATTCATGAAGAAATTCACTGTTACCCCTCCATGCTCAAGGCCTCCATTGGCACCTGGCCAAATAGCTGATCCCACTAGCCTCAAGCGTGGTGAGGACTATCCTGAAGAATGGGCTAAGCGCCAGGCCAAGTTGGCCAAACATGCAAAAGATGCAGTGAGGAAATTCAACGAAGACTCTGCTGCTGCTGCTGCTGAGGCCTCTGTAAAACCGAAGAAGGCCATGTCAAAGAAGCCTGCTCACAAGCCAAGTGCTTCTTCTTCAATGCCCTCACGGCCCAGTTCCTTAGCTATGCCCTCACGGCCAGAATCCTCAAAGCCCTCACGGCCAATTCCTCACGCTGCTCCTGCTCCTCCAAAATCCTCAGCTCCTCGGCTCAAGTCCTCAGCTGCTCCGACCAAATCCTATGCACCTGTGCATCTTGCCACGTGCCAAAGGACTACATGCATCTCTATTGCCTCAGGAGCTTCTGCTAGTTCCTCAGCTGCACCGAATTCTTCAACTGGCCCCTCTCTGCTGAAGACAAAGGCCACTGCTGGATGAGGTTCTCGCCCAAGTCCTCACAAGAAGCAGGTCGCCTTCCAAGTGCCGTCTGATGAAGACGAAGCTGATGATGAGGAACTTGCTGAAATCATCAGAGATAGGCAGGTCAAGGCCGCTAGAGCCAAGGGCACAAATGTGCCTCTGCTTCTGGATCCAAAGTTGATCCTTGACTACATTGATCTCTGGCACAAGGACCCAAACACTCCTATGCCTGATTTCAAGTTGACTCCTGGCCAAAGTCATATGCTGACTGCCTTCATACAAGAAGAGAAATGGAAATTTGAAAAGGCCAGGCAGATCAAGAAAGCGCAGTACAAGAAGGAGCGTTTTCTCAAGAAACACGTTGTCTCTATGACAACTGAAGAACTTGTCAATATTCAATCTGAGATCAAGAAACTCAGTGATGAATTTGATGTATACCGCGCTGACTGGCTTGGAGCCAAAGTCCGTTTTGTGAAGTTGACAGAAAAGTTCACTCCAAATGTTGTAGCTCCATCGCAACCAGAAATTCCTCAGGCTGAAGCATCTGCTCAGCCGACAGAAGAACATGCCAGCACCGCTGATGGCATTCAGGCTGCTGAAGAAAATGTGAGTTCCAGGGCTGATGACTGCATTCCAGCCGCTGATGAAATTGCCAGGGCTGATGACTGCATTCCAGCCGCTGATGAAATTGCCAGGGCTGATGACTGCATTCCAGCCACGAGACTCATATGGACCACCAAGGGACTTGATTGGGGGTCCCAACTGGAGGTGAAGATGCTACAGAAACGCATCTCCAACGTGTTGGGGTGCGAACACTGGTCTCACAAACGTGATTCAAGTGATGTGTGACGCCCGGATAATTAGGCTACATTGAACCTATGCTAATGATGCCACGTCACCTCCGTTATTGTTGCTAATCTCGTGTTAGTTCAAAACGATTCGAATTCAAATTTGATTTTTTGTCAAACATCAAATTTTTTCAAACATTAAAACTAAAATGTTCGGAGTGTGCCAATTAATGCCTAGGTATTTAAGGTGAAGGAACCACGCTTTTACAGAATGCCTAAATATTTTAAAAAGAATCAAGACAGAAAAAGGAAATAAATAATAAGAAAAGGAAAATGCATAACAGAAAACAAAAAAACAAAAAAAAGAAAAACTAAAAACCCCCCTGCTGGGCCTTGGCCCAGCTGGCCAACCAGACCAACCAGGCCGGCCCAGCCGCGCCCCACCCCGGTCAAACCCTAGACCTAACCACCCCACTTCCCCCACTCCCCCACATCTCCCTTCCCCCTCCCCGATCCAGATCGGGATCGGGGGAACGACCGTGCCTCGGCGCTCGACGCCGCCGCCGGTCGGATCACCACATCGCCGGACGCCATCGCCGGACTGCTTCCCCTACGTCGCCGTCGTCCCCGACCTCCTCCCGTGCCCCACTGCCCCCGAACTCTATGAACCCCCGCGAGGACCCCTCCTTCTCCTCTTCCCCGCACCACGCTGGTCGCCGTCGCCGCGGACACCGCGCCTCTCGTCCGCTCCTGTAGCTCGCCCGCTCAAGCGCCCGTCGCACGCCCTCCCCGCTCACTACGCCGCGCGCCCGCGAACTCCCCCACCGCTGCGCCTTGCCTCTTCCCCCGCTCGCCTTCTGGCCGCCCCGCTCACCTGTCACGTCGCTCGCCCGCGCCCAGCGCCGCTGCCGGCTGCGCCCTCCGCGCGGCTCTTCTCCGGCCGCCGCACCTGCTATTGTGGCCCCGAGCGCCTCTAGTCGCCGCGCCCATGGTCCCCTCGCGCATCCGCACCCGCGCCCGCGCCGCCTTCTCCGGCCTTGTCCAGGCCACCTCCTCCTCCGCCGGGCCATGCCAGACCGCGCCCGTCGCGCCCGGACCTCCCGCTGTGCCTCCTCTGTTTCACGCGCCTACGCCCGGTGCCCGCTGCGCGTCGCCCCGTGGCGCTCCCCTCCCTGCTGCTCGTTCTCCGTGCGTCACGCCGTCGCCTCTCCCCCTCCTGCGCCCTGTCCACCGCGGCCATCGCCCGGTTGGCCGCACCTGTCGCCCCCCGTCGGAGAGCGCCCGCCCCGTTGCCTCGGGTCCGCCCCGATGGGCGCCTCGCCCGCAACGGCGCCCGCTGCCCAGCGCCCGCTCGGGTGACACACGCACCCGAGCGCGCGAACCCGATAGGCCCCTATGGGCCTATGGCAAACGGGCCCCGCCCCAGAACATTTTTGTAAAAAAAGAGATATAAAAAATAATATTAATTAATTAGTTAATTAATTAACTTAATTAATTCTGTTCATACTACCTAATAATTAGGTAAATTAATTAAGCTGCTAACTAAACAACCTATGACATGCAGACCCCCACATGTCAGTTTGACCCAGTCAACACCTCTGTTGACTGCTGACGTCATGCTGACGTCATGTTGATGCAATAATGCTATTTCCAAATTAATTTAAAAATAATAAATTAAAAATTGATTAAATACTTAAAATTAATATAAAATAAACCGTAGCTCGGATGGAAAAAGTTTGTACATGAAAGTTGCTCAGAACGACGAGTCGAACCACCCTACGCCGCCCACATACTGGCCGGACACCTCTAACTATCCGAACCTAGAACATTCCCCCTCCGATCACTTGTCCGACATTTGTCCGGAACCGGGAAAACTTTATCGGATGGGTTCCCTCTTCCTCGGTATCGTGTAGCACTACGTTAGGGAACACCTAGCACCGCTCATTGTCATGTCATGCTTTGTCATGCATATGTTTGCATTATATTTATTGTTTCTTCCCCCTCTTCTCTCGTTAGACACCGAGACCGACGCCGCTGCTACCCAGTACGACTACGGTGTTGACGACCCCTCCTTCTTGCCAGAGCAACCAGGCAAGCCCCCCCTTGATCACCAGATATCACCTATTCCTTCTCTCTACTGCTTGCATTAGAGTAGTGTAGCAGGTTACTACTTTCGATTAATCCTATTCTGCTGCATAGCCTGTCATTTAACTATAGTTGTTACCCTCACCTGCAATCCTAAATGCTTAGTATAGGATGATAGTATTCCATCAGTGGCCCTACATTCTTGTCCGTCTGCCATGCTATACTACGGGCCGTGATCACTCAGGAGTTGATCACGGGTATATACTTATATACATAATACATGATACATGTGGAGACTAAAGTCGGGTCGGCTCGTTGAGTACCCGTGGTTGATTCACGAATTGGGGGCTGAAAGGACATATATTCCCGACGACCCTTTGTGTGGATCTTTGTGGCGGAGCGACATGGCAGGTTGAGACCACCTAGGTGAGAGGTGGGCCTGGCCCTGGTTGGCGTCCGCGGTTACATCAATTAACATGCTTAACGAGATCTTGGTATTTGATCTGAGTCTGGCCACTGGCCTATACGCACTAACCAACTACGCGGGAACCGTTATGGGCACTCGACGTCGTGGTATCAGCCGAAGCCTTCTTGACGTGAGCGACTGAGCGCCGCGTGCCGGATTGGACTGGAACGCCTGCTCTTGTATTAGGGAGGCTAGGTCTGCTTTCGGCCGCCCTCACAACGTGCAGGTATGCTGTCACACCCTGATTTTCATGCCACAACACTTAAGCTAATAAATCATGATAAAATGTGGTTTGACAGAAACTTTTGAGTGTTTTGTCTTTGCTTTGATTGAATGTTTGACTGTTGTTTGCAAGTGCTCTAAAAATCAAATAAATTCTCCAACTCTTATAAACCTTCCCCTTGATCCAAATCCTTGCCCAATGATCATGCCATGTGTATAGAACATAAAAATAATTTCTTACAAAAATAATTTGGCCAAATAGTATTTTCAAAAAATAGTTTTCCAAAAACCCCTGAATTGAGATTTGCACTGCAAGTACTTAATTAAGGGCAGTAAAAATATTTCCAAAAATATATTTGACTCCTATTAGATATAGGACACCCAGAAACCACAAAAATATAATTTTAAAAGTTATTTTCCTATTTTATTTAAAGGCTTTTTCTTAAGTCCAGAAATGGTCTTTAATAGGTTAAAATTATTTTAATGCTTTAAAAATATTTGGGAAAAACCTAGGGAAACTCAGTGGACATATATTGTCCATATATAAGAGTTTCAACACATGGTCATGTTCAAAATATTGGTCAAATCCCTCAAAAACCCTTTCTGGATATTTCAAGCTTTTGAAATATTTACAAAGGAAATATTCCCCAAATATTCCAAGAAAATTCTAGCATGTCACATATGACATGTTTGATGATCTTGCCAAGTATCATGTCATGGAGAATAGTATAACCCCATGAAAGCTCCTCAAAACCATTTCTGTCCATTTTAAAGTTTGAGCAACTTTACATTGCCAATCATGTCCAAATGCTCTCAAACTTGGTGAACATGCTCAAATGGTCTATTTATTCTTCTAGACCAAATAGCACAAGTTGGAGAGAATGTTATCTTGATCAAAGTTCCCCAAAACCCTCTTTGTCCAGAACCAAAGTTGAACAACTTTACATTGGCAACTTTCTCCTTTTGATCTCAACTTTTGTGGACATGTTTAGAACCTCAAATGATGACACTACACTAAGTGGTGCGTCAAGGAGAATAGCTTTGCATGACTAAATCTTGAAAAGTCCATTTTCTGTTGATTTATAGGGTTTACAAAAGTTGCATTGGCAACTTTGCCCAAATAAACTCAATCTTGGTGGAACCTCTTATTTTCTCATGCCATCTGACCCTGTCAAGCCTCATGACAAGGGAAGTCCATTTGCTTGCCCAAACCTACATCAAACACCTTCTGGCAGAAATTTAAAATGCATGTTTTGTCCATTTCCACTAATCTCCTTGAGTCCAAGTTTGTACCACAGCCTCATGTGATACTCCTCTAACCCCTGCATATTTCCCTGCCCGAGGAGCCATGATTAAGGGGGGTAGAACCCCATTTTTCTTCTCTGGGCAGCAGCATTCTCCCTCTCTTTCTCAGTCTCTCTGTCCCTCCTTGACATTCCAGAGCATCCAAAGCTCTCCTCAGCTTTTGCCATACCCCCTGCAGACGCCAGACACAAGTGGGCGCGCGGGTGCGCGCAAAAAGCCGCGGATGCCGGCCATTTGCATGCTCTGGAGCGCGTGGCAGAGCACCCAAGCGTTGACACCACGTCCCCCACCACCTCGAGCCTCACCCTCGCGCCAGTCGAGGTGCCTCGACGTCCGCAAAACGCCACCGTGCTGGCCCCCTCCTCTCTCTTCCTCCCGCTGCCTCCTCTCGCACGCGCACCGGCCGCCCGAGGGCTCCAATGGGCAGCCTCACACGCGCGATGCCTCTGACCCGTCCCCGCTCTCTCTCTCTCTCTCTTCCTGGCGCCCTACTCCACCCCCTCGAGCACCGCAGACAACCCCTCGCTCTCTCCCCTTGCTGCCCGAGCCGTTGCCACGGCCACCCCTGCGCCGCGCCCACGGTGAGCCATGGGTCGGCTATTTAAGGCCACCCCGAGCCCCCTCTCTACCCCTTTGGCTCTCTGCCACTCCCGTGCACCCCCTGGACCAACCCACTCCCCTCCTCATGCCCTCCATAGCCCTCCATGGCCAGAGAGCCGCCGTTGGCACCGGGCTAAATTCGCGACGCCCGAGCACTGTCCCCTCCACCTATGCGTCTCAATCCATCTTCCCCGACCCCCCGAAGCTCCCCCCCGCACTCCGGTTACTCCTCCCGGTGGCTGTAGTGCCGTGCCCACCATCACTGCCGACCTCGTCCGCCGCGGCCAACACCCTGCTCAGCCCGGTGCCCCTGGGCGATCGTGCCACCCACGGTTGGACGCAGCCGGGTCTCCTGAGCACGCCGGTGGGTGGAGCGTCGCCGGAGATGCTCTGTAGCGCCGGCAATCGCCGGCGGGAGCCGGTCCTCCCCGCGGCCGGAGCGCGCGCGGGAGGTTGAAGACGGCCTGTTGCTGGGCCCCGTGCGTCAGCGACCCAGCAGGCGGGCCCGACCATTTAAGTGGAAACGGCTTCGGCCGGATCCGCCTCCCATGCGCGAAGGCGCGCCCCAGCGAAGCCGCCTTCGACATCACCACCTCTGCCCGCGCAGCCGAGCCATTGGGCCGGCCCATGGTCTATCTGTCGCCCCATGCGCAGGATAAGGTTAAAGCCTTATTTCCTTTTTCTTTTTCCAGTCAACTTCAAAAATCTATAAATAATTCAACAGAGCTCCAAATTTGATGATTCAAATTTGTAGTAGTTCATAAATTCATGATCTATCACACGGTGTTGTTTGCACATTTTTCCAGGAAACTTTTCTTCACACATATTTCCTAAAACTCTATTTTCCTATTTCTGTGATGAACCTTAGAAAATCACAGAGGGCTCAAATTTGATCCAAATGCCATGAATCAAATTCCTAGATGCTTCTAAGTTCATAACTTGGTTTATGAACATTTTTATTAATACTTTCTATGCCACACAAATTAATGAGCCATTTCTTCATATTTGTCAACTTTGCAAATTCATAGGAAAATCATTTGAACTCCAAATCCAGTGAAACCAACTCCTAAATGCTTCTAAAATCATGCCTTGTCAAATGGGTATCTTTGGTCATTTTTCAAAAATATGTTTCTGTACACTTCTTGCAAATCCATAAACCCCTTGATTCCATCATATCAAAATGTTTAGAAATATCCACTGACCCAATTCCAATGAAACCACTCTGGTTATTTTTCATATAACTAGAGATGTCCTAGAAAAGTCAAATTAATATTTTTAGAGCACTTTTATTTTCTGCCTTGTTGTGTTGCTTATTATGGTTGCTTTCGACGATAGTTGATGAAGTAGATGAAATGCTCGGAGTTGGACCAGAGATATTTGAAGACCTCGAAGACTTTGTTAAAACAGGCAAGCAGCCCTTTGACCATGTCTATGAAACTCTTTTTTATGCATGTCATATAGCACTTTTATTGCTTGCATCGGAGACATAATGATGGGGTGACCACATGGGGTGGTTTGCCACCGTTACTTCCTCGTTGATACTTGCATGGTGCATGACCCTACCTCCTTATGAGGGTTATGCCGGTGGGAGTAGATAGGATGCTAAAGTAGTTGCTACGCAAAGTGGGTCAGGGTTATGCATGGAAATAAACAAGTGTGATTTGACATACTTGCAAACAACCCCAGTGGGTGCCACTGATGCCCCTGGGAGATGATGATGAACTAGGTCACTACTTGGTGGAGAAGTAGTGTACCGAGGCTTGATAAAAGTGATGTTTACAGAGACGATTAGATTTAAGATTTGTCGACTGTCCCAACCTTACATGCGCAACCACTCTACCCTTATATGGGAAAGGGCATTATTGATTACCTAGGCCGATACTAGCTTGGAGCCCGCATTACTAGTGACGGGAGAGTCGTTGTTGCGCTCTCTCGGGACGGGGTCGTGCCAGGTAGGGCGGCCATGACTGTTTTCACAGGGCACCGGACACACCGTTGGTACCCCGTGCTTGTGGTATGTGATGAATATGGGAGCGAGGCTCCACAATTTTAAGATGTGAAATGTTGGGCACGGGGGTTACTACCAATCGAGTGGACTCTATGTTAGTGTCTTCTAGGGAAAGATAGTGATCGGGTGCTTACCCCGGGTACATGAGGTACCGCGGGTCGTGGATGACACGGAAGTTCCCCGGATCTTGTGGGTAAAGTGTGCAACCTCTGCAGAGTGTAAAACTATTCGAATAGCCGTGTCCACGGTCAAGGACAGTTGGGTGGTGCTGCTTAGACTACGTCCATATGTTTCTGGAAAACAACATGGTTTGGTAAATCTGTTGACGTGATTCGTGAGGAAGTCACGATGAGCTTGAGCATGAGTTGTTCACAACTCTCTCTCGATGTTGATGTCTGTAACCTCCTGATACTTGTTGCAGACGCATTCATATCCTTGATAAATGTTGATCATACTTGCATGAGAAAAACCAGCTTTCCGCAAAAATGCCAATTTAGCAGTAGTGCCTTGCATAATTATTCTGTTATCACCCTTGGGTTGCTTGCAAGTACATTCAAAGTACTCATTGGCTTGCCACTGGTTATTTTATTGGCCAGGCATGAAAGAACTAGATTTGATGAAGAATATTTCATGACGAACATGCAAGCTAGGACGCTTCCCAGTCAGAATGCCTGTAGGGTTAAGGCAGATGGCATGGGTCCAAGTTATCGATGAAGATTTCCGCTGCGAAGTTATACTCAAGACTTGACCACAATGGTCCTACTTGTGTAATACGGTATGTATGGATGTAAGACTCTTGTTATTCAGCTTCTGTGTGTTCAGTGAGCATTGATCTCTGGGATCGCTGTACACGTGCATTCGGTGATCACGACTTATGAGTCGGGGTCCCCACATATGCAATGGGCGATGGGCCCAGACCCCTGCGCCTTAGGATTTTGACTGGCGTGTTGACCTCTCTATTGTGCCTAGGTAGGGCTGTGACGTGTTGATCTTCCGAGGCAGGGCATGACCTAGGAAAGTGTGTCCGGCCAAAGGGATCAAGTGTTTTGGGTAATGTGGTGCACCCCTGCAGGGAAGTTTATATATTCGAATAGCCGTGATCCCCGGTAAAAGGACGACCCGGAGTTGTACCTTGACCTTATGACAACTAGAACCGGATACTTAATAAAACACACCCTTCCAAGTGCCAGATATAAACCGGTGATCGCTCTCACACAGGGCGACGAGGGGAGGATCGCCGGGTAGGATTATGCTATGCGATGATACTTGGTTAACTTACCATCTACTCTCTTCTAGTGCTTCAAGATGGAGGCTACCAGAAGCGTAGTCTTCGATAGGACTAGCTATCCCCCTCTTATTCTGGCTTTCTGCAGTTCAATCCACACACTACAAAAAAGACACTTCCATGATGATACGTGTTTGTAACATTAGGTCACGTTTTCTGTCATGCATGTACATCCATGACAATTTTATGACAGAATCAAGATAGTCATACCTGTGCTGTCGTAGAAGTGTTCCATGACATTACCAAAATTATCATCACGGAAGTGTCCACTTCCATGACGATAAATCGCGGGTCATAGAAGTGCTTTCGTCAAGGCTGACCGACACGTGGTATCCACCATAACGGGTCGCCGTTAAGCTATCGGGTCCGGTTTTGGATCCGATAACTCGTTAACAGCCTGGACCAATGAGGACTTTCCATGTGTAAAATTGTCATTGGCCGGAGGAAACACGTGTTGGCTCACCGTTGGGATAGATGTCATCCATTCATTAGACAGGAGGCGCCTATGATACGTCGACACGTGGCACGGCCCAACAAAGGCCCATATAGGTTAAAAAGGCCGGCCCAGTCAAAGGCCCGTAGTACTTAGGTACTAGTGGGCCAGCGCAATAACGACCTGTTTAATAAGGCCCATTTACGGCCCGAAGCCACATCTGGCCTGTTAATTATTCGTCGAATATTTGGGCCCAGTTACGGCCCAGTGACTTTCGGCCTGTTAGAGGCCCGATGTAGGCATGGGCCCATTTCAGCCCGGTGTGTCTTTCAGCCTGGAATGGCCCGTGCTGCCCATGGGCCATATATGGTCTGACGCTACATCCCGCCCACTAACGGCCCGTGATAAAGGTGGCAACAGTTCAGCCCAAGATGACTTTGGGCCTGTTGTATAATTTGGCCCGTGGATGCCTATACTAAGCTTTCAGCCTCTAAAAGGCCCATGATATCAGTGGGCCAACTCAGGCCCGAAATATGTTTCGGCCTGATAACGGCCCGTCATATAACTAGGCCAAAAAACGCCCAGTCTACCTTTCAGCCTGCTGAAGGCCCGTCAACGACTAGTGAAAATTGAGGCCAAAGATGAATTTCGGCCTGCTAAAGGCCCATGGTTTCTTCTGGGCTGTAATAGGCCACCAGAATATTCAGCCTGTTAATGGCCCAACGCTACATGGGCCAAACTAAGCGCTGGGTCCACAAAAGGCCCAACTAAAATTTGGGCCGAATATAGGCCGGAGTAAGTTGTGGGCCTGGCACAAATTGTGAAGGCCCCAATGGCCATTCGGGCCCAAGAAAGATGCAAGCCGGCCCAATTGTGGCCCGCTAAAAACCAGGACCGTTAGAGGCGAATGTTTCGGCCCGGTCGACTACATCAGTTTTTTTTCAGGTAGCGAATGATGGCACTAACTAGTAGGAATTAAGAACAAACCTACTCTATACAATAAAGAAATTACGGCATAGTAACTTAGAATAAACCTACACTATACAATCAAGTATTTATGGTATATTACATCTACTGGGCATCAAAGTTCGCCACCAGTGATCATAAAGTGCAACGAAGAAGCAGATTACAAAAACTGGGCACCATTGCAGCGTAACAAAATAATACTGAACCGAGACCACTTCCAAGACAGTTCAAGAAAGGTTAGCCTTGCGCGAGAACTACTGCGCAAGCTGCTGAGCAAGGCTGTGAGACCGGCCTAGCATGTTGGTCATAGCTTCCAGGTGTAGCTGTTTAGCAATGAGGTTCTCATTGGTGTTCTCCGCAATCTTTCTTAGAGGTAGGACTTCAAGTCAAAGTTGAGTTGCAGAATGCCTTTCTGCTAGAACTTGGGACTGAAGAAGTCGAACTGATTCAGACAGCAAATTCCGTGAGCTTGTCTGACTGCTAGTCTCAAGTAACTTGAACACTGCATCAAGACAAGACTTTGGGGTTGTCTCGCTATCTTCAAGATGTTTTGCCTTCTTTGCTGCAATATATGTTGGGTTTGTGTCACAGCCTTTAGCAGACTTGTAATACCATCAGGCATATTGTCGGTGTCAAAACTGGCAGATCTCGGGTAGGGGGTCCCAAGCTATGTGTCATGGATCGATGGGTAACAGGAGACAGGGGACACGATGTTTACCCAGGTACGGGCCCTCTCTGTCGAGGTAATACCCTACTTCCTGTTTGATTGATCTTCATGAATATAGGGTTACAAGAGTTGATCTACCTCGAGATCATATGTTGTGGTCTAAGACCTAAAGGTATGATGAGTAATGTCATAATAATCTATCGACTAGCCTGGCCTTGGCTTATATAATGCACCAGAGGGCTAGGATAACAAGAGTCCTAGCCGAATACGTTGGTGGAGAGGAGTCCTTGTCCTGATCACCAAGTCTTGTGGAATACTCCTTGTATGCGGCATGGGCTGCCCGAAGTGGCCCATGAGTGAACCGCCATGGGGGTCCTCGGCCCGATCCACCTAGTCGGAGACGATGTGTTGAGTACCCCCTAGTCCAGGACACCGTCAGTAGCCCCCTGAACCGGTCTTCAAGTTGGGGAAGCTCCTCGATCCTTCCGAACTATTATTCATCTTCGGTCGTTGGTCTTGAAAACTGGTTCAACAAATCTTCTCATCTTCTTGAGGATTGCCGAAGTAAATCCGAAGAGTTTACACATCGGGTATCCGAGGAGCCCCTTTAAGTTATCGACCTTTATCAATGCCTTGTTATTTTTATGCAACACCTCGGGTACGACGTTGTTCCCGGGCGGCAGTGTCCTCTTGCGTCCGGGCTCCAACGCCGGACTGTATTCGAGGTATCTTTTGCAGCCGAGCACCAATGGCGAACCGCTTCCGAGCTCCAACGCCGGAATGTGTCCGAGCTCCAACGCCGGACTGTGTACGAGCTCCAACGCCAGACTATGTCCGAGCTCCAACACCGGACTATGTCCAAGATCCAACGCCGGACTATATCCGAGGTGTCATAGATCACCTTGGTTCAAAAAAGTTGATGCCGTTTAGCCGAGCTTAATGCCAGAAATGCCCTATATGGAGCTAGCCACTGGCGCCCGAGCTTTATGCCGGACTGCTTCTAAGGTGGTGCACCACCCCGACTGCGGGCCGATTTTCCGTCAATATTTTTTATTAGTGCAATTTATTCTCTGCTGAGATATATAGCCAGTAGCCCTCAAGGTGTGTATCAGTCAAAAACCCAAGATGCACCTGAAGGATGACATAAGACCGCTGATCCCAGTAGCCCCTGAGACTCAGGTTGATTCACAAAATCGGCCTGAGGATCAACTCCTAGCTCGGCAGAATACTTTGGGACACAAAAAGCGATGTACAAAGTCGTCGAGACTCAGGTTGGGTGCGGCCGACCAACCTGAGGATCATAATCTCCCCGAAAACTATATTGCACTTAAATTTTCTGCATTGGATTGCCAATGCAGTAGCCCCCAAGACACTGGTTGGGTGGCAACACCAGATCAGGGGATCGATGTGCCCCTTTAATATTTATAAATAATGAGCGTGAAGCCCAGTAGCCCCCGAGCCTTAATGTGGGCATGGGTGGCCGAATTAAGGATCAATATGCGGAGTAAAATCACAAATTATGTGTAATGATTCTATGTATCCAAGTACTTGAGATCATTAATGCTCGGATCCGCATTGTCCAAAACTTTGTTGACTGACCATCGGCTTCAACCTCCTCGGCCAGTAGCTGGGGAGTGTTTGTCCTACTTTATTAAGCCTTTATAAGGGCAAAGGTTTACGGCAAACAAGGCAATCCGGTCATACGGTTCTGTAAACAAAGGTACGCGGAGAGATATGTTGTATTACTTTTTAATGTAAGAAACATCTTCCAAAGAAAATAGTCCCGCTATCGGTTCCTTTATTTGGGTCGTCATGCTTATCATGATCATGAAACCTCACCTCCGATCAATATGGGACGAAAATATTGAGGATTTCGGTCGGGGAAAGTTCCCGAACTCTATGGTATTAATGAACCAAAATTTTCACTTCCGTCGTTGCCAACCAATGTGATCCTTTAAGATTGCTAGCTTTCGGCTTCACCCAGTCTGAGGTACTAACTTGGATGACCCGGTAGTAACAATCACAGAGGTGCTCCCTTTACCTCCTAGCCGAACAATCGGGAACGTAGGGGTAAGCACATGAGCCAGGCAGCCCAGCTTGACCAAAATCTTAAGTCAAATTGATGCATATTTATGGCTTTATAACGATGATTACGGAAGGCGGCCCTCGTATATTAAATACAAACACCAATGATATGTTTATTTTGACTTCGTTGCGACCGTTTATCAGTTCAAAGTGGCCCATCGTCGGCTTCCACCCCCTTGTAGATGCTACACAGGGTGTTTCCGTAATAAGAAAACAACCCTTAGCCGACGTCTCGGTGCCCGAAGGCGGTTGTGTTAGCAGAAATGAGGCGATCAGATATGCGAGCTTTATAACTTTCACTTAGTCATAGGAGCTTTAAACTGGGGAAGCTAGCTATGAGCCCCCGGTTAGTGTTCAGCGACAGCCGAGGTGAAGCCGTAAACACTTCGGCCAATGTTATGAACAGCCCGTTATTTAACATGGGGTGACCTCTATCGATCTTATAGTTTAACACAATCATTGGATCGCTGACCAGTTTGCGCTTATTGTGACAGTCAGTTTTCGGCTTTCTCCACTGAGGTGCTTTAACCATGATAGCTGGAAGCACAATCGCAGCGGTTCTCCCTTTGCACACCTAGCCGAATAAAGCGGAACGTAGGAGGCAAGCACAGGAGCCGGGCAACCCAACTATTGACCGAAGTCACAATTCGTAACCGACGAATATATAGCAATATCCGAGAATGTTTTTGCCGAATCTCTAAAGGTGTCCGGCGTTGCACAACGAGACTTATGCTGGAAACACACAAATAGTTTAAAAGTGCCATAGGCTTGGAAGACCAAAAAAAACTTCAGTAAATACTTGACGTCCGAACTAGATCAAGTGTTCGGTGCCAATCCGAAAATTGGCCTTAGAAAAAAAATTGTGCTTCTGTCGTGCTTTAACATGACACATCCCATCTCAAGACTTAAAGCGGGTCAGCCTGCGGCTTCAACCTCCTATCCCGAAGGCGGAGAACTTCTCATTTGGCCAGTTTAGCAAACTAAACTCTAGCGGCTTTGAGAGAGAAATTAGGCTCCCCGGCTATTGACCACACACTCGCCTCGAAAAAAGGAGTGATATAAAAAGACTTTGCAACGACTAAGAAGAAGAACACTTATTGTAAAACAGCTCATGCTAATTTAAGAGCCCCCAAGTGACTTGGGTAAAAGAATTTTATGTATAATGATTGTATGTACCGAAGTACTAATATCATATCTATGTTTACCCGAACTTTAAACATGTCTTAACCGACCGTCGGCTTCTCCCTCTTCGGTCAAGGGCCGAAAAGTGTTATGTACTCCACCTGTCAAGAATATTGATGGTGTTTCCGGTAACCAGGCAATCAGGCCATAAGGCTGTAACAGACAAAGCGCGTTGAGGGAACTTATGCTATATTACTGACGAAGTGTAAGAAGAATCTTCGAAGAAAATAGTACCCCCACCGATACCTTTCTTTGGTTGCTCATTGTTACTATGAGAGTTGTGCAATATATTTTTTGTACTCATGAGTTCCGTTGTGTGCCGACCATGATTGAAAACAATAAGAGCGCTAGCTTTCGGCTTCACCCAGTCTGAGATCCGAGCTCAGATGACCCGATCGTGATAATCGCAGAGGTGCTCCCTTTACTCCCTAGCCGAACAATCGGGAACGTAGGGGTAAACACAGGAGCAAGGCAACCCAGCTTGCAGAATACTTAAGTCAACATGGTGTGTATTGTGGCGTAATACACGAACAAGGAAGGAAGCCATACAAGTATAATCATATGCAAGAGGAAAGGCTTCATAAAGGAAGCCCCCAAGTAAATGGGGTATTCGAATTTGTGTGTCACAAACAATGTTTTGACAAGGAAGTTTTTCACAAACAACTATTTGCCAAAAAGGTATAATGCTTAGTCGAACCGAACAAAATTTAGAACTGAAAGTTTTTGAGCATGGAAGCAACTTAGCTGGTTAATGTGTCGGTGTTGATGACGCGGTCCGAGCTTGATGCGGGACAAGGTCCCAGCCCCCGAGCCGGTCCCGAGGTGGCGGAGCGAAGAGCTCGGCACTCTGAAGTGGCGACGTAGCACGGCCAATGTGGCAAGGTTTAACCCCCAGTCCGACCGAGGCGACGAAGCAGGCCGGCTGTGTGACGCCGAAGTCCCCGGCGTGGGTTAATGAAGACGAAGCCCCCCGTCCATCCGAGGTGACGTGGTATGTCAGTATGCCGAGGTGACAACACTGCCCGTCCCGGATCATTTACCTGTGCACAAAAAATAGTGCGAACCAGAGATAATAGTAATAATAATAAATTTAAAAAAAATTAGTTGCATAATTGATAATTTATGCAAAGTGAGTAATAAAAGAAATATGGCCCGTGTGTCGAACACTCGATGAGGTAGAGCTTTCTCAACGATGGAACAAACCAGAGTAAGAATTCCTTGGGAAAAATAAATCCAAACAAGCAAAGATTACTAGGATAAATAGCACCTGGTTTATTTGTTGTAGCAATCCGAAGAAAGGTGACTTCCAAAATTGGGACTCGATCCGCACACCCATTGCCTGATGGGCGATAAAGCGACGGCATGGCGATGCTGGCAAAGGTTGGCTTGCCGAGACAAAGCCCTCGGTCCAGCTAACGTGATGAAGCTGGTCGGCTGGTGACGCCGAGGTCACCAGAGTATGTTGATGAAGAAATAGCCAAGTCCCCGGTCCAACCGGGGTGACGGAGCAGGTCGGTGAGGAGACGTTGCAGCTGCCATGTCAGTCGAGGTGTTGAAGCAGTTCGGCGTGATGGACATCAGCTTGAAGAACCAACAGTGCGGTCATGCCGACGCAGGTCGTGACTTGTGACGTGGTCAATGCCGGCTTCATGAAGTGACCATGCGGCGATGCCAGTGTGCCTGCTCCGTGTAATCCGTGGGGCAGCGATGTTGGTGATGATTTATCCTTCGCGATGCTGAACTCTTGTTTGGCTTGCCGAGATGATGATCTGAAGAAATGAGCTCGGCTCAACAAAGCGGCGACGTGTCTAGCGCAGGTCGGCAGCCGTGGAGCAATATTGCCGGACTGGTTTGACACCAGCGTGATGGTGAAGATTACCTCGGAGGAGGCTTAAAATTTTATGGGTACGTGTTTAAAAACAATGCACAATACCCTAAAAAAATTACTTCAAAAGGGTTGTCCAATATCCCGTTCATGAAGAAACATGAACTCGGGCCGGATTAATATTCGCGCAGAAAACATATCCGAAAATTGGTCCACTCACCGGAAGGTTCCCAGAGTTTGAACCGTCGGATCGAGTTGAAATTTGGAGGGGTGGTAGATATCGGAATTCCGTCGGAGATGAACGGTCGGATCTTCCAAAGGACCTCCGAGCTAGGATCTGGAGACCACGCCCTAAACTCATCCATATTTGACAGGGCTTCGGTATATCGTAGATTGCCAGAGATTCCTCCATCGGAACTCGATGAAATTTTGTATGGTTGTTGTAGACTTAATTCTGCACAATTCCACCGAAGGAATCGTCAAAGAGATGCTCGAGGAGGTGGTGGCAGCGGATACAAGTTTGCTATTCGGAAAAACAGCATGGTCGCCTGAGGGCAATGTTGACGTCGAGCCCCCGAGCTCCATGGATGATTCCTCCATGATCTTGATAGAGATCGGAGTTGATGTTGATGAAGGCCCTCGTCCGAACATGATGATTGGAGGTAGGGCACAGTCCTCGGTCAAGCCAAGGTGATCAGTCGAGGCGGCGACAAAGACGTCGACGTGGCAGTTGATCTGCAGGCGAGCCATTGATCCTTTTGCCGATCACACAGCGGAACTCTCAATGAAAGCACCATTGTCGGTGTCAAAACCGGCAGATCTCGGGTAGGGGGTCCCAAGCTATGTGTCATGGATCGATGGGTAACAGGAGACAGGGGACACGATGTTTACCCAGGTTCGGGCCCTCTCTATCGAGGTAATACCCTACTTCCTGTTTGATTGATCTTGATGAATATAGGGTTACAAGAGTTGATCTACCTCGAGATCATAGGTTGTGGTCTAAGACCTAAAGGTATGATGAGTAATGTCATAATAATCTATCGACTAGCCTGGCCTTGGCTTATATAATGCACCATAGGCCTAGGATAACAAGAGTCCTAGCCGAATACGTTGGTGGAGAGGAGTCCTTATCTTGATCACCAAGTCTTGTGGAATACTCCTTGTATGCGGCATGGGCTGCCCGAAGTGGCCCATGAGTGAACCGCCATGGGGGTCCTCGGCCCGATCCACGTAGTCGGAGACGATGTGTTGAGTACCCCCTAGTCTAGGACACCGTCACATATCACCCTGAAACAAGTAGAGAGATGACAGGTTTTGCATGTGTATAAACAAAGATGATAACTGTGCTGTCAATTCCATCCAATTTAAAATTAGAAAATAAAGAGTAAGTTCAAAATATCAATAGCATAATTTGGCATGGTTCATAATGCGAGGAGCTTCACCACACTACTGGATTACCATGTCAACATAAGAAGCATAGATGAAGGGCAAAGACAATCATTGTATCTATTTTGGTTAATGTGCATGGCATGTTGTTCATATCATCAGCCACATCAGTAAGACAAAACAGGAGATGACAAGGTGCAAACGTGGGCTGCTTCACCACACACTGGATTATAGATCCACAAAAACAAGCATACATATAGGGAGTATTGATTAATGTGCATGGTATGAATAAGGAATTTGGTTTTACAAGTAAAACTTGGAACTTACGGTTGTTGCGAACATGCATTTTGATAGAAACAGCAAACTAAACAGTAGTAAACGATAGGGAGTATGAGCAAATTAAACAGCAGTTGAAGATAAAGGCTTTAGAAGGACTGACTTACATTAACAGTTAACACTGGCTTTATAATGCCCTTCTCCATGTCAAGGGAAGGATAACTCAAGAATTTCAGCACAGAATCTTCTTCATAAGCATTGCCTGTACTCTACATTTTGTAGAGAGTAATTATAGATATGATAATACTGGAAGGGATAGAGGACAATGAAGATAAGATGCAGATTGATGCTACACAATCAACTACCAATCCCTGGAAGTACAAGCGTTACAGGAAAAAATGTACTGACAAGAGCAATGGGCTACACTTCTGCACTGGCATTGTTTGTGTATTCAACTTTTTGGTAAGATTAAATATAGATCTGATATTTTTTAGTAAATGGTGGGCGAGGGAGATAAGATGCAGAATGATACACAATTAACCAATCCCTCTTCCCATAATACAAGAGTGTTTTGAACATTGGTGTACTGTACAAAACGTTCTTATATTATGGGACGGAGGGAGTAGCTGTTAATGTAAGTACAGTGATAGACGACGTTCAATCCTTACAAGAGGACTACAGAGTTAAACCTCTTCAAAAGCAATGGGTTGATTCTAAATTTATGTAAGAGTCCATACGGGTCTTATAATGTCCACCAAATGGACGATAATGAGGCTAACATGTGCAGTGATGCTACATAATGAAACAACTATGAAAGTAAGTATGGTCATACAGGGCAAGAGGTACTCACAAGAGCAATGCAGTGTGCAGTATAGTTGCGAGATTCTGTGGTCCCTTGAGAATGAATGTTCTTCTGCTAACAGTTTTCGTACAAGTGAGACGTTAAGGCAAATGCAGAAATGTAGTTCAAATTGTGATGTGATATCATAGACAGTACCTTACGCTCCAGACGAGACCAATGTGTAACAAGATTATTCCAGTCACTGTCTGATAAATGTAGCACCGGAGACTTTACATAATTTTTTTAGAGGCTTGCCATCGAAGTGTGCTTGCCTCAGGTAGGAATGGTACTTCATCAATGAGTGCTTGAAAAGTGCAACCAACCCTTGCTCGTCTTGACAATCCAGTTTGGTCCTCACCTATTTAAAAGAATGAAATCTTGTGTCTTCTGTTAGTAGAAACATATGAAGTAATAACCATGAATAACATTAGTACATTACTTACGTGTAAGTTGCGAGGAAGACTGGAAATTGTTCTGTGTCTGCGGTATAATCTTTCCATGAAGGAAAGATGCGCACAAAGTTCCTGACAACAATATAAGCTTCATCTTCTAAACTGGGAAGAAATGGAACAGGGGTCCTATTTGCTGCAATTGGGGCTCTCTCTGGTTCGAAAAGGGATTTGGCAACTGGATTTGGTGTACTCTTTGCTGGAATGGGGGTTTTGCGTCGTAGAGCTGGTGCTATGTCAACTGACATCATCATACTGTTTGCTGCAGTTGGGGTCTGCTGAGTTGGGGCATAAAAATGACCAGTGTAGTAGGGCTAGAGTCTGCTAGAGTTGGGGTGCTTTGTGGGTCAGGTGATATTGCAACTACACCTAATGGGCTATTTGATTTATCAGGTGTCACTACCTTTTCCAAATACTTTGCTCGTGCTCCTCCGCGATCAGCAATCGCCCTCTTCCTTTTGAACGTCTGATACACAAGAACATCATTTGAATGGATAAATATGGTATGATGACAGATGGAATATGTACTGAAAATGGATAGGCAGGGCGTATTCACATAAACGATGTGTAAACTAAGCTAATGGCAGTGCAACAAAGTAGAAACAATGCAAAGCATCAGTTGCAAGATATGTGCGACCAATATAACCTTGGAAAGTTAGAGCAAGCACCTTGATGGGTGAATAAGACAGGGCATCTGCCTCTGACTCCTCCACTAGGATTGACTTAGGTCTCCCTCTAGCTCAGAATCACTATTAGGATCATATTTTGAGCATTAATCTGTAGGTGGAGAGCGTTTGGATTGCATTGCATCCAGACTTGATTTCAGTCCCTTAATGCCAAGTTTGACAGCCATGGCATTGTTCTGCTTTATTCTTTTCATGCGCGCAAGCTCATAATCATTATGAAGCTGTTCAGAATCTAAGATTCATGAAAACATAAAAAGTAGTCAGATTATCTATGGAATGCATTGCGGATTCAACTCGAAGAGTGTCTCCCTATAAACCCCTGCATATGCAAAGTTCACCCCCCAACCGTGCTGACCAGACCACACACAGAAATACAAACCTCTTATGTCTCTATAACAGGTAGACACACATTTCAAAACTGAAGTAGGAACATTAGAATCATATCAAATTCATTTTTGAAGAAATAAACTAAGGAATTATCATTGGCATAATGTTTAGCTTCAAGGGTGGAGTGCTGGTAGTGCGACACAAAGCAAGTAGGCAGATTGTATTCCATGTAAAAGATCATAGTCTATGTAAAAGCTGGAAATGACACTTTATTTCTATACAATGCAGTGCTCGTTGCCCACACATGATGGAAGAGATCACACAGAGAAATACTATTCACTCATGTCTACGGTTCCAGTATTTTGAAACAGGGTGGTCCACCCTAAAAGAATATTGACAACAAATATGACAAGGCAAGCATAGATGTAGTGAGTCAATCATTTACTTGTGAGCTTACTAGGACAGGTATGCAGAATTGTAACTGCAGTAAGAGACCGTCCAAAATCGGAATCAATAAGTTTGTCTAGCACTTATTGTTAACAACTAATCGACGTGAATAATTGGATATCATATTGAATGAGTAAGGAAGACAAGTAAAATTGTCAACAAACCTGGCCTGCAGTAGTAATCTGGGTCAATGTCACTACGACCAACAATCCAAAATGACGAGTGTCTGTTCCTAGGACCGGAATTTTGAAACCCTGTGAACTTTCCAGGTACTAAAGATTACTGAAATACATCTGAACCATTAAGTGTAGGTAGCACTCATCAGACAACAAACCCTAATGACAATCCTGCCTAATGAGTAATGAATCAATTAGAAAATGGGTGATGAGGAGTGGCTGCTGAGTGTTGAGGATGTATCTCAGGATAAATCGGGTTGGCTTAGTGGATGCTGCACCCCGAGCCCTGAATGGACTGCGAAGGTAGGCACGGCGGCGCGCCCGGGCAGCGGTGACGCTGTTGGGCGAGCGGCTCCTGACTTCCTGTTAGTCCGGCGTCTCCTCCTAGATTCATGCCATCCGGGGACAGCAAGTCACCGGTGAGGCAGGCGGCTGGGGGCGAGTAGAGATCGGAAGCGCGCAGCAGAACAGAGGGGAATCGGGGCCTGGGCCGACCCAAAATCCCAGGGTGGGCTGCGGCCCACCGTGGGCACCCTGTAGAGATACACACCCGAGCAGCGAACATGCATTTTAGAAACTAAATTAGGAACATTTAGCTGACCTATTAAACGACTCTGTTTTAATAATATCAGATTCGTATTTGAACAACTAAGCTTGTTTACCTTGATGGGTGGAGCAGTGCTATTATGACACGCATAGTGATCATAAAAGGGGGAAACCCTAAGCATTTTTTTGAGCAAAAGAGGGTTTCCCTTCCGATTTCTATTAAAGAAACCACCACGGAACCAACATGATCAATTAAACCCTAAGCAGGATCAATTAAACCCTATTATGATGGTGCCATGGCAGATTCAAAGCGGCAAACCGGGGAAATACTATTTAGCATCCATTGTTTGCTTCGAACTAAGAACTAAATTCTAAGAGCTGAAAAGAAAGTACAGTAACCAAGTTACGATCTATTTTCTGGTTGAGATCAAAAAGTTGTGGAGATATGAAGTACCACCTCTCTTGCGGCGCCGTGTAGGCATCGGGGGTGCGATGGCTGTTGGTGGCGTTGAAGCAGATCTGCGACGGTAGACGGGTGCATCGGGGGATAAGTCCCATTGCGATGGAAGAGAAGGTCGTGTGAGCGGCCCCGACAAAGAGAACGACGACGCCGATGAAGCGAGAGGACGTGATGCAAGGCTCTTGGTCCGTCGCCATGGATGAGAAACGTCCATCTCTAGCAGTGGACGACGCGGTCTTGGTAGGCGCTCCGGCATGGTGGAGGACGGTGGCGATGGATGGGGTGGAGGATGGCGGCGATGGATGGGGTGGAGGACGGCGGCGATGGATGGGGTGGCGGACGGAGGAGGCTGGTGTGGGGATGGTGTTCTAGCGTGGACGGTGTATGAATGGGAAAATGGAAGGAGAGGTACGGGGAACCATTTTTTGGGATGCGCCTGTCTGAAATATGGGAAAGTTACGAACTTAGCCCCTGTTTAAAATTTGGACGTCTCGTCGGTTGGGGATAGGACGGTAATCTCGCATCTCGCAAATATTTGCGCAGAGCGATTTCGGGTGAGGAGAGGGTGTTTTGGCGCGCACGGTGTATGAACGGGGCTGACAGGTAGGGCGGTTGTGTCACGTCTGAGTGAAGTTACAAACCTGCCCCTATTGAAAATATTTGTCTACATCAATTTCGGCCGAGTCGAGTTTGTTTTGCCGCCCACCGTGTATGAATGGGGAAATGGAGGGAGAAATAGAGGTCTTTCGGACGAGCTTGAATCAAATGTGTTTTGCCGCTCATATTTGGCGCCCACCATGTCGGAATGGGCTCAGAGGCGGTCGTGTCACATCTAATTGAAGTTACTAACCTACCCCTATTGAGAGCAGTGGAAATCGGGCCGATGGATTGTCCGTGTAAGGGGTAGACAGTAATTTCCATCTCCCAAACACTTGGCTTCGGGCAGCCGACGTGGGAGTGGACATTTTGCTTCATTTTGAAATCCACCAAATATTTAATGGTTGTCTTGAGCACTGCTTGTGATTATGCTGTTTGCTTCCTCAACATGTCAACTTCATCTCTAAGTGCAGAAGCAGAATCTCTTTCTACTACTAGTTTAGCCTCTAGAGCATCAGCAGTTGGCAATTCATGATGCACGATTGGGGCGGTGCCACTGCTGTGGGATGATACAACATCCATGGGGACCTCGCTCTTTGATCTCGGGCTAACCTGTTTTGCCATTAAAGTTCCGATTGGATTCCGAAAAGTTGAAGTTAGCAAAACATCTAAACTGGGAGTTATAACAGCAAACCAGTTAAACAAACAAGGAAATAAAGAGTTCCAATTGGATGCTAAAAAGTAGTTATTAACATCATTGTAACCGGTTGTTGCAGCAGCAAAGTAGTTAAACAAACAAGTTTTGCAAAAGGTACATGTTGTGGCATTGGAGTTTCTCTTGGATTCTGAAAAGTTGAGTAGCTAGTAACGTGATTAGAGCAACCGGTTGCAGTAGCAAAGCAGTTAAACAAACAAGTTTTGCAAAAGGAACCTGTTGTGGCATTGGAGTTTCTCTTGGATCCTGAAAAGTTGAGTAGTGAGTAACTTGATTAGAGCAACAAGTTACAGTAGCAAACCTGTTACACAAATATATTTTTGAAAATGTACCTGCTGTGCAATTGGACTTCCAATTGGATCATGAAACTTGAAGTTGGTAAGATGATTACAGCAACAAGTTACAGCAGCAAACCAGGTAAACAAGGAAGTTTCTGAAAACATACCTGTTGTGCCAACGGAGTTTCAGTTGGATCCTGCAAACTTGAATGTTAGCAATCAATAAATAAAGTTTTGTAAGAGCCATAAGAAACTAACATCAAACTAGTAAAACTAACCAGTTTTGGCAACGTATTTAATTACACATGAACTAGTAAAACTAACAAGTTCTTGGCAACGTATTAAAGTAACAAGTCGGTACCGTTTACCAGCAACACAGACATCTGTAAATTTTTTGATGTAAGCAAAATGATTCCAAAATAGATATAAGTTAAAAAGACGGTGTCCCTCATATAAACCTGACAGTTGTCTATCTATGAACATGCAAACATTACTAGTGCTACAAGTGATAACAGCAAACCATTTAAACAAACAGGGTATCAGAATGTAAATTACACGTGAATTCTGCTGCACCCTAGAAGTACATATGACCAGCTATCTACGTGCTTAAGTAGCTATTTAAGTTCAGGCAAACAGGTAATTCTTAACAGTAAGTATCAAACACATACATAGGCGCAGTCTATAATAGGATTAACAGGCTATGGCATTATGTAATCAGTAGCAAACTAAATTAAGCCAAGCAACATAATTGAACAATTTTCCAATAAGTGGCTAACTAAAATTCCGAGAAGCTGGTAACTGAACTTACGCTAGCTCTTTGTACAGGCACACTGCAACTTCTTTTTCGCTTACAAGGTTCTACGAAGGAGTCCATGGCGTCAATTGCTTGGATACGCAGTTCCAATACTTATTTCTTTCCACACTGCATTGGTAAGTCGAATGGTTAATCTGGTAAGATGGTGCGTCCTTGATATGTTATATGAGGACGTGTAGTCAGACTAGTTGTAGCCACACACATCACACTGGCTTTTACTGTATATTTCATGCGATTACATTTGGCATATCGAGATCTAAGCAATCTACAATAGGATGAAAGACTGGCATCCTTCACATTATTGGCGAACTTAGTTCATAGAAACAAGCAATTCAACCATTCCATGGGTAAATCAAAAGCGCCACTGGAATATTTTTCACTACCCCAATCATACATGCAAAAGGGGCGACGCCACCATAGGGGCTGGTATGGGAGGCCGCCTCGGGTGGCTGGAAAGTGTGCACCTAGTTTGAGTCGTCTAGGTTGGCCCAGGCTAGTTATGTTCGTCCCAACGCAGGAGCAGGCAATGTAAAAAATGAAGAAAAACATTTCAATTTGGATGGGCCAATAACGTAAGTGCAAGGAAGGCCCTATAGCAGGCTCGCAGCCCAAACGAGCGCCTCCCATATCGATCAATAGCAGGAAAAATCCCAATTCGTTCCCTCCAGCCTCCAATCTGGTTCGCTCCTAACCTAGCCGCCGTTGGACAGACCAACACAACACTTCCTCACGCCATCGTTGGAGGGCGGTCGTCGGGCTTCAAGCGAATGGAAGGACAAGAAGATGAAGATCCAGCCCTGGGTGTAGCCTGCGTGGGAGGCAGCGGCGGCAGCACGGGCATGGCATCGAGCTTGCGCAAACGGACAGTCGTAGCTTGCAAGAGCAGCATGCGCAACGAGAAGGTACATCACATCCCTGATTATATCTAATTCAACTATTCAATTTCTGGCCAATAGTTAAACCTAACGGTGTTGTGAAACTGCTTGTATGTAGGGAATCTATGAGAAAATGAAACCAATTTTTGCTTATTTTATAACTCCCCCAATCAATACTGAACTGACTGAATCCGATGTATCTAATCAAGTTTCCGGTGCAAACATACAAGCTCATGTTGTTCTTGAGCCCGAAGTGTCTAATGAACAGACTGCTAATGAAGGATTTGATGCAAAAATTTGACATGCTCCTGGTGATGAACATACAGTGTCTAATGAGGGATCTAATGCAAGCATTTTGCAAGCTCCCATCGAAGGATTTAGTGTCTAATGATGATCTGCTATGTTGAGAGAGGCATGGAGATTTGCAGGCATTGATGACAAGCAAATTATAGTACATTTTCATGGCTTCAGGAAACGTCGAGGCCATCTACCAGAAAGTCCCCTTATTATGACAACGTAGCATAAATACTTTTCTAATCTGTTGTTTGAAACTATTGGCATACTTGTGCAGGATAGATATATTGATATGCAGTTTGCGCACTGGTTATAGCTGCAATTACACTTCGATATTTTCAGCCAGAGAACGAATAATTCAAGTAGGTACAAACCATGTTAGTAGTCCTTGTACACCATGTTGCATTTTGTGTTTTTTGGTGCTTGCATCATTTAGTGTTTTATAATCTGAACTACTTTGGATCATTAGCTGGTTTTCAAAGTGCATGTAGCTTCACATTTCTCAATTTATGTTGATTTCCGGAGTGCAAGTGCCTTCGTATTTTTTAAGTTAAATGTTCGACCATGGTAACTTGAATTCGTGGATCCGCCACTGCACACAAATCATACACGCATGACAGTATGAATTAAATGAAATGCAGGGACTTATGCTAGCTCGTTGTACAGGCTCACTGCAGCTCTGCTTGCGCTTGGGATGTTCCATGTACAAGTCCATGTTACCACTTGCTTGGATGTGCAGGCCTTGTGCTCCTTGCATCCCCCTCTACATTTTTGACATGGCGAATGGTTGATCAAATAAGAGGAACCGACCTTGCTATTGTACCGGAGGAAAGATACTTACAAGGTTATACGGGTGTGCAGGATGTGTATCAGATCCCGTAGCGCCGTCATGCTTCGCTAAAAAATGGTTTTGCTTGTTTCAGATGATATCTCCAGAAGAAACAAGAGTTAAAATCAGAGTTGCATAGGCGTGTAAGCTAAGAGAGCAGTGAAAGGATTTCCAAACATCGTCGGAATAGTGCACAAGGGAGTGATGTGTGGATACCTAGTTCGAGCCGGCATTTGGGCATGCTCACCTAGCTAGAGTGAGGGTCACTTCAGAGCCGTTGAGGGTGATGCGCTGGCGTTGGCTGGCCGCGCACGGATGCAGATCTAGAGTGGCAGTGGAGCGCTACGATGCGGTGGACGAGACCATTGGTGAAGCCCCAACGGCCTCGGGGGGCGGAGGCGTGACGATGTGCTCGGTGAAGTAGCCCCGGTGAGGTGGGGGACGACATCGGTGAAGTGCACCTGATGCGGTGGAAGTCGGTGTCTGTGAGGCATGTGGGTTGCGGCGGCCGACGTTGTCGGTGGACCACCCGGTGCAGTGGACGAGGGCGTAGATGAGGTAGCTCCGGTGCGGTGGTGAAGCGCGACCGTCGTCTTCGTCATCGTTGTCGTCCGGCACAGAGGTGGGGAAAGAGACGAGACGAGGGGCGATTCAAAATTTGCTTGGGTTGGCGGCGAATTAGGGATTTGAGCAATCTGGGCGCGGAAGGGGATGGCGGAGAAGGGAGATTTTGCAGGGCTGGAATTGGGGTTGCCAGATATTTCAATCCGAAACATGGAAGCGCGAACTTATTTTGTCGTCGTTCTTTTTTCGGGGGGTGGGGGGGGAGGGAGGGGGTGGGTGGCTGGGTGCTAAGCGTCCGTACGATACACGCGACCACCACGACACAACCCTGGTCTTCCTGGTGCGCCTACATTTGAGAATGCAAACGAATCTTCTTTCATTTGCAAACGAATCTGTACGTATTACCATGCCCGTGTTTTCCTTGCAAATAATTAATCATTCGAAACGAGATACTATAAATTAATTAATGAGGAGTTATTTGAAAAAAAAATCAAAACGGTATCCACGGTATCCACGCTAACGTGGATTAGAGTGTGTGTCACATAATTAGTTATTTGAATTAGAGTGTGTCACATAGTAGTCTCCAATTCTAACGTGGATTTCGCATTTCACGGTATCCATGCTATTTTTTAATACAAATTCATATGTATATGATGAACACCATGGTAGTGAGAAAACTTTGGATGGATTCAAACATATGACCTACAAAATAGCAAAACAATCGAGTCAATGTCAACTTTTCCAAACCTAATATGGCACGAATTCGAAATAATTACCCATATGCATGGTCCTTAGTTCAAATCTTACAATGTATAGGGAATTGAAACATCGATATTAAGTCTCATACTATCTACATTCAAATGTTGTTTTTAGCTCCCCCCTCGGCACACACGTTACATACTTCCTGTATCGGTCAATCTTCCTCTCCTAACCACCTTAGGAAGCTATCGGTTTCCGACACACGTTCATTCTTTCTCTCCATGTTTCGATCTCTAACTCTCTTAACTACACAACCCCCTTTTCCCACTATGTTACCAAATGTATTTACCTCACACACCCGCCATTGCACCCATGCCGAGCTCTCCCTCTCTCTCTCTTTCCCTCCCACCCTCCCTCGCTAGATACATGCATTGCCTATCTAGCCCCCCAACCTCTCATGCGCACACATGCACGTTGTCTATCTAGGTCACTACCTCGAGACTGTCTCACTCTTTCTTCCGCACGGCGGGCCACACTCGCTCAATCTCGCTCTCTTTATCTCATTCTCGATTAACCTCGTTTTCTTTCACACACAAATGATATATCTCCCTGTTCGGGCCTCGATCGACACACTCTATACTCTCTCACGCAGATTGTCTATCTAGGTCAGTCCATCCAAGTCGCCCCACTCTTTCGACCTCATGGGGCGGGCTACGCTCGCTCAATCTCTCTCTTTCTCCCTCTCTCGCTCGCTCTCCCTCTCTCTCTCTCTCTCTCTCTCTCTCTGTATGTCTCGATTAACCTCGCTCTTTCTCGGACACAAACGATATATCTCCATGTTTGAGCCCAAATCGACATATTCATATTGTATACTCTCTCATGCACATTGTCTATCTAGGTCACTCTCTCCAACCCGTCTCACTCTTTCGATCGCACGACGACCCACACTCGCTCAATCTCTCTCCCTTTATACATGTAATCGATTGACCTTGCTTCCTCCAACGCACAAAATATATCTACATGTATGTGGCTGGATCATCTCTCAAAACCTAGCTTACAGCTCTCACCCTTCCCAAAAGCTCAATCCGACAATATCTCTCCAGAGCATATATATCTTTTCAATGAATGTCGGACCACACTCACTTTGTCTCTCTATCTATACGTCTCTCGATTGACCTTGCTTTCTCATGCCGTATCTTCCACACATTGAAGCTACCTCTCCATCCCTCGCAAAGCGGGAGCTCTTTACATTGCAAGGGGGACTCCAACCTTGGATTAATTTGTGTAGGCATTTATTCCGGTGGGTTTAGATTATATTTTCGTAGCATTCGGCCCACAACTACTCCAAACATCGTTGCAACCCCCGCACTTCCCCCAATTGATTTCCCTCTGGCTCGGTCATCACTCTCTCGCACGTCCTTTCTTGCCTTCAACATCGCACCATGGTATTATTACAAAAAACTCCGTTGTTCTCTTTAATTATTACAAATAAGCTACAAAACTACACACCGATAGTCCACCTGGAATGGAACAAATTTCGACCCACAAATTAAAGTGCTACAAACTACACACCGAGGGGCCCACCTATCATGAAACAAATTTGGACCCATATACAAATTAAAAAATAAAGGATGAGGATCGAACATGCGACCAGGGCCTTCAAGCCGCACGTCAATAGGCAACATACATAGAACAACAATGTTTGTTATACCCCCTTTGTTCATATAATGTTTTTATATTACCACATCCTATTTAATGGATAACATGTAATATTATTTTTAGTACATTAGTGGGACCGGCTCGTTAGCACGTAGTACTATTCGCCTTCACTTACTGGTGGGTTCCATGTGTGCTCTCTCTCTCCTCCCCTTCTGCGTTTAGACGCACGGGCAAACACAAAGAACTTGCGGGCGATGTTGCCGTTGACCATATCTGGACGCGTTCACAAGTTACGGCACCCGTTTCACGTACTAGTAGTACTAGTCAATGTGTACGTGCAATGCACGTTAATTTGGAATTATATTAAGTGCATGCGGATATTAAGTAGGATATTATTTGTGTGTTATTATGTGATTATCACTATTTTTGGCATGAAATTAACTGCACGCTAAACATGTTGAGCGCTCGACATTGAAGCATTCTAGATCATTGGATGAGAAGGAATACATGTGGCTTCATGACGTTTTATATTTAATTTGATACGGCTCTAGCAGAACATTCAATCGATCAAACCATAGATTTCATTTAGTCTGACTCCGACTTTACATTCATACGACGATCGATCTAAAATAAATGGAAATGATAAACGTTCGGATTTTAAGCATGGCAATCGGAACATTTTTCATGGCAAATTTAGATTACGCGGTGGCGGCGGGGGCGTCTTGCGGTGGGAAGCGGCTCCTCTGCCGTGCTCTGTGCGTCATCAGGCCACTGACCGACGAAGGCGGCGTCTTGCGCCGTTGTTGGCGTACTCCTGGACGTTGGCCCTAGCTTCAAGGAAGGCCACAATGTTCTGGACTTCGGACTCCAGGAGCGAGTCAACTGGCGGGAGGAGGGGATTGGCATTCGTGCAAGGAAGCGGTCAACGGCGGCCATCCATGCCGCTGAGGGGGGCACTGGTACCCGCGTGGGGACAAGCGCTGGCAACGGCGTGGCGGAGACATTTGTGTGCACGGGCACCGGCACGAGTGTGCACGTCAGTGCACGCGCAGGTGCATGCGCTGGCAGGTGCACGGGCGCGTGAAAGTCGGCGGGGACCTCGTGGAACCCTGTGGCATCAAGCTTGGCGACAATGTGCGGCTCCCAGCCCATCAATTCCACGGGGATGGGTGCTGGCGCAGTCGGGGCGACGGGAGCCGGAACGGGAGCGGTGACAGGCGTGGCGTCTTCCCGCAAGGCTGGTTCAAGCTCGTCCCAAAGTGCCTTATGTTCTTGAGACTCCGGCTGGGTGTCTTCCTCAGGAAACTTGAAGACTAAGGGCAGACCATCATGATGTGGCATGGCGTATGGTTAGGTCAGGCTGGTTGGAGGTAGACGATAGGAGAATCAGAGAGGAAGAGAGAAGATTGTAGCGATACCGGGTAGTGCGGGGTTGATTTTAAACTGTGGCGCCAGCGACATTAAAAGTGGGAGCAGTTGGGACGAAGGTGGGCGGCTGAGCCTGGTCAAAGGGCTAGCCTCCCGGTGAGCCTGAGCAGCGGTCTGCTCGCACGCCTCCTGTCAGCCGGCGCAGCGTTCTGCTCGCACGCCTCCTGTCGACTCACACGCTTGCTCGGACGGCACCTGCCGATGAGAAGCGGGACTCGTGGCGGCACATAAACGCCCACGGTTTCAATAAATACCTTGGCTCTTCATTTGTGCAACTTCGCATAAGCAGCCTGTCTCAAATTGAAGAAAAACATTACGTAGGAATATTTGTGCCATATCATGTGACCATGCTCAGTTTCATGAATTTCTGGTCACTTTTGGATTTTCTGAAATTTAAAATCCAGGATTCGAAACAATATCATAACCTACATCATGCAATAAATTTTCAAGCGATACATCTTTCCTGTTGTATTTCTTAAGAAAGGATTTGGTCAAACATTTTGCTTAGTTAGACTTCAAACAAGTTATATATGCAGAGTAAAAGGATAATCCCTCCGTACCAGTGCATTGCCTGATATATTAAGTCAAGTACTAGGCACGAACAAACAGGCTCAATTCTGTGCTCATCCTGGTGTAGTACTAATATTAGTACTAGGCAATGCAGTTGACGGGTGACCTTGGGTAGCGGCCCTCGAGGGAATTGAACCGTGCTCCGCACGGTAGGTAATGTTGTCTAGTTACTAAAGCATCCCTCCATTGTTCATCGGTAGTCACTATGGACCAGGGAAATGAGGGGAATTTCCTAGGGCTGGAATTCTGGCCGCCAGATATTTTGACTCGAAACGCGGAGGCTCGACTGGTTGGGGTTGGCTAATGTGCGTACCACGCACGCCACCAGAAGGACACGAGCCCGGTTTTTTTTGAGGATCAACACGAGCCCAGGTTTTTTCTTTTGAGGATCAACACAAGCCAAGGTCTGGCTGGTATGCCGTTGGGTCCTACCATTCGAGTATACGAAATGAATCTTTCAAATTGCCGAACGAATCTATGTGTATTACAATGCCCGTATTTTCCTTGAGAATAGTAATCTCAACGTGGTAATTGATTTATGACGAGTTCTTGAATTAGAGTGAGTTTGTGATATAGTGATCTCAACGTGGATTTCACATTTCATGGTATCTCTAGTAAGTTTTTCATTGCAAATTCAAATTTAAAAGATGAAGGGTATGGTGGTGAGAAAACTTTGTATGTATCAAGCATATGACCACACACACACACACGAACACAACAACAATCCAATAAGTATAGTGCATCTATTTTTCCAAACCATGCATGTATGACACGAATTCAAAAATACTCCTTTTGTTCCTAAATATTAGTCTTTTAGAGATTTCAACAAGTGACTACATACGGAGCAAAATAAGTGAATCTACACTCTAAAATATGTCTATATACATCCATATGTGGCAATCCATTTGAAATCTCTAAAAAGACTAATATTTAGGAACAAAGGGAGTAAAATGTAAGACATGCATGGTCCTCAATTCAATATTCAAAATGAACAGGAAACTGAAACATGAATATTAAGTCTAGTGCTACAGTACATGCAAATGTTGTGTTTAGGTAGAGGTACGTAGATTGTCGGGGGTAAACCCCTCGACCTTAGGTAAAATTGTGAAGCTGTGTTTAGGATTGTTTAGATTATATTTGTCCCCACCCTCCCAAACACCGATTGGTTCTGCACCCCCTCCTCCCCGAGAGAATATCATGTGCCCCCACACCTTAGATGCTATATACTGATACGAGTTCCTTGGAGTTTGTAGATCTGAGATATAGGAGCTCACAGGATGTCTTAATATTTTTACAGGAAACCTTGATGAGTTTGAGAATTGCACACAATTTGTACAAAAACTACTCAGATGCCCTTGGATCCCATATCCAACAACCTCGAAGCTCGTATCACCGTAGCATCTAAGATGAAGGAGGACATCATATTCTCCTGTATGTAAGAATATCATGTGCTACCACACCTTAGATGCTTTGGTGATACAAGCTCTTCGGAGCCGTTGGATTTGTGACCCGACAACTCCTCGGTGGTTCGAATGTTTTTTTTGCAGAAAAGCCCCAAAAAGTTCGGCCACTGCTTACAAGCACAAAGAGTGCTCAGATGCCATTGGATCTCAGATCAAACGACCTCGAAGCTCGTATCACCGTAGCGTCCAAGCTGCGAGAGCACCTGATGTTTTCTCGCACGGGAGAATATGAGGTGCCCCCGCATCGTAGACTCTATGGTGATACGAGTTCACGGAGATCTAACGGCTCATAGTAGGAGGTTTGAATGTTTTTGCAATATACGCCTGAGAGAGTTTGGGAATTGCGCAGAAAGTACAAGTACTACGCATGTGGCATCTGATCACAGATCATACAACCTAGATGCTCGTATTACTGTATCGGCTAATTAAGCTATGGGGAGCACCTAATATGAGCAACGGGGAGCCGTTGGATCCAAGATGCAGCGGCACACATGAGGCCTAAATGTTTTATTTGCAAAAAAACCCTTGGAGAGTTTGAAAATTGCGCATAATTACAAAGACTACTCCCAAGCCATTGAATCTCAGTTCCAACGATGTAAAAACTCGTATCACCATAGCATCTAAGCTGCGGGGTGGATGTGATATTCTATGCCGCTGTCATTTTTGTTCGTAAAGTTGCAAAATACGTGTAACTCGTGCCATTACTTGTCTAACCGCGCAAAATGTTTGTTCAAAAAAACATCCTACACTGAAATATCGGAACAACACACGGGGGTCCCACTTGTCACTGATCAAATTTGGACCTAAAACTAACAAATTTGAAAGACGAGATTCGAACTGGCAACCTGGACTACAAAGCGTAAGTCGACAGCCTGAAACAACAACGGTTGTTGGCTTTGTCCCATAACTTGATTTTATACATTACTCCCTCCGTTTCTTTTTAGTCTGCATATATGGTTTGGTCAAAGTCAAGCTTTGTAATGTTTGACTAACTTTATATTAAAAATATAAACATTGACAATATGAAATCAACATTATCAGATGCACCACGAAATGTATTTTCATACTATATAGTTTTAATATTGGAGATGTTCATATTTTTTATATAGATTTGGTCAAACTTTGTGTAGTTTGACTTTGACCAAATCTTATATGCGGAGTAAAAAGAAATGAAGGGAGTATTACGTTGAGTAGAGTAGAGGGAGTGCCTCGTCAACACGTGCATGACCGTTGACTCACTTACTGGTGGGTCCCAGGTCTGCGATCTCTCTCTCCTCTCCATCATCTAACCTTTAGACGCACGGGCACACACGAAGAGCGGCGCTAGCTTGCCGTGGTGTTATTATAACTAAAAAAAGCTTGGAAAATATAAGAATCGCCTAGAACAAGAGAAGTTGTGGCTGGTCGATACGGAGCTAACCACACCTATCCTCCGTGCCATGTTAGCATGATGAAGCTGTGTGGCTAGTGGGGTGTTTTCGACCGACTGGCTGGGTCCCGAGGTCGAACCATAGGTACTACTACGTCTGATACAGTATATTTTCACACGCACATTTTTCCTCTGTGCCGAGACGTGGCACACCCTACCGTGCGGTTTCGGGGTCCTCCCGGGTGGTGCACGCATATATTCTTCCTTGCCGAGACGTGGGACGCCCTACCGCGCATTTTCTGGGTCCTCCTCGGTCGTAGCGCCGAAGCAAGTAAGTGAGTTGTCAAATGACGAAAGACCACCTTTCCCGCCGAGTACATTAGTGAAGCACGGTGGCTAGCTAGTTGGGCTAGTGCGGCCGATTAGCTAGGCCGCCGCCACATTTGTTTTTTCACCCTTTTTTTATCTCCTTGCTGGCAGGTAAATTTAAATATCCACCGCGGCGTTGCTCTAGTCTTTGGGTGCGGCAGGCGCGGCAGGATTTTTAATTTTTTGATTGATGGGAGCAGGCGCGACAGGATTTTTATTTTTTGATTAACGGGAGCAGGCGCGGTAGTAATTAGTCACGATGACTCCACCTGTAAAACTCACTGCTCCCTGATGTGAGAAGTGGTCGACTAGTGTCTCCCATGGTGAAAACCTAAAGATTCCCCGCTCCTCGGCTGGCTCCCTCCGCCTTCCCGTAGATTGCATTGCCTTTCAGCCGTTTTGCCCCCTTTGCTTCCTCTCCCCATTGCTTCTACCTGGTGCCATGGCGGTGCAACAGATCACGGAGTCTGAGGTGAGGCGCCTGACACAGGAGCTTGAGGCCAAGGATGCGGAGCTAAGGGCCAATGACGTGGAGCTCCGTGAGCTCAAGGAGGAGAGGAGTGCCATGCTCCTCCGTTATGTGCGGGAGTTCACGGAGCTTCAAAAGCGGCAGGCGTCCACCACAAAGTTGCTCGAGGCGTCAGCGGAGTTGCTGCAGAAAGCGGGATATACGACAGGCCGTCAGGGGAGGCGGCTGGGCCGCGAGCAGGCCGATCGTGACGAGGTCCAGGATCGCCTTATCCACTTGGTGGACCAAGTTGCCATGCACGTGTTGCGGATGCGTGATGCCTACCGTCGTGCCAGCGCGACCATGCCGGCCGTCGGGCTAAACCCGTTCAACCACCCCGCCAACTTCAACGAGCTGCGGCTTCCTAACCTGGTCTCCTTCTTCACCTATATCTTCGAGGAGCTGAGCCGTCTCCGCGCGAAGGTGGGGGCGGAGCTAGACAAGGAGGGGTTGTGGGCTGCCGTCGCCATTGCCGGGCGAATCCTCTCAGGGATCCATCACCGGAATCCATTCGTGCCATTGGACGCCGTCTTTGACGAGCTGGCTGCCGTCGACCGAGAGCGGGCTCCGCTGGCCGTTGCACCCTGCATCACCAACGTCGTGCGCCTCGAGAAGTAGAGGGACTTCGATGGTGTTTAGGCGTCCTCTGCATGGGCATGTCCATGTCTCGGCGCAACATGACCGTTGGATCAAACTCAGACGGTGCAGATCAGTCACTATAGCACAAAGCGTGTGGGTGTGTTTGGTTGCATTCTCATCTCAATATAGTTGTTCCCTCTTCGTGTATTTGTGTTAACCTACTATTGTGGACTCATGCACCCTTCATGCACTCTACCAAACACCCAAAAGTGGGTCGAGAAGGGAACTTTTGCTCCCATCCCGTGCACCCTTCATACACCCTGCCTAACACTGAGTCATCGTGCTTCATATGGTTCATGTTTCGTGGAGCACTGTAGCACCGTACTCTCCATGCGCTATAGACCTAGTTTTGTTAACATTGATCTCACCGTTCATTCTCGACCGGATAGTCAAAAAAGCGGTACTATGTTACATTACTGTTCATATAGTTGACATGCGCACAACATCATTTGTTATCGTCATATCTTACTACACTAGCAACAAGATTATGTAGTACTGATGTATGAACCACTGCACATGCCTAGTAGTGGGAGCATTGTGTATGTTCAAGTGGCTGCCGTGTTTCGCACTCCTCCGCCGTAAGAGTGGAAATGCTTGTTGTAATCATTTTTTTTCTTCAGAAAAAACAGTGGACTCGCTCTACCGTGCGGATCCTCCTCGACGGTCGTTGGGAACTTTGCTACTCACTTTCGCCGACGTGTGGGACAACCATCATCAGGGTCCATCAGCCATGCACTAAATTACTCCGTAGTACAGTGCCCAACTGCATGGTAGACTACCCCGATCGAAGCGCCACAGTAATGCCCAATGAGCCGCCAAATCACAAAACCCCCCTCCATTCCAGCAGTAAGTTGGACAGACGAAGCAACCATCATTTCACTCTTCTCTCTCAGCTTCCTCTCTAAACAACCCTCGCTTCTCCCTCATCTTGTTCCTCATTTCTTCAAGAAAACCCCGACCTGCTTCTGCCATTGTTCTTCTCTCCCAAAGAAGGAAAGGTGAGCGCATCAATGGTGTTGATTCTGGCCAAGGCCCGGTCTTGCAACCCCGAGATTGATCCTATAACTCCCTCTCTATTCTTCTTTTGGGTTTGTGATTATGGTTTCTTTTCTTTTATTTCTATTTGACAGTTTCTTGATGGATGCTGGAGCACTGGCCGAAGTGATGTCTATGGATCTGGCAAAAACCATCGAGGCTCATGGTACGAAGAAGCGCAAGCACCCTGCCGAGACTACCGCAGACAAGCTCAAAGCCATCACCCTGTCCAAGCCCCCCTCTCTAGGATCCCTCATTAAGCAAGTCCAGGTAATATCTCTTCTTGACGATCTTTTTCTCGATCTTGATCGTGTTTTATCATCTAACATGCAATACTAGTACTAGTAGTACAACTTTCTGGGTGATCTTGCATGTGATTTTTATGTGCTAAATGGCGGTTCTAAATTCCTCTTTTGACCAAAACATGCGAGAGGTTGACACTGATTTCTTATAGATTACTTTCAACTACTTTATGAACATCAATGCTACCTTTGAAGAGGGTATATTTGCATCAATAACTTGTGTTATGGATATTGCAAGTAATCCCTCTGCTCTCATGCCTTTGAAGACATGTTCTAGTGTCTTTGTTCACTCACTTCTGTGCGTATATGTAGTCATATGTGGAGTGAAATATCGAAAATCATCTTATATTTCTAAACGGAGGTAGTAATAAAATATTTGGTTTCTGTTTGAATTAGAACCAGGTCCATGGTGGAGATGAAGTTCTCAAAGTCATGCCGTGTGAACTGGAAGACCTGAGGATGAGTTCTAGTGCTAAACTATCCAGCTGCTGTGTCCTGGTCGCCACGTGTCCTGAACTAGTGTTTTCATGTAGCATTGTTGCCACGCGTGTTCTCGAGGCTGTACTTGACCACAACAATTTCCTGGCTGTGCCTTCGATTACGAAGGGTGTGGTTCTTGTAAAGCTTCCCGACAAATCTGATGCGGCCTGTCTTCATTGTCATGTTTATGAGTGGAAAGACCACTCTGTTAGGTTCTCCAAGGTTGAGGAGATGGTGATGGTGCCGGTAGACATCTCTCATGAAGTCCATGGCCTAGTCAGTTATGCGGGGTTCATCCCGTAGGTCGGTGGCAAGAAATAGTCTGCAGAGTTTAATTAGTGCAACTTTGCTTGTCTGTAGTAAGTACTATTGTTCAGTACTTGATTTGTGTTTGTGAACCCTGTATAGTTTAGTACTGCTGCTTTTGGTGTGTGGTGAGTCCTGAGAACAGTCCATGTTAATGTCTGTCCACTCAATTTAGTCTGTATATTTCGAAGTATCAAGATCATCTTTTTTGTGAGGATGGTTTATCAATTATGGTTACACTCCAATATCTGTATGCATTGCAGGGTTTATCGCACCCACCAGGATTTCCAGTCCCATGGATGTTCGGTCCATACGATTTGTCACGACCTTTGGACTGTCTTGCTTGTGGGAGTAGGCGGGGGTCCTGCATGCCACGTGTAGTCACTAAAAAAAAGACACATACGTGACATTTTGGGCCGAACAAATTTTTTTCTGTCATACTTATGACACTTCTATGACGATAATTGTGACAAAACCAGGTATCATCATAGATGTGGTGGGCTCCTACTTCTATGACAAAAAATCATGACAGAAAATGGGCTTTTCGTCCTGGGCGGGCCGGAGACGCAGCTGCATGACATTCTTTGGGCCGTCCATGACGGAAAAAACCGTGGTAGAAGCGAGGGCGAGGAAAATATCGGGGGAGTTCCCGGTTACCGTGGGTGGTCGGGGGCCGAGCGATGCGCGTTTCTCTCGTACATACGCGCGTGTGTGTGAGGCGTTGCGCTCTAACTGAACCCGAGCGAGGCATTGGGCTCTAACTGAACCCGAGCGATTGCACTACAGGCTACGCGTTACTGAACCCGAGCGATCGATCGGTCCCTTGCTGTTAACTGAACCCGAGTGATTCCTTCGCTACTGCTGCTAACTCAAGCCAATCGAACACTGCTGCCTCCTTCCCTTGATGAACAGTGAGCGTTGTTGGGGGGTTTGGATGAACAGTTCCCGGTGGGGGTTGGATGAACAGGACCCCGTGGTAGTAGAGGCCGTTACCGCTGGATGAATAGTACCCCGATCGATCAAGCCGGTGGATAAACAGGACCCCGTGGAGGGCTGGATGAATAGGACCCCGTGGAGGGCTGGTTGAACAGTAGCCGGTGAAGGGCTGGTTGGTGGAGGGCTGGATGAACAGTAGCCGATGATGGGGTGGTTGAACAGGACCCCCGTGGAGAGGGCTGGTTGAACAGTAGCCGGTGGAGGAGCGCGCGGTGGAGGCTGGATGAACAGGAGCCCGTGGATGAACAGTCGCAGGTGGAGGCTGGTGGAGGTCGACGTTGGATGAACAGGAGCCCGTGGAGGCTGGAGGAGGTCGATGGTGGAGATGAATAGTATCCCGTGGAGTCCTGTTTTGCGGTACGCCACACCCCTCCCGATGAACAGGACCCCCGTTTCGACCGTAGCGCTCCAACACAAGTCCGTTTCCTCCATTTTGCGGTACGCCACACCCCTCCCGATCAACAGGACCCCGTTTCGACCGTAGGAGCTCCGTTTCCTCCGTTTTGCGGTACGCCAGACCCCTCCCGATGAACAGGATCCCGTTTCCACCATGGCCAGTCGAACACAAGGCCGTTTCCTCCATTCCGCGGTACGCCAGGCCTCGTTTCCATCGCCTGTTTCGTCCAAGCCGGTTGGCTCCCGATGAACAGCACACGTTCCGTTGCCTCCCGATGGACACGTCGCATTCCGTTGCCTCACCATGAACACAACGGCGACGCAGTTTCTCCGTTCCGACCCAGCCATGTACACGAGCCCTGGCCGTACGTATGCGCGAGTAGGCGTTCGAGACCCCGCCCGTATGTACGTACATGGCCGTATTTTCTTTCTTGCACCCTGGCCACTGTACATACGTGTACATGCTACGTGCACGCCTCTACTACGACACGTGCGCGCCTCTACTACGGCACGTGCCCTTCCTTACACGGCCATGGTTCATCGCTGCAGCCTGCAGACAGACCGATCGACCAGTATGTACGTACACGTTTGCGACGAGAATGACAACACTACGTACGCTTCGACCGGGTGGGTCCCGACTGTCAGGCACTTCCTTGCATGTGAAGATGTAGGTGGTGGGTCCCAGCAGTCCCGGGGGCGAATAATTTTTTTTGCTCGTAATATGGACGCACTTCCTTGCGTGCGAAGATGTAGCTGCTGGGTCCCAGCAGTCAGGGGGGAAACGTTTTTTTCGCGAAATACGGTGGCCCGTCCGGTGGGTCCCCGATGTCAGGTGGAGGAATCATTATTTTCCACGTAATAAGGGGGCACTTCCTTGCTACGGTCGTGGACCCAGCTGTCAGCCTCTCCACGTACAGTACTCTTCCGATGGAAGTCGTTCCTTGACCATGTTGACCACGCCGCACCGAGAGCACCAAGGCGGTGGATGACGGCGAGTCCTAAGAAGGGGACGACGTGGAGCCGGGGAAGACGCGACAGTGGATGCCCACGCGGAGAGGAGTACGAGGGTTCACTGGTTCGGCTTCGGTGTGAGGCTGCCGTCGCCGCAGAATAACAGTGGGTGTGGGTGAGTGGAGGGATGGCCTGGCCAACGGTGGTAGTAGGGGGGGGGGGCGGTGAGGCCTCCACGGCAGCACAACCGGCCACGGGAGGCAGGAGCAGGCGGCACGACCGACGCTGCTTTGAGCGGCTGGAGCGAGAAGACCAGAGGTTGAAGAAGCACTACGGCCGTTGGATGGACATCGTACGGTCACTGGAGCTAGAATTGTTCATATTGACTAAGTTGGCAAAGCCCTCCGTCCCCGTCAACTTAGTAGGCCCACAAGTCAGCCTCCCATGCAGGGGGGTATTCATTTTTTTGTGCGTAATAAGGAGGAACTTCCTTGCGTGCAAAGATATAGCTGGTGGGTCCGTGCTGTCAGCGGCGGGAACGTTTTTTTCATGAAATACAGAGGCCCTTCCGGTTGGTCCCAGATGTTAGGTGGAGGAATAATTATTTTGTGCATAATAAGGAGGCATTTCCTTGTGTGCAGCCATGGACCCAGCTGTCAGCCTCTCCACGTACAGTCCACTTCCGATGGATGTCGTTCGTTGACCATGTTGACCACCCCGCGCCTAGAGCACCAGGGCGGTGGACAACGGCGAGGCCTACGAATGGAACGACACAGAGTCGGGGAAGACACGACAGTGGCTGCCCACGTGGTGGGGAGTACGAGGGTTGACTGGTTCGGCTGCCATCGTCGGAAAATAACAGGAGGTGTGGGTGGGTAGAGGGATAGACAGGCCAGGGATGCGAGTATGGTGGGACCATGAAGCCTGCCCGGCAGCATAGCCGGCCATGGGAGGCGGGAGCAGGCGGTTCCGCCGGCGCTGGTTTGGGAGGCTGGAGCAAGAAGATTAGAGACTGAAGAAGCACGATTGCCGTTAGATTGACATCTAACGGTCTGACGCTGGTAGAGTCGATTGTTGACTAAGTTTCTTTTTTTGAGAAACCTTGTGTACGCATGAACTTAGTAGGCCCACAAGTCAGCCTCCAAATCTGTGGCAGACAACATAGAGCCCATTTGCTAATTTTTTTATAATTTGCAGCCCATTTGCTAATTCTTAAGTAATTTATTACAACCCATTTTCTACCGAGGACCATGGTCAAAAAGTTCAACCTTATTTTGCATATTTCGGTGGAGTCCGAACTGTTGTAATCCTGAAATGATAAACATTTTTTAAGAACTTATTGATTTGCCAAAAAATCATTTTGTTTTTGTAAGCAAATAAGACGTGGGACAATTGAGTTGGTTTAAGGGAAAACCAGTGGTAAAGAAATCAGCGCTGGGAGGGAAAACAACAACAAAAATAAGGATATAAATATGAAAAGGGAACTTTATGTATTTTCAATAATGATACGTGTATATGAACTAGTAAAACTATAGGTAGAGATTAGGAAACGGATGTAGGACATGGCGTTTCAAGAGAAAAATAGAACTGGGCTGTGTGTTTGATTCAGTAAAAAAACTGCCTGCGGATGTTGTAAGACAAAATATAACTAACGCTGGCGGGCCAGAGGCCAGTAGATACTTGCTGGATCTTTGTGCCCCGTTGTCGTTATGGGCTGGGCCTGTTAAAAACAAAACCAAGCCTGGGCAGTCTACAGCCCAGTTGAAACTTGCTCGACCTGAAAAAACAATATACCTGCTCAAGAAATGAGAGAATTCTGCAAGTACAGACTGATAACTGGGATGCATCAGGTATATTGTTTTTTCATCGTGATAATAAGTGCATGCACTTGTTTCAAAAAATTTGGAGAACTGGGAATTCGAACGGTAGGTGCTTATGCTACCCATCAAATAAAAATTAGGTGCCTGAAAATTCTTTTCAAAACAAATGATTCAGCTTTATATCCATGTCGACCCTCGGCATGATGGTTGTAAGCAAATGCCAAGTTCATACCGACAGATCATTAACAACAATACCAACTTGCGGATGACAAGGTAGTACAAGTACCAATACCAAACTAACTTATAATCTTTTTACTCCTGGCCCTAGTGTTTGTCTGGTAGAAAATCTTGCAGAGGACCAGCTCCCGCTCCTTTTCTTGCTCCAGGTCCCCGAGGTGGTACTGGTGCATCACCCAGTTGGTCCTCTGCTGGTCGAAGTTCTTGTTGGTGTGCAGCACCAGATCCTTTTTGCTGCCCGTCTGCCGGCCGTTGACCACCACCGGCAAGGTATTGCCGGTCTTGTGCCACATCGCGTGCATGCCGCACTCCGACTGTATCTTGCGACGCGTCCACGTGCCCCTTTTGAACACCCTGGAATTGCGCTGGAATAAATGCTTGCTTAGGCCACTGAGTGTGATACCTGCAGTATTGTCGAATACATGTTTTAGTGTACGTGGTTGGCATTTTCATAACATCTTTGGCATGTTGCAGTCACTTGTTTCACTTTTTATTAACTGTCAAATTGTAATTGCTTCACTAGGTTTGCGTCTAAAAAGAAAAATAGAGCTATAAACAAAGGAATATGTTTGTGCAAGTGGACGACCGATCGGTGTCTTACCTGGAAGTTTCTCAGGATGGGTGTAGCATATGCCATGCTCGCTGTCGATGGTTGGTATGAACAAATCGATGAGAGGGTGAGATGTTGCGCCGTCAGCAGTCACTTTGGCCTCAAGGTGCTCGATCAGCTCCTGATCCATGGGATCGAACTTGACGCCAGCCGGCAGCACCGGCCAATCCTTCTTGGACTTCCATCAGTTAATTCCAGTTATATGGTAATCAATGTATGATCAATTGACTGTTTTAAGTGAATGATGAAAGATTTCGACAGATAAGTGGTACTCCAAATCTGAAGTCCACAATACCCGAAGACGCCGCCGGGATTCTTGTGTCACCTCACGCGCAGCGTGTTGTCACGTCAATTCAATGTGTGGACATGATGAATAATTTGACCGACGTATACTAGTACTGCTACTGTACTACTTACTAGTCGTATTTAGTGTCACATTTTAACCATAGGTTTAACTAACAAAATGTCAATGCATGTCACCGAAAATTATTCCATTGGAAACTATGTTCAAATACGAATAAAACGATATAATTTTTTGTGACATGCACTAACATTTAGTTAGTGAAATTTATGGTCAAAATTTGACACAAATTACGAAGGGGACCAGTAAACCAGGAGGGAGGTAGTAGTACGAGTAGCGCAATATACGGTATAGATGACTAGTACAAATTTAGAAATGGGGTAAGAAGTTACAAGGCTGTACGGCAGACTTTGTAGGCTACATGAGTAATACAAAATATAATTCCCATTGGACAACACTTTCACCAACAAGTACACACTTGAAGCCTAATTGATATATATATATATATATATATATATATATAATATGGCTTCTGCACAGTATCTCCATCATCATTATCAGTACATCCTATGCAAGTGAGTTAGGATGCACTTGATCCCAGAAAGGTATCTATCCTTCTAACCAGACGAGTGCTTCAAACTAACAACAGTACATAATATCCAACAAAAGAGGGTCATGCTACAGCAGCAGGACAGCTGGCTCAGTTTAGATATCAGTACGAATCAAGTTGTGCATATTTGCTGTTGGCATGAGCCACATCGCCGCATGTCGGGTTTGCAAAAGCCATCCATCACATGGAAGCTTGATGCCTTTCACACACTGAAGATTATCTGGCAACAAGCTGTGTCGACGAATCTCTGGATATGGTGATTCATGAAACCCATGGTACGATGTGTAAACACAGTTCCCCCTGGCGAATGGAAGTTGCATAGCACGGTAATCATCACCAGTGATATGATCGATTATTGGTTGGATGATCGGATAATTGAGCCCGAGGAACATGGAGTGGTTGCCGAGGCTGTAAACCTGCCTCTAGTTGAATACGCCTGGCCCAACAGAGCTGGGATCTTTCTCGAACATGAAGCAGCCATAGCCATCAATGTCACGAACGCCCCAGGCATTGTACTGCATGTGGTCTGATGAAATGGTTTGGTCAATTTGGTACGTGCAAATGAGCATCAAATGACCGCCGTCAGCTGAACGAGCGATAAACCAGCATGCATCGGTTGGTATGATTCCAGGTCCTGGAATCATGAAGGCCTGCGCATTTGCGTCTGCTGCAACAATTCAAATTGGAGACCAAAAGGACAAAAATAAACAATCATGTTCAGAGTATGTGTGGAATTAAGATTATTATAATAGTGACACATATCATAGACAGAGAATTGCAGCGCCGTGGTCATAATCATACCCCAAGTTAAAAAATAAGCCAATGGCTTTCATATTCTAGCAATATATCATGGTTCAAACATCATGTAACAATGAGAGGAAAACAGATATGACAGGGCCTACTCATATTCTACCATAGCACTTACTACAGTTATCATATCAACTCTAAGCAATAACATGCGTTGTTATAAAAATCCTGGAAATGATAGTAACATATAGCAATCATGAGGTTATACTCATAATATCTATTCTAACAATCATTAGATGCTAGTTGTTCTCATATCAACTCCAACAATAACATGTGTGGTCATAAAAATCTAGGAAATGAGAGGAACATATAGCAATGATGTGGTTATAGACATACTATATATTCTAAATTTGTAACAATGAACAGGCAGTCGTATTCTTAAGGTCAAGATGGGATGAGATAGAACAATTACACAATGATAGATTCCACCAGTATAGGCAGCCAATCTGTGCGTCGACCGCATAAACGATGCTATCGTGCACTATAGCATCAGACAGAAATGTTGGGTGAAGAGGATCAACGATGAGCCATAACCATGTATGGCGACCGGATTCCAGATAGACAATCCCATGTTGAACACGACAATGAGCTTGTAATCCATGTAGTCTTGTGATGGTGTGGGCACTTCGCAGATTACAACCTTCAGCAAACAGAGGTCGAGCCAAAACCTCGACGCGTCTCGTGCGTAGTAGGCAGGAGTGTCCGGCGGGCCACGAGGCTCGATGGCGGCGGTATCCAACGATGGAAGGGTGAGCTCTCGCTAGGTGTATATATCCACGAGACGCCACGGACTACCGGATTGGTGGATGATGACGATCCAGTTGGCCTTCATGCCCGCCCAGTAGTGGCCGCACATGAAGGACAGGTGGACGGGTAGTGGTAGCATGTCGAGGGGCACCACGGCAACCTCCATAGGATCGTCAAGTCAGTGTCTGGGCCACCTGCGAGGATCGGGCATCAGCAAGCAGGGTGTCTTGAAAAGAGCCGGCCGGTTGCAGACGAGTAGACGGTACAAAGACACCGAGCATGCGGCCAGACGGATGGTGATGAGCAGGTCCATACGATTACAGATCTGCTCCAAGAGAACATCAGGGAGGGAATTCCAATCGCGGCTCTGCGTGTCAGTCGATTCAGCCATAGGATTTTTAGGGCGCTGAGTGACTGGGGTTTTCAGTGCCTGTGAGCCAGTGGGGAAGTGGATTCGGGCGGGTGAACCAAGAAGATGGCGTGTGTGGCCGAGCAGTGAGCGGGGGGATATGGTACGCGCGAGCTACCAAGGAAGATGGCGCGGGCGGGCGAGCAGTGAGTGGGGGGAAATGGTGTGCGGCCGACGATGGGGAAGAGAGGAGGAAGAAGAAGAGAGGAGGAAGAAGAAGAGAGGAGGAAGAAGAGTGAAAGACGGGGAAGAAAGTGCATTAAATCTCAATTCTACTAGTACTACTACCAGGATATACCGTCCTTCGGAGTGTAAATAGTTACGCCGATGACATGTGGGTCTACCTCAAGAGGGCCCATATGTCAGTTAATGGAGGAGAGAGGTGCGTAGTCGTATTTGCGGAAGCGTGATCCACTGGCAAACATGATGGCAGTACTGGGTAATGCTGATTTAGTAACACCAACACGCTGGTTCAGCTTATTAATCAAGTGTCCCATCTGCTGCAGCGTGTATTGTCACTTCACTGTGAAGACTAGTTGAATAGTTCTCTCTGACCGAGATGGGGAATAATGGATCGCGAAGACTTCCTATCTACAGTATCCCTATGCCTATACGCTCGGGTCCCTCCCAATGCTCCGCCTTGTACAGGTGCTAAGGCTGCCATGTAGGCAAAAAATCTGATGTGGCAAGGTAATTAAGAGGAGAGATAAGTGTGGTGACCCCAGTACTAAGCGCAAGAACATAGAAAAAAGACTTAAATGGAATAATCCCACCAATGCATGAAGAACTTTAGTTACAAAATCATTAAATAAAGGATGCTTAGCACCAACAAGTTAAGCACCTGTACATGTAAGCATTGGGAGCTTTAGTTGCTAAAGTTTTTAATGTGCTTAGCACCCCATGTAAGCATCGATGCATCCTGTCCAACAAGATGAAACATTGGCCAAGGCACCCGGCACCAATAATGTAGGAGTACTAGTACTCCCTTCTTTCCGGTTTATAGGGCTCAATTCAAAAAACTCATCAACCAAGGTAGATGATGAGTGGTGGAATAATTTTTGTAGTTTGCAAAAACACTCAATTAATGCACTCGTTTTCCTCAAAAAATTATGTTTACCAATGCATTAATTTTGTGTCAAACTTTGACCATCTACTCCCTCCATCCATGTGAGTCATCTTTGGTTGTGCACCGTGACCAAGGAGGGGAAAACAAGAGAACTTAATGTTTATTTGCTACTCCCTCCGTTCCTAAATATTGTCTTTTTAGACATTCAAATGGAATACAACATACAGATGTATGTAGACATATTTTAGAGTGTAGATTCACTCATTTTGCTCCGTACGTAGTCACTTGTTGAAATCTCTAGAGAGACAAATACTCCGTGGGAACTGAGGGAGGCTTTTACTCCGTATTTGGGAACAGAGGGAGTATCACAATATGGAGGAAACAGAGGAAGCTTGAAATATGAACATGTCAATGGGAGGGCGTAAAAGCCTCATGCATGCATGCATGCAACATGCAACACTCACACGCACACATGGACGCACACAACACTCACGCACCCATGCCGCACACAGCACGCGACGCAACACACACGCTCATGCTCATGTGCTCAACCTACCCCCTACGTCCGTGAAAGACTGTACATTTAGAGATTTACACATTGACCAGGGCATAATTGACGCCCAAAAGTAGCAGATTTATGTGTGCATGCGACCATTGAGAGAAGAAGATTAAATGAAGTTTGTTGCATGCTATAATTAAGGATAGACATGTAGCCTATTGCTAGAGCACAAGTTGGTGCATTAGTCAATCAATATCGATTTTAGATTAAAGGCTGAATGCATTGGAAGTGTAGATGTACACTCTTTGTTTTTTAGCCGATGTACACTTTTTGTTGGAAGCCTGAGGGAGTACACGTGCATGCACTCACATACACAGCCAGGGTGGTTCACGCGCAAGGGTTGGACTCCTGTCGCGCCTGCGTAAAGTTTTGTTCAACAGATTTCTTTGCTCTGCCAACTGACAGGTGGGACCCAGAAACCAGGTGACAATTTAACCAATCAACAATGTGCCACGTTGACTATGTGGCCGGTCAGTAGGGTGCAATATGGTGCTCTACGATGAGCTAGTGATCATATAATCACCACAAAACTATATATAGTGACCGTAAAGAGCGTATTGTTACATACGTTGACCGCCAGTGTATTTTTCTCGTTTCAAATTAAGCCATATTTAACCGGAAAGGACTAGTACTTGTACTGCTTTGATGTGTCCCGTCAACTCGCCGAACGAGGAGAAGCTTGCTTACTACGCCTCTCCCTCGCCCACGCGCGCGGTGGCTCGCAGGATGAGGAGAGGGTTTTGACTACAGCGCCATCTCCCTCTCCCTCTCGCTCGCCCTCGCCCTCGCGGTGGACGTGCAGCAGCTCAATCGGTGTCAGATTGCCAAAAGCATATTGCACTGTAGTATCATCATTGTTAGACCTTCCGAAGAGGCGAAGAGCCAATTGCAAGGTTCACACGAGTATGAACTGTTGAACCTCCCGAAAAGGCAAAGAGCCAAGCGCAAGGTTTTATAGGAGTTGTCATCCTAGTAGGAGTATTACAACTATAGCGAACGATGCTACTGTATGATGCCGCCACGTCACCTATATCCAAAGCTGTGCCACCTTTTTTTCTCAATGAGCGTGTTGGATCCCGTGCAACAACCACACAAGTTGCACGTACACATAACAAATTTACTAGTAATAAATTCTAAAGGACAAATGCCAGTATGCCACACATTCATTAGATAAATTTGTGCACAACTAGTCTACATATATTTACAGTGCTACCGTTCACAATTTACCATACCCCACTTACACGTTATAGATGGGCTACATGTCCTCCTCCAGGTTCCAGTCCCAGGTGTTCTTCATGGATGGCACGATCCATAGCGGTGGGCAATGGGAATCATTGTCACAGCTTTCTAGTCCGGTTCCACACGATGGAGACTCATCCAAGCTGAAGCAGCATAAATCAGGGATAGCGTGTCCCAGCATGTTGTTCATCCGGTGGTGCGCACTAAAGACACAACCATGCTTCATGAACGGCAGGCCTTCGGTGTCGTGCATGGAAGGTGGCATCCGCTTCACAATGGGGTAGCTGTCCCCAATGAAAAGCGAGTACTCTCCAAGAGTGTTCCTTGGCACCCACGTAGCATCACGGGGGTCGAACTCGGCGCCGTTCATCTGGTACATGCGGCATCTCAGATCCGGACACATGGTGACATACACAGTCAAGGTCCATGCATAATAATATTGTATTCAAATATGGCGGTCAGTAATACTGTGCAGCAAATAGTACTACTCCGGTATAGAGGAAGTAAAATAATCGGCTTATTATATATAGCCACTCTTGGCTACATGGATGAGATAGTAAGACATGGAAAAACAATAATGGTGGCAGTAGTGGGTTCAAGTCTTCAAGGGCCTAGCTAGCTATACGCGTCCTCCAAGGTAAAAAGTACTACTAGTAAGTAGTACAACAACGAAAGAGAAGGGGAGAGGGTTAAAAATATAATACTAAATGGAATACCTAGGTAGATGGTGACGGTCCGATCGTGGTAGATTGTGTGACCATGTTGCACATAAGTGGTACCATGGGTAACGACTGCTAAGATAGTTGATCCCAATATGCCAAAGTTAGCTACAAGGTACCAGGTTAGACAGAATCGCGGATGCAAATGCACATCCAGGATCGGCGATCTTATTTTGATCGGGGGATGACTGGTCCCTGCAAAATTGTGGAGTACCGTTAGGGATGCAAATGATGGTTTGTGCATTCCGTTTGTAATCTCCTGTAATGTAGGATGTCAACCAGATGAAACAAGTCCCCTGGCTTCTCACCGCGAAGATGCGGCCTAGATGGCGCACGGCGTCTTCGAACGTGTAGGGGTACAAATCTGCCGCGGCCAACATGCGCCAGCCTCTGCCGTTACTGCCTCTTGCATTGATGGCAATCCTTATGTCGAACACCGCTATGAGATAGTAATCGTCATAGCCGCGTCACCTTGTCGGCGGGTCCGCAATTGCTATGTTCTTCAATCTCATGTAGGCATCATCATACGTATTCAAGCCCAGCTAGTCCGGAAGGCCGATCCCAATGGTTGAGAAAGGGTCTACGGGAAGGGCCGCACTTCTATGGATGTTGTGCAAAAATAATGGTGGTATCCGGCTGGAGGTATGCAAGCCAATCTTCGTTGGCACCGACCCAGACCTATATATAAGACGGTGGGCAGCGGAGAAATTACGGGATGGAAATGCAATAACTAAGTACTACATGATCAAACTCCATGACTGACCTGCTCATCTGATAAAATCTGACTACCTCTCAATGTTGGCAACTCTAGCGGAGTCAACGTGCAACCATGGCTAGGGAGCGGTGGACTGTTCGAAGGATTGTCCCATAGAAGAACTTTCTCCTCGAGGACGCATGGAAGACCAACAAGCATGGCCTTTTCCCAAGCCTGTTTAAGCATCGTCTTGAAAAAGTTGGTGCAGGAAGCACCGAGTCTTGCGGCGGTGAGGATGTCGGAGCGGCATGTGATTTCTCCCAGAGGATCATTGTCCAAGGGCTCCCAGCCCCGACGAGGAGGAGAACCGCCTGGCGAATCCATGGGAGCAACGACGAACTGCCTTCTCTTTGGGGGGAGGGGAACTGGCGAGGAGGAGATAAGAGCGTAGTAACCGCAGGGCCTCGTCCCTTCCAACTGTAGCTCCTCGATTGTTCCTTAGCGAAGGGGTGAGGCTATTATTTACTAAGTACTAATACTGTAGCAGTAGTAGTACTACTTTCTCAACTAGTAGTGCGATGTACTGTACTTCTATAGTGCACCGGTTTTGAACTCTTGAATCTCAAGGCCAAGGAGCTACAATTGCAAGTGGCGGGTACTACTATTCTCTAGAACCATCATTGTACTATCAATGCAGAGAAAGTACACTCGTGTAGTGGGTACTCTCCATGCTCTATTCAAGCGCGTAGCTAGCCTACTCAGCCGCTCCTCTCACGCACAGTTCCCAATGCCGCGGCAGGCTTTTCCGGCTTCTCGGGCTTAATTGGGAGGCGCTAGTTTAAATATGCTACTAGCTGACGAGGAAGTTGCAAGCGAGGTGTGGCTAGGGCGAGCACGCGAGCCACGAGATGATGGGAAGGAAAACCTGTTCACATGGCTGGGCTATCCAGTGCACCCAGATTGTGGCGCGACACGTCCGTTCGACTTCAAAACTCAAACTACCCGTGTACAATATTGGCTCGCAGCGAAGTTACTATTTAAAAAAGGCCGCCGTGCATTCGGCCGGGATCGAACCCACAAAACGAGGTATACACTCCCGCGACCACTAGTAGTACTCGTTGGAGTACAACGCAACCTATAATCGCCTTTTGTCGCTAGTAGTAGATTGTTCCTACAAGAAAGCACTAATAATGCCAAGAAACTACTACCACTTGCATATGTGGCAGACTTAAGATAAGACTACCTTATCAACCATTGTACATGCCCTTACTAATCAGCCCTACCAAGAAACGGCTACTCTAAAAGTGCCGTTATAGGCATGTTTCAACCCATGTCGCCCCTTAAGTCAACGCCTTCTATTCCACCGGCAAGTTTGGCGTTATGACTAGTGGGACCTAGATGTCAGTCTGCACAAAAATCCCCGAGTGACCTTCTACCTCCGGCCCATCCACCTAGTCATCCTCGGCCATGGGACACAGCTACCGCCGCCGGCAGAAGGCGAGGTCAAAACCGCCGGCGGTGCGGAGCCCATCTTGCGGCAGCCCGGATGCCAGCTCCGTCCGGCGATCGCGGCCGCTAGCTAGCCAAGATAGCTCCGTCCAACTGCTTGTCTGCAAGGTTTGCTAGCTAGATTGGCACGGCGGCGCGGCGGCTTGCTCGCGCGCGCGGCGCTAAGGCTAGCCAACTGGCTCGAGCAAAGGCCAGCGCGGTGGCTTGCTCGCTCGTGAGTCACGCTCGGGCCTGCCTGCCAACCCGTGCAGAGGCCAGCGCGGATCCAGCCCGTCCGGTGGAGCGGCGGCCAACTCGCTCATCACCAGCGCCATCGACGAACATGCATCAGTACTATTTGAATTAATGTTCTGGAAAAATATTGATTTGAGGGGGAATAACAGGATAGAAGGTCAGATGTGGGTCCCTCGTGTCAACGGTCAAACAAAATGTGTTGGTTTAAGCTGCCTCGTCAGCACACACGTGTGGGCCAACCCTGTCATAAATGAGTTTAAACGAGCCTAATCGGCCATAGGTAGTAGTTTTTGGCGCGGATTAAGAAATTTTGGGTATGTTTTTGCTATTTTTGTACAATAGTTTCTTCCTAGGGCTGGTTGAAAGTGGTAGTTTTTTTTGTTAAATACTCTACATATTGTAAGTAGGAGTGAAAGTTAAGCTTTGGAAGCCAATAAGGAAGGCTGGTTACATAGTGCATATGTGTACGTGATTGAAAGTAATATCAACCAATGTTGGGGATATCGCTTATCGGGAACTTATCGGTCGACCCATGATAAGGGGTAAATCGGCCAGTTTATCGGCATATCGGCCGATTTATCGCCATATCGGTTGATTTATCGGCTGGTTTATCTTATCGGTCAGACAATGGTAAGCGATAAATCGGCCGATTTATCGGAATATCGGAAGATATCTTGAATAGTGATATCAACCATGAGTGACTAATATCTTGATGGAAAACTCGAAACTATGGAAATACTTGCATTTTTTGAATGGTTGGAAATACTAGCAATGTTCACGTGCGTTGCAACGGATCATAATTAGAATAATACTTATTCATAAACTTGATACAAAACGCTCTAATTTTGATATACATATATCACTAGAGATATATTATGTTTCAATCAGAATATATTCCTTGGGCTGTTTTGGTTAGGTAAGGGAGGGATGTGGTTGGTTTTAAGATACTAATTATGGGTTTTTCTGCAAATTGGTAGAGAAGTGGGATGTTGGTGAGAAAAGGCAACAACTTACTTCACAGTCGTTAGATGTAGATCTAAGGATCAGAAATGACGGATGGCAGACACACCATCATCACTGAGGGAGTCCTGGACTAAGCGGTCCTCGGGCGTCCGGCCTGTTGGACATGGGCCGGACTAATGGGCTGTGAAGATACAAGACCGAAGACTCTCTTCCGTGTCCGGATGGGACTCTCCTTGGCGTGGAAGGCAAGCTTGGCGGCCAAATATGAAGATTCCTTTCTCTGTAACCGACTTTGTACAACCCTAGTCCCCTCCGCTGTCTATATAAACCGGAGGGCTTAGTCCGGAAAGAGAGATAGTCATACAGGCTAGACTTCTAGGGTTTTAGCCATTAACGATCTCATGGTAGATCAACTCTTGTAATACTCATATTCATCAAGATCAATCAAGCAGGAAGTAGGGTATTACCTCCATAGAGAGGGCCCGAACCTGGGTAAACATTGTGTCCCCCGTCTCCTGTTACCATCGACCTTAGACGCACAGTTCGGGACCCCCTACCCGAGATCCGCCGGTTTTGACACTGACATTGGTGCTTTCATTAAGAGTTCCACTGTGCCGTCCTCAAAAGGTTTTGATGGCTCCGTCAATCGTCAACAACGATGCTATCCAAGGGGAAACCTTCCTTCCCGGACAGATCTTCGTGTTCGGCGGCTTCGCACTGCGGGCTAACTCACCTGGTCATCTGGAGCAGATCGTCAGCTTCGCCCCTGGCCATCAGGTCAGATTTGGGAGCTTGAACTACATCGCGGATATCCGTGGAGACTTGATCTTCGAAGGCTTCGAGACCACGGCGGCCGCTCCCTATCCCTACGATGAAAATGACCTAAATCTGTCATCGGACCATGCTCAGGAAATTGCACCTATAACTACTCTGGCCTTAGATCCGGAGCAGATCGTGCCATCCGAGGACGGGAAGCTCAATCCCACCACGGAGGCCGCAGATTCCACGGCGTTGGAACCGCACACAGACCTAACCTCGGGTGATATCTGTGTCTCCGGAACCTTGGACTCGTTTCCGGCAATAAGTTCCGAACCATGTGTGTCCGCGCATGTCGAGCTGGATTGGTCGTCGATCATCGAATTCAGCGCCGCAGACATCTTCCGACACTCGCCTTTAGGCGACGTGTTAAACTCATTAAAAAATCTATCCTTAGCGGAGGGCTCACAGCCGAACTATGTCCGGTTCGAACTAGAGGCCGATGACGGGGAATTTCGCTTCCCACCCGCCACCCACTACATAGCCACTGTCGAGGACTTGACTGACATGCTCGATTATGGCTCCAAAAACATCAACGGTATGGACGACGATGTCGATGAGGAGCAGGGCCAAAACCCGCCGTTTACCGGACGCTGGACGGCCACTTCTTCGTACGACGTATGCATGGTGGATACACCTAAAGAAACTAACAACGATGACAAAGAGGATCCAGTTGAGGACAAGCCTCCTGAGACACAGCCCAGACGCTGGCATCAACGGCGCCGCTCCAAGTCATATCGTGCAAAAGACAACAATACCGGCACTGGAGAAAACAATACTCTGGACGATGCCGAAGACAATGAAGACCCTATTGGGGCAATATCCGAACAGGATGAACGGGAAGACATGCACGTTAGCCCTGATGAACAGGCCATACACAAAGACTCGGAGGATATTAATATCTTCCGCTCTCCGAGGATGAGGAGAGCCTCGGCAACGAGGATTTCATCGTGCCTGAGGAACCTCTCGAGCAGGAGCGCTTTAAACGCCGGCTAATAGCCATTGCAAGGATCCTAAAAACAAAGCAGCAACAGCTTCAAGCTGACCAAGATCTGCTCAATGATAGATGGACCGATGTCCTGGCCGCCGAGGAATACGGCCTTAGGGGCCCAGCCAAAAATTACCCGAAGCGCAAATTGCTACCTTAGTTCGATGACGAGGCCATGGAGCCCGTACCATCATCGTGCAACGCGGCTGACCGACCGCTACGCGGTCGGGATAAAGCAGCAACTCAAGCCGAACACCAGACCGCCCACCTCGCCATGACGGCAGGGATAAAACAGCTCAGGGTTATACATACAACCTTCGGCAGGACCTGGACAGTAGAGCAGGACATACAAGATCGATCTACGGATCGCGAGGACGTGCCTCGACACGCGACGACGGCTACCTATTCGGACGTGACAAACCTAGTCACGCCCGGGCTGAAAACCGCAAACGGACTCCATCGGAGCTACGTCGCAGTGTGGCCCAATATAGAGGCGTGGCACACCCTCTTTGCTTCACAGACGAAGTAATGGAGCACGAATTCCCAGACGGGTTTAAGCCCATGAATATCGAATCATACGACAGAACAACTGATCCCACAGTATGGATCGAGGACTTCCTCCTCCATATCCACATGGCCCGCGGTGACGACCTTCATGCCATTAAATACCTGCCACTAAAACTCAAAGGACTAGCTTGATACTGGTTAAACAGTCTGCCAGAAAACTCTATTGGCAGCTGGGAGGACTTGGAAGACGCCGTCCGCGACCACTTCCAAGCAACATATGTCCGGCCACCAGATGCTGATGACTTAAGTCACATTGTCCAGCAGCCCGGAGAGTCAGCCAGGAAGCTCTGTACTAGGTTCTTAGTTAAAAAGAACCAAATCGTCGACTGTCCGGACGCGGAAGCCCTAGCAGCCTTCAAACACAGCGTCCGGGACGAGTGCCTCGCCCGCCACCTTGGTCAAGAAAAACCAAAATCCATGTCAGCCCTTACCGCTCTGATGACCCGCTTTTGCGCGGGAGAAGACAGCTGGCTCGCTCGTAGAAGCAATAACGCCAGCGATCCGGGCATTTTCGAAGTCCGAGGTGGCAACGGCAAGCCACGATGCATCGAGCACAAATGTCACAATGATAATGAAGGAATGCGCGACACAGCGGTCAACGCCGGATTCAGCGTTCCCAAACCCTGTCAACGGAAAAAGCCATTCAAGGCGAACAGAGACACACCATCCAATTTAGATAGGATATTGGATCGGCCCTGCCAGATTCACGGCCACCCCGACAAACCAGCTAATCATACCAACAGAAGCTGTTGGGTCTTCAAGCAGGCCGACAAGCTCAACGCCGAACACAAGGGGAGGAGGCCGCCTGGTGACAGCAACAACGAAGAGACTCACCAACCAAATACCGGGGGTCAGAAGCAATTTCCCCCCGAAGTAAAATCAGTGAACATGGTATACGCGACACACAACTCTACAAGGGAGCAGGAGAAGCACTCCCTCCGGACTAAAGATCATACTGCGGCAACCTCAGTACAAAGCGGTCTTATTAAACCACATACCTTGTCGGCCATTAAGCCACCGGTCTCCATTCAACAGGATCGACCATTTCTGGAGCGGAAATAGCAGTTCGGCTTCCGCCGCCCACCTCATATACCAGCGAAATCTGTACCGCGCATACATAACTATGCACTTAAGGTACCCTGGGCATTGGCGGAAGCACAAAACGGACGAGCCCGCAAGCACTCCCATAACCTTTGTTTCTTTTCTAATTACTCTTTCTCTTTCATTATCCTTTACCACAGGTGACGCAAAGGCTAATCATCTCATGGACTCTATCGGAGTTCGAATTCGTACTCTCACCTAAGGGATATTCCCATCAAGGAGTCCCTTCACCGAGGACAGGCGGCGCAGACGTGAGACAGGAGGTCCAAAATAACTTTTTGTAGATCACACTCTTTATTTCGAGCCTGTAATGTGACTTTTTCCTCCACCTTCGACCCCGGGCATGTAAAATAGCCGGGGTTGCGGCTTTTTTATCTATAAAATAATTATTGGCATATCACTCAGCTCCCAGTAAACATAATCCGCATCCAGCATTCGCTTTTTTCTAAAAAGAACTGAATTTGGCTCCTGTGGTTGTTTCACATATACACCTCGGCATAACTTGCCAGGGGCTCGGTATGGGAACAAATGAGTTGCCGACAAGTCCGAACAACTTTATAGCGTAGTTCGGCGTCGCGAGTTTGGCCTTATATGCATCAGCTCCGAATCATGTCTTGGGTCAATAGTCCCGGCTCCTGTGCTTGCTACCTTACGTTCCGCTGTATCGGCTAGGGTAGTAAAGGGAGAACTACTGCGATTGTGCTTCCGGTTCATCTGGTCAAGCACCTCAGTAGAGAAAGCCGAAAACTGACTGTCATGATGCGGCGAGAGCTGGTCAACCACTCGATGACTTACCGGAATCCTTCGCGATTCCATCCGTATTATACGAAGGACCTTTTCTTCAGGTCATATATGTAACGCACCATATTGGAGTAAGCCGTGTACATACCAGGGGCTATATCGTAGTCCCCCCATAAAACTCCTATGGCTAAGTGAAAGTGTTAACGCCCTATAGTCCGATTGCCTCGTTCACCGCATTGACACCTCCTTGATGGACCAAGACATTGGGTTAAGAGTGATCAAATGCTTTTCCGAACACCCTCATACTTTCTACGTGGGGGCTGAAGCCGACGACTGGAAAACTTTCAGATCAATACAAAAACGGCCGCACAGGAGGAACAAAATTTTTAGGCGAAACTACCAAAAATAGCCTTATGATAATATTATCTTTTACAAATTTCCATACATTTCACTCAAATAGCATGTTTTTCGAGCATTGACCCTCTATCAAGCGGGCACCCTCGAAGACATCCTGAAAATAATGCTCTGGTGCGTAATGGTCCTTGCCCTTTGGTGGACCCTTCGCTGCAACATCAGTGGCCTAATCTTCGCCCAGTATGGCTTGACACGGGCAAAGGCCATCCGTGCACCTTCAATGCATGCTGACCGCTTCACGATGTCGATACGCTGCACTGCATCAGCAAGTCGCCACACCAAACCAAAATAACTATCCGGAATTGGCTCGTTCGGCCACAGCCCGATCACGGCGTCCCTCATGGCAGAACCGGATAGTCTATGGAGCTCGGCCCATTGGGTCATCTGTTCGTTCAACAACAGTGAGCGTTTTGACGCACCGAACTGCGACCAGAAGGGCTTCTCCGTTGCACACCCTTGTTGCGCTTGGTAAAATTGCGCCGCATCGGAAGCACTCTTCGGTAGGTCCAATAACGCGTCTGGAGAACTCCACACTTGATTAAGTGGAGCATAATTCGGATCGCGGAACTTAGTTTGCAATAAAAAGGGCTTACCAGCCGCGATCTCCCCAGCTTGTCGGATCTCCTCCCGGGCCGCTCTAGATTCGGACCGCGCTTCTTTCGCCTCTCGTAAGGCCTTGTTAAGATCATCCGTTTTGTCTTTATTATCCTTCTCGAGGATTTCACAGCGGCTGTCGACATCCTTTAGATCACGCGTCATCGTGGATATCTTCTCCTCGTATTGGCTTCGAGCAGCCTGTTCGGCCTTTAACTCGGCAGATGCCTTCTCGGCTGCCGTATTACTAATCCGGGCCTGCTCTTTGGCCCGGGCCAGCCCAGCCCGAAGGATCTCGACCGCGACGGCACCATCTGCATTAATGCATATCTCAGTATACAATATTTCGCGTGATGCTTACATTACAAAGCACTTGCTTGTAAGGACTGCCCCAAAAACATACCTTGCGACTCGTCAAGACGCTTGTTGATAAGCATAAGGTCATCTCCCGCCATATCAAGCTTCCGCTCTAGATCGGCAACTTCTGTAGTCCGGGTGGGCGCCAGTGAAGCGACAGCCTACGTTTCAATTGATCATATTATTTCCTGGACATATCTTTTTTGATCCTCTGATTGCCTCCCTCAGGAAGCCACTCCGAGTCTCAAGGGCTACTACCTATACACAGGTGCAGTTTGTGAGTGAAGCACAATAAAAAATATTACATTACAAACCTCGAAGCCTCTTAGCAGGCTCACGAAGGCTTCATTCAATCCGCTTTTCGCAGATAGAACCCTTTCAACCACCGTACCCATCAAGGTACGATGCTCCTCTGAGACGAACGCCTTCTGCAGCATGTTCGTCAATACAGCCGGTGCTTCGAAATCTCCGGAAGCTGCCGTAGGAATACAGCCTCCCTTTGAAGGGATCCGTTTATTCGTCCCTGTGGTTGTCTCCGGCCGTAGGCCGGATAGCTCGGGGCCTTTGTTGACGGCCCCCAGACTCGGGGCTACCGAAATATTACCTTCGGGTTGTGTCTTCGCCGTCCCTCGCACCACTTGTTGCTCAGGAGAGACCCTCCATGATGACACCTCAAGGTCGTCCGCCCTATTGGGCGAGGAGACCGGGGGACGCGTCTCGCTTTCCATCATCTCTGGGAGAAGGTCCCCCGAGGAAGAGGATTGCTGAAGATTGTTCGCCGAGCTGCAAAAAACATATATTCTAGATGTTACCTCGGTCACAAGAAAGGGACGGGATATGTTTAAAACACCCTTGTTCACTTACGGTTTGCCTGAAGGCTTGTCCTCTCTGTGGGACCGCGCGATGACGTCGCCCTCCAAGCCCGGGCCACCCAATGGGGGCATCTTGCCTCGCTTAGGAGCCGTTTCCTCCCAACCTTCGGAGGCGGCCCTTCCCTTACCACGGGGAGAGGGAATGTTGGCTTCTCCTTCACTTTGGCCTTCGGGCGGGGGAATCTTGATCTCCTCGGACACGGTGTCTGATGTACCCTCAGAAGGGAGGCCACCTTTGACCTTCCCGCTCTCCGCCTTGTCTCCCTTCGCAGGCACCTGGTACGGCGCCGGGGCCAGCATCTTCGTTAGTACGGGATCCGCTGAGTCTTCGAGAAGGGGGGCCGAACACCTAATACGTCCGCTTTCTTTATCCAGCCCTGGAGGAAGATAGTGTGTTCAGGAACGTATTACGGCGTACTTAACTACAAAGTGTTCGGAAGTTGAGCGCTTACCGAGGTATCCGGATGGTTGCAGTCGAGGCCGAGGTCCTCGGTGGTGTCCGGCCACTGTTTTCGTTTCCCGAAAAACAACTTCCACATTCCTTTTTGCGTAGTGCCAAAGAAGTGTTGGAGGGTTTGTGGTCCTTCCGGATTAAACTCCCATATGTGGAGAGGCCTACGCTGACATGGCAGGGTTCGGCTGATTAGCATTACTTGAATCACGTTGACAAGATTGATGTCCCTCTCGAGGAGAGTTCGGATGCGGCACTGTAGAGTCTGCACTTCATCAACTGATCCCCAGTCCAGCCCCTCATTAATCCATGATGCAAGCTATAACGGAGGGCCGAAACGGAACTCAGGTATAGCGGCCCACTTGGTACTGCAGGGTTCTATGATGTAAAACCACTCCTGTTGCCATTGGTTGGAAGTTTCTGTGAAAGAGCCTTTTGGCCAGTGAGTATTGGTAATCTTGCTCACTACAGCACCGCTGCACTCCGTTTGTTTCCCATCGACCACCTTCGGCGTCACACTAAAGGTCTTGAGCCATAAGCTGAAGTGTGGGGGAATTCGGCGGAAGGCCTCACACGTAATGGTAAACACCGAGACGTGGAGGAAAGAATCTGGGGCTAGATCGTGAAAATCTAGTCCGTAATAAAACATGAGCCCCTGGGCGAAGGGGTGAAGAGCGAACCCTAGCCCTCGGAGAAAGTGAGAGATGAATACGACCCTCTCGCCGGATCTGGGAGTCGGAATAACCTGTCCTTGAGCAGGAAGCCTGTGGGGGATCTCCGCGGTCAGGTATCTGGCCACCCGAAGCTTCGCAATGTCCTCCTCTGTAACGGAGGAAGCCACCCATCGGCCCTGAGGGCTGGGTCCGGACATGATTGGGAAGCTTGGGGCAATGAAGTCGAACCTTGGATGCTAGAACTCGAGGTTGGAAGGGCCCAGGAGAGGTTTGGCGCAAAAAGAGACGGCCCTTGGCTCCTTTATAAAGGCAGCGGGTATCGAACGCCTCCTCCTAAGCCTGAAAGCCTTCCTATTCCTAAGAAATCTTTCCAATGGAACGGTTGGGTTACCCACGCTCGTATTGATGAGAATCCCTCAATAAGGGGACACGATCTCTGCCTCGACAAGACGTGCCAATAAAAACCGTGCCTCGAAACATGGAATGGCAGGACAGGAAACCGTTCAAAATAATGACCAGGCAAGCATGATGTCACATTACAAAAAGTTGTCAGCAGATTGGATTCGTGAAATATTATACTCTCTACGGCTGTGTGTGTGTGGTACTTGTGTTGCAGTTCCGGACACGTTCGTTGCGTCCGAAGACTATCTTGGAGTATTCGGAAGGAGGAACCCGCCTTGCAATGCCGAAGACAATCTCCGTGCCGGACACCTCGTCATTGAAGCCTGGTTCAGGGGCTACTGAGGGAGTCCTGGACTAAGGGGTCCTCGGGCGTCCGGCCTGTTGGACATGGGCCGGACTAATGGGCTGTGAAGATACAAGACCGAAGACTCTCTTCCGTGTCTGGATGGGACTCTCCTTGGCGTGGAAGGCAAGCTTGGCGGCCAAATATGAAGACTCCTTTCTCTCTAACCGACTTTGTACAACCCTAGTCCCCTCCGGTGTCTATATAAACCGGAGGGCTTAGTCTAGAAAGAGAGACAGTCATACAGGCTAGACTTCTAGGGTTTTAGCCATTAACGATCTCGTGGTAGATCAACTCTTGTAATACTCATATTCATCAAGATCAATCAAGAAGGAAGTATGGTATTACCTCCATAGAGAGGGCCCGAACCTGGGTAAGCATTGTGTCCCCCGTCTCCTGTTACCATCGACCTTAGACACACAGTTCGGGACCCCCTACCCGAGATCCGCCAGTTTTGACATCGACAATCACCAACTTAGTCTTCTGTAGAAGTACCAGCAAGATGTCCGTGCATTGCACAGAACATCAAGATGCATTTTTTATAAAACACTTGTTGTGATTGACCCATGCGGGAGTAATCCCATGTGTAAAAAATAATGATATCTCGAGAAATAGGAGATAAGGTGAAGAGGAGTGGGGTGTGGTGGTGATTGGTGGTCGGACTGAGCGGAGGCATGGGCATGGACAACGCCGGCAGCGGCCACCAGGCCAGTTTGTTCCAAAGGCTTCCTTTTTAATTGCTCAACAATGAGGTTGTTGGAGATAAGGATGAACGAGGGAGGGCCTTGTGTGCAAGTGTGGAGAGAGGTGCGGGTATCTTTTAGTTTAATTTCCATCCGTCAGATATAGATCGGACGGTCTATATTGTAAGATGGCACGCGTACCATCATCACCAACTCGGTTTTTTATAAGAGAAGAAATATAAATACTTGTTTCCATAAACTAGGATCTACATTCTATTCAACGCCTCAGCATGTGGGGCCTTAGCACAATGACTTCTCAACTGTGTAAAACAAAGGTTTTCCCGTCGACGATAAGGAGGGGGTGACGGCGGCGCGTTTTCGGCTTGCTCTAGTCCTAGTAGTCATACTATGTGACGCCCGGATAACCAAGCTAAAGTAAACCTCTGCTAATGATGCCACGTCACCTCGATTACTGTTACTAATCTCGCGTTAGTTCGAAACCGATTCAAATTCAAATTCAAAATCAAGCAAACAATAAAAGTTTTCAAATATTAAAACTAAAATGTTCAGAGTTAACCAAATATTGCATAGGTAATTATGGTGGAGAAACCACACTTCTATAAAATAACTGAATGCTCGAAAGTAAATAAACAGTAGCTAAAACCAATAATTAAATTCCTTTTATAATATATAAAATGTTAAACTAATTTGTTTGGGTGCCCAAGTTATTGTGGCATTAGAATAAGTAGTAATACTATTTTAGGAACTAATTTTATAATTTATAAAACTAACATAAATAGTAACAAAAAGGAAAACAAAAAATAGAAAATAATAAAAAGTTTTTAAAAAAGAGAAAGGCAAAAAAAGGGGGAAGACCCCTACCCCCTGGGCCTGTCCAGCCGAACCAGCCCAGCTAGCTCAGCCCAGTGGCCCACCCCCACCCGGTCGCTCGTCCTGTTCCTCAGGTGCGTCGCTACAGGGGAGGAGCCCTGCTAGACCAGCTCGCTGGCGCCGGCGAGTGGATAAGAACCCCCGGCTCCCACTCTCCTTCCTCTGGAACCCTAGCCGCCTGATACCCCCCTCTCGCCTCGTCCAGATCTGCCTCGCCCTCTTCCACTCTCCCTGCTCCTCCCAGCTCGCAGAACGCCCAAGCCGGAGCTCGCCAACGCGAACCACCGCCCCCCGGCCGTCTCCAGCTGCACCGTCCTATCCAGGAGGAAGTGCGTGCCCCCTACGTGGACTATGGTGCTAGATCAAAGACGGGAGGCCCCATCGACGATGCCTGCTTCATCTTCTTCCCTGTCCGCCGTCACACAACCTCGCCGTCGATTCACGAGCTACAGAGCGCCCCAAACCTCGCCGCCCCTCCTCTGCGACCATTGTGAGCTCGCACACCGCCCCTCTCTCCACGTTTTCCGTGCGCGCCCCTAGCTTCGTTTCCCCACCGTTGCCGAACCTCGCCGCCACTGCGGTCATCGTCGCCGCTGCCGTTCATTTCAGGGCCGGGCAAGCACTCGGTCGTGCTTAGTGCATCGCCCCGATACCGCCCGTGCCGCCAGTCCATCGCATTAGCGCCCGTAGAGTCGATCCCGTGCTCCCCCAACTCCGGCTGCCGCCGCCCGTCGACGCCCCGCTCGATTCCGGCCGTCTCCACTCCTGCCACTGCCCACATCTGATGCAGCGCGACGTGCGCGTCCCGTAGGGCCAAACCCCGGGCCAAATGGTCACTTGTGGCATGGTTCCGGCCAACTCCGGCGAGGCGCCGCCGTGTGTTGGGTCGCCGGAGTTGCTCCGATCGCCGGTGCTGACCCGGCCCGCCACGTGGCCCTCACTTGGACACTAACCCGCCAGCTAACCTCACTGACTCGTGGGCCCAAGGCCATTAATTAGTTTAGTTTAATGGCTGGGTTAGTTAAAATAGAGGCTCCGACACTGGCATGTGGACTCGCCTGATTAATTAACCTAATTAAATTCTGTTAAAACCCCTGTTAAAATATGTGTGTCACTCACACGCGGGTCCCACTGGTCAGGTTTGACCAGTCAACAGTCAAATTGTTGACTGCTGATTAGGCTGCTGACTCAGCCCCCTGGCCCCACCAGTCAGCCTCTGCTGACTGGGCAGTTGACCCAGTCAACTGGGCCCCTCTTGTCAGCCACACATGCACATCTCTGGGTACACTTCTGTGTACCCATAGCTTTTAGTGTTTAATTTATTTTCGAATTAATTTAATTCCAGGAATTTAGAAAATGATTAAAACTTTAGAAAATCATATAAAATAATCCGTAACTCGGATGAAAATAGTTTGTACATGAAAGTTGCTCAGAACGATGAGACGAATCCAGATACGCAGCCCGTTCGTCCGCCACGCGTCCCTAGCATAGTGAACCTGCAAAATTTCACCTCCGGTTCATCTGTCCGAAAACGCGAAACACCTGGGATACATATGAAGTCAAGCGCGAGGAATAACTTTGACAATAGGGTGTACAGGAGAGTCAGGTTTCGATCCTGAGGAACTGTGGGTTATGGGCCCACCATGTGAGCTAATGGTAGGAAGGGCAGTGGTATTTTGCACAGTCATGATAATAAGGCATGTCAGCGGGTAGCCTGTCAGTTATGTCGGCAACAACGTCGGTACCAAGGGAGGGACGAAGAGAACCCTTTTCCTGCTCGTTGAACGAGGCGGACCAATAGGCAAAGTTCTCGTCCATCGGTGGATACCAGAATGTCATCAACAATAGTAACATGTTCTTACTGACAGAGTTGTACACCGAGGTGCTTACAAAAGCAGTGACTTATTACTACTTAGATCATATAAACCTCAAGAAGGTTAAACAAAACAATTGGAAAGGAAAATTTGATTACCAGATTGAACAGAACAATCGAAAGGAAAAATGTGTTTAAACACATAATTCAGGGGTATATCCTTCCCAAGGACAAACAGAGCATGATATCCATATCAGGATATAACGTAGAAAACCCCTTAGGAAAGGGGGAAGAAATTTCATGACATTACCCATACAACAGTGTTTGGATAATTGGTAAAGAGAATTTAGCATTGGGCTTCAAATGTCCATGTCGAAAATCAGAGTACCACAGACATGCTTCAGGATAGCATTGACATGTTCTTCAAGCAAAGGTCAAACTTTGGATACACACAAAGGATCCATCAAGAACAACTTATAGAATAAGTCTGACAATTTCCTCATGGAAGAATGGATAACCTTGCTAATAAGGAAACTATAACAGTAGGTCCTCCGGCCAGGTGTGCTGGGCATGACATCACCTTACCGGGTCATATAAAGACAAATGGTATAACTCTTGGAAATATGTTCCAACCATCATATCTGACCGAGATTCAGATCTGATCGGTGTTAGGATACCTCAGACTCATGATGCCTAAGAAGGAAAGGTGCAACACAAATTGACGAGATGACAATGCAAGATTCTCGGGAAATGAACTATTGAAGCGAGTTCTGAAACAAGAGTTCATTATTAAACCAAGGAGAGGATGAGGAGGTAGCTGATGAACTTAGCGACAATTCACCGAGATTTCCAAAAGATGGTTTTCCACAATTATGTGAACAAGGAGATAACATTTGCCAGATCAATGGTATAATGAGGTATGCTCGAGGAAAACATACCGATTAAACATTGGTTGACAGGTGCGCCCGAAATATGGGCATAAGTAGCCTGATCAATTGTTAGAATGGTGATCCAATAATCGATAGTCTAAGAATGAACGGATATGGCGAGAAGTATTACTATATCAAGAATTCTTAAGAGGTGGTGAAATTCTCACGACATTCTTGACATAAAAGATGGTAATACTCCAAGGTAAAGAACAAATGCTGGATAGCAAGGATCCTAAGGTATAACACGAAACACGAACAAGTTTGTGTTGGAGGGAAGGCAGTAAAGTGGCCGATGATAACACAAATCATCGAGGGAAAGGATGGTCTTTCTCATCATGAATTCAATTGATATTCTGGAAGGACTCAGAATGCTCATGATGATCACGACACATTTGTCGAGAGATTCCATGAAGATGTAATCGATCGGCGATGACATCAAGTCAAAGGAATGATGAAGCGAAAGGTTATTGGAACCCTGGGTACGACACAAACTCGAAATCAAGTTTGCTGTTCAAGGAGGAATGATATGACGAGGAAGATAGACGTAAGTTTAGCTCACCGTCGAAGGTTGTGCTCCGTGATTAAGGACCAGGTAACACAGTTAAAATCAGCACGATAATGATGTAGCCGAGTAGGCTAGGAATGACGTGATCAAGTTCAAACTCGTAAGTAATGAAGGTTACCAAGAGTTGTTAAATCGCAGTGCAGACTCGATTCAGTTGTCGGTGTCCTTGAGGGGTTCTAACAACTCAGAACCCGTTGGAAAAATGGAATCGGCAAGAATATTAGTTGATGAAGAACTCATAAGAAATTATGTTGCTCCTGATAATCTCAAGGTACCAGGGGGTAATACTCGACGACATATCAAAGTAGAGGTTGGACTGGGGTATTGCTCCATAGAAGACAAGTGCTTAAACTTGTCCGCGAAATGGGATCAAAGAAGAACAATCATGGTCAAAACCACGATTGCAAAGGACCAAAACAAAATACAAGATGATTTTAAAACAAGGGAAAATTTATTATTACAAGAAGCTTTTTTGATAAGTTCCACATCGGGTCCATGGGCATGAACACAAAGTTCAAGGTCGACTCCCACTTCTTCAATGCCTAACCTATCATTTACTTCTCGTCTTCGAAGAAGTTGTAGAGCAGAAAATTATCTGGTAAAACACCAGAATGGTATGACTTGTGTAAACTTTCGGGTGCATACGGTTTTAGGGAAGATATAGGCTCAACCCATCGGGGCATCTTAGAAACATATACTACAAAGTTCAAAAGTAAATAACTCAAGCTCGAAAGCAAAGCATCGTTGGCCACATCAATAGGATATAGCAATGGCATTATGTATCAGGGAAAGAACTTCTCGAGGTTTTTGTGTACAAAGGACACTGTCGGATGAAAATTCAACAAAGGATCTGACGGTCCATAACCGAGTTGATGTGAGCATTTGCACACCACCAATGGAAGAAACAATGCAAAGGTATTTAATTATAGAAACAACTGACTACATCAAATCTCAAAGGCAAAGGAATTAAGATTTCCAGATCAAGGGATCAGAAGCAATCGTTCTGATCAAAAATGAATAAGTTTAATAGACTTAGAAGCACAACCGATCAAGGCATTGATTGGTCAAGAACCAGCTCATATCCAAATGACGTCTGAGTCGGAAGGATAATCCTAGGATTTGACTGATGATGGTGAACATTCGCAACTTATTGAATCAACGGACACAAAATGACAATGAGAAAGGATGCCAATAAGATTACTTGACTTATGGGGTTAACCATAATGCAAGCAAGTAAGAATTTCAATAGCAATAGCCTCCTGAGGATTTTCGGAAGATTGAATGGTATTTAGAAGATTGGTGACATACATGAATCAACTTGGGATGAGTGGATACTCGGTGAGTGCGAGAAATTATCCGTAGGGATATTCATGTGGCAAGTTCTGCAAGGCAGTAGGCACAAAGTATTCTCGGAACATTAGAGAGAATTTCAGGGTATCTTGGAATAACAAGATCAACTGGGAATACAAGTAAGAACGACAGGTGTAAGTATTTATCCATAGGGATGTTTCGGTGGTAGGGAATTGCAAAAGCAACAGGCTCAAAGTCTCGAGAGAACATCGGAGAGTATCTTCGAAATCCTTCGGTGGACCAAGTAATCATCTGGAGTAAGGGGCTCTCCGGGAGGAAGTATTTTTGAGAACCTAAATTTAGATTTTAGCAAAATCATTTAACCCGAATAGAAGAGAGTTCAGAGTCCCAGAGTAAAGGTCGAGGAATAAAAGATCCTACTACCACCCAATGGCGACGTGGGCCCATGGGCCGCACAGCCATGTTAGTAAAAAAGTTTTCATCGACTAGACTCAACTTAGTCCAAGGAGTGTGGAAGGGGGATTCCTACAAGCAGTTGGCTCTGATACCAACTTGTGACGTCCCCGATTCAATCGTACAGTAATCATACACAAGAACGTGTACGATCAAGATCAGGGACTCACGGGAAGATATCACAACACAACTCTAAAAATAAAATAAGTCATACAGGCATCATAATACAAGCCAGGGGCCTCGAAGGCTCGAATACAAGTGCTCGATCATAGACGAGTCAGCGGAAGCAACAATATTTGAGTACAGACATAAGTTAAACAAGTTTTCCTTAAGAAGGCTAGCACAAACTAGGATACAGATCGAAAGAGGCGCAGGCCTCCTGCCTGGGATCCTCCTAAACTACTCCTGGTCGTCGTCAGCGGCCTGCACGTAGTAGTAGGCACCTCCGGTGTAGTAAGAGTCGTCGTCGACGGTGGCGTCTGGCTCCTGGGCTCCAACATCTGGTTGCGACAACCAGGTAGAATGGAAAGGGGGAAAAGAGGGAGAAAAGCAACCATGAGTACTCATCCAAAGTACTCGCAAGCAAGGATCTACACTACATATGCATGAGTATATGTGTAAAGGGCCATATCGGTGGACTGAACTGCAGAATGCCAGAATAAAAGGGGGGTAGCTAATCCTGTCGAAGACTACGCTTCTGGCCACCTCCATCTTGCAGCATGTAGAAGAGAGTAGATGGTAAGTTCACCAAGTAGCATCGCATAGCATAATCCTACCCGGCGATCCCCTCCTCGTCGCCCTGTTAGAGAGCGATCACCAGGTTATATCTGGCACTTGGAAGGGTGTGTTTTATTAAGTATCCGGTTCTAGTTGTCATAAGGTCAAGGTACAAACTCCGGGTCGTCCTTTTACCGAGGGACACGGCTATTCGAATAGATAAACTTCCCTGCAGGGGTGCACCACATAACCCAACACGCTCGATCCCATTTGGCCGGACACACTTTCCTGGGTCATGCCCGGCCTCGGGAGATCAACATGTCGCAGCCCCACCTAGGCACAATAGAGAGGTCAGCACGCCGGTCTAAATCCTATGGCGCAGGGGTCTGGGCCCATCGCCCATTGCACACCTGCACGTTGCGATGGCGGCCGGAAGCAGACCTAGCCTAGCAGGCGTTCCAGTCCAATCCGGCGCACGCCGCTCAGTCGCTGACGTCACGAAGGCTTCGGCTGATACCACGACGCCGAGTGCCCATAACTGTTCGCGCGTAGTTGGTTAGTGCGGATAGACCAAATGGCCAGACTCAGATCAAATACCAAGAACTCGTTAAGCATGTTATTTTGAAGTAACCGCGGACGCCGACCAGGGCCAGGCCCACCTCTCTCCTAGGTGGTCTCAACCTGCCCTGTCGCTCCGCCTCAAAGTAACAGTCGGGGGCCGTCGGGAACCCAGGCCCACCTCTACCGGGATGGAGCCACCTGTCCCTTCAGCCCCCATCTCCGAACAGTATCATATGTAATGTAACAGTATAAATTATATAGCATATGCCCGTGATCACCTCCCGAAGTGATCACGGCCCAGTAGTATAGCATGGCAGACGGACAAGAGTGTAGGGCCACTGATGGAACACTAGCATCCTATACTAAGCAGTAGGATAGCAGGTAAAGGTAAAAACTGTACCAACAATGACAGGCTATGAATCAGAATAGGATTAACCGAAAGCAGTAACTACTACACTACTCTAATGCAAGCAGTAGAACGGAATAGGCGATATCTGGTGATCAAGGGGGGCTTGCCTGGTTGCTCTATCAAGAAGGAGGGGTCGTCAACTCCGTAGTCGAACGGGGCAGCAGCGTCGGTCTCGTAGTCTACCGGAGAGAAGAGGGGGGAAGAAACAGTAAATACAAAGCAAACATAAGCATGCCAATGCATGACATGACAATGAGCGGTGCTAGATGTGCCCTAACGCGGTAGTAGGTGATACCGGCGAAAGGGGGAAACATCCGAGAAAGTATCCCAGGTGTTTCGCGTTTTCGGACAGATGAACCAGAGGTGAAATGTTGCAGGTTCACTATGCTAGGAATGCGTGGCGGATGAATGGGCTGCGTATCTGGATTCGTCTCGTCGTTCTGAGCAACTTTCATGTACAAAGTATTTTCATCCGAGTTACGGATTATTTTATATGATTTTCTAAAGTTTTAATCATTTTCTAAATTCCTGGAATTAATTTAATTCGAAAATAAATTAAACACTAAAAGCTATGGGTACACAGAAGTGTACCCAGAGATGTGCATGTGTGGCTGACAAGAGGGGCCCAGTTGACTGGGTCAACTGCCCAGTCAGCCAAGGCTGACTGGTGGGGCCAGGGGGCTGAGTCAGCAGCCTAATCAGCACTCAACAATTTGACTGTTGACTGGTCAAACCTGTCCAGTGGGACCCGCATGTCAGTGACACACACATTTTAACAGGGGTTTTAACAGAATTTAATTAGGTTAATTAATCAGGCGAACCCACATGCCAGTGTCGGAGCTTCTATTTTAACTAACCCAGCCATTAAACTGAACTAATTAATGGCCTTGGGCCCACGAGTCAGTGAGGTTAGCTGGCGGGTTAATGGCCAAGTGAGGGCCACGTGGCGGGCCAGGTTAGCACGGGCGATCGGAGCAGCTCCGGCGACCCAACACACGGCAGCGCCTCGCCGGAGTTGGCCGGAACCATGCCACAAGTGACCATTTGGCCCGGGGTTTGGCCCTACGGGACGCGCACGTCGTGCCGCATCAGATGTGGGCAGTGGCAGGAGCGGAGACGGCCGGAATCAAGTGGGGCGTCGACGGGCGGCGGCAGCCGGAGTTGGGCGAGCACGGGATTGACTCTACGGGCGCTAATGTGATGGACTGGCGGCACGGGCGGTATCAGGGCGATGCACTGAGCACGACCGAGTGCTTGCCCGGCCCTGAAACGAACGGCAGTAGCAGCGATGATGACCGCAGTGGCGGCGAGGTTCGGCAACGGCGGGGAAACGAAGCTAGGGGCGCGCACGGAAAACGGGGAGAGAGGGGAGGTGTGCGAGCTCACAGTGGTCGCAGAGGAGGGGCGGCGAGGTCTGGGGCGCTCTGTAGCTCGTGAATCGACGGCGAGGTTGTGCGACGGCGGACAAGGAAGAAGATGAAGCTAGCGTTGTCGATGGGGCCTCCCTCCTTCGATCTAGCACCGTAGTCCACGTAGGGGGGCACGCACTACCTCCTGGATAGGACGGTGCAGCTGGAGGCGGCCGGGGGGGGGGGCGGTGGTTCGCGTTGGCGAGCTCCGGCTTGGGCGTTCGGCGAGCTGGGAGGAGCAGGGAGAGTGGAAGAGGGCGAGGCAGATCTGGACGAGGCGAGAGGGGGGTATCGGGCGGCTAGGGTTCCAGGGGAAGGAGAGTGGGAGCCGGGGGTACGGGCGGTGGCAGCCGGAGTTGGGCGAGCACGGGATTGACTCTACAGGTGCTAATGTGATGGACTGGCGGCACGGGCGGTATCGGGGCGATGCACTAAGCACGACCGAGTGCTTGCCCGGCCCTGAAACGAACGACAGTAGCAGCGCTGATGACCGCAGTGGCGGCGAGGTTCAGCAACAGCGGGGAAACGAAGCTAGGGGCGCGCACGGAAAACGGGGAGAGAGGGGAGGTGTGCGAGCTCACAGTGGTCGCAGAGGAGGGGCGGCGAGGTCTGGGGCGCTCTGTAGCTCGTGAATCGACGGCGAGGTTGTGCGACGGCGGACAAGGAAGAAGATGAAGCTGGCGTTGTCGATGGGGCCTCCCGTCTTCGATCTAGCACCGTAGTCCACGTAGGGGGGCACGCACTTCCTCCTAGATAGGACGGTGCAGCTGGAGGCGGCCGCGGGGGGGGGGGGGGCGGTGGTTCGCGTTGGCGAGCTCCGGCTTGGGCGTTCGGTGAGCTGGGAGGAGCAGGGAGAGTGGAAGAGGGCGAGGCAGATCTGGACGAGGTGAGAGGGGGGTATCGGGCGGCTAGGGTTCCAGGGGAAGGAGAGTGGGAGCCGGGGGTTCTTATCCACTCGCCGGCGCCAGCGCGCTGGTCCGGCGGGGCTCCTCCCTTATAGCGACACACCTGAGGAACAGGACGAGCGACCGGGTGGGGGTGGGCCACTGGGCTGAGCTAGCTGGGCCGGTTCGGCTGGCTAGGCCCAGGGGGCAGGGGTCTTCCCCCTTTTTTGCCTTTCTCTTTTTTAAAAACTTTTTATTATTTTCTATTTTTTGTTACTATTTATGTTAGTTTTATAAATTATAAAATTAGTTCCTAAAATAGTATTACTACTTATTCTAATGCCACAATAACTTGGGCACCCAAACAAATTAGTTTAACATTTTATATATTATAAAAGGAATTTAATTATTGGTTTTAGCTACTGTTTATTTACTTTCGAGCATTCAGTTATTTTATAAAAGTGTGGTTTCTCCACCATAATTACCTATGCAATATTTGGTTCACTCCGAACATTTTAGTTTTAATATTTGAAAACTTTTATTGTTTGCTTGATTTTGAATTTGAATTTGAATTAGTTTCGAACTAACGCGAGATTAGTAATACTAATCGAGGTGACGTGGCATCATTAGCAGAGGTTTATTGTAGCTTGATTATCCGGGCGTCACATACTAGGTCTACGCATGTGTAGATTTATTCTTTTTCACGTCTCGTGTTCGCCGTACTGCCACGACTGTTGATGAATAGACGGTAAGTTATTCACCGGGAAAACCCTTGTTGGGCGTGTTTGCGAGAGAGAGAGAGACAGTGTGCGTGTGTGTTATGTTTAGAGACCGAGGCAATGATAAGAGATTCTTTGTGTCTATGTGTGTGGAGCATAGAGAGAGACATGTACATGGGGCTTTGTGTTGTGTAACGTGGAGACACATAGACATAATCAGAGAGTGAGTGTGTGAGATACACATGTGGACATGGGGAGAGATGAGGATCCGGATAAATGGGTGTTTGTGCGTGTCTGTGTGTGTTTGTGTGCGCATTTGTGTGTGAGAGGGAGTGTCTGTATGTGGAGTAGAGAGACCACTAATGATGTAAACCTAGTATAAGGGAAGGGGGAATGGTGTTACATGTGTGTCATAGAGAGACAAAGGCATGTTTAGTAGCGGGATAGCATGGGTGCGGGCAGGGAACAAACTATTTGGAAGAGACATCGAGTGTGTGTGGGAGAGGGGTGTGAGAGCGAGCGAGAGAGAGAGAGAGAGAGAGGGAGGGAGAGCGACGGAGAGAGGGAGAGGAAGAGGGGGGAGAGGGGTCGTTTGTGTCCATAAATGGCGTATAGATAGGGAGACAATGTTGATGTTGTTCGAAATTGGCCTATGTATGGAGACACAAGGGAAGCGAGTCATCGTGTGTGTGATAGGGACTTCATGAGAGATCTAGAATAGACGGTGTAGAGAACAACGTGGGAGATTGAGAACGATGATACATTAGGGAGCTATGGAAAGAGTCACGGCATATATGTATACAGGGAAGGAGCTGGGGCGGGTCCGCATGTGGGAGAGATAGAAAGAGAAGAGTGGTGCACAAGGAGACAAAGTGTGCTTGTTTGCAGTGGGGGTGGTGTGTGAGGTGAGTGTGCGAGAACCACATAACTAGGGAGATAGACGTTTGGGGGCGACGTTTTGTGTTTATGGGAAAGATTCACTCTACATAGTGCGTGTGGTTGGCAAAGAGAGATGCCAGGAGACCTAGAGAGTGGGGGAAGAGATGTGTGCATGCTCGAGAGACAAGATAGAGACCTATATTGGGGTCCGGACTTTAGAAGAGAGGGGGGTGTTAATGTGCTCGTGTGTTCGTGTCTGGGGGAGAGAACGACTTGTGTAATTGAGATATATATGGTCAATAGTGTGTGCACTCATGGTTGATCAATTTGTTTCGCAGTTTGGACTATGAGATAACGATACTTTTGAACATGCATCCTATACCTTGATGTACCAGACTTACAAACCCAAGATTGGAATTTTGGAATTTGACCCCATCATTAGCTTTTGTAATTCATTTAAACGGAGGTACATTTTTAAGCCGGGATTTCGTGATTTCAAATTCATATATCAAACCTAGAGATATACACATACGGGCATGTTCAAACTTTATAATCATCCACTTTATTCATACACATACACATTTTTTTGCTTTTGTCATCATATTTAGGATAAACACATTTGGAATTTCATTTGAATTGGACAGTATGATGGTATTTTCTTGTACTAGCTCAATGATCCGTATTTGAATTGAATGGACAATCAAAGTTTCGAGTTGGAGACATTGATTTTCAAAACTTGCACTTTCTTTGCGTGCAAAACAAATAAATTCTCGGCCATGATACCATAGTCGGCCGTACAAGAGCAGAACACTTATAATTTCAGGCGCCAAAAGCTTTGAAACTTCCCGCTCACATCGAAATATTTCGCGCCCAAAAGTTTAGCCCTGCGATATTCCTGTTTTACCCCTGCCCAATGAATGAAAAAGGCTGCTTTGGTAACTCCATTGTTTTCCCCTATTTGCCCCCAACATTCTTCCCCAAAGCCCCTCCCCTTCCCCTCCCCGACCCCCCAACCCCGGCTAGCCGCCGAATCTAGTCCTCCGCCGCAGCGGTGGACCTCACACCCCGCCGGATCTACCTTCCGCACCTTGGAACCCCCAACTGCCAACTCACCACTTCACGGGAGCCGCTTTAGCGACTGGCTTGTCCACCGCTCTAGATCTCCTTGACCATCATCATGGTCCACCGCATCGGATCTGCTTAACCGGCGCCCTTGTCCACCATAGTGTAGGCCCTTCACTGACTCCCTCGTCTGCCCCATCGCTGGCCCTTCATACAAGCCCTCGTCTGCCGCAACAGATCCGCCTCACCGAAAGCACTGTACACCGTGCCCGCCGAAGCCTTCGTCCACTGCACCGGACCCGCTCCACGGATGCCATATAAAACTCCACCGGCCCTACTTTACTGACGCCGCAACCTCATCAGGTTATTTCGATTTGTACTCCTTAGGTTTTTCTCTTCTTGATCGTGCAACTGTTCACTTACTGTCAGTGTCAAAACCGGCGGATCTCGGGTAGGGGGACCCGAACTGTGCGCCTAAGGTTGATGGTAACAGGAGACAGGGACACAATGTTTACCCAGGTTTGGGCCCTCTTTATGGAGGTAATACCCTACTTCCTGCTTGATTGATCTTGATGAATATGAGTATTACAAGAGTTGATCTACCACGAGATCGTAATGGCTAAAACCCTAGAAGTCTAGCCTGTATGACTGATTTTTATTGTTCGGACTAAGCCCTCCGGTTTATATAAACACCGGAGGGGACTAGGGTTGTACAAAGTCGGTTTACAGAGAAAGGAATCTTCATATTTGGACGCCAAGCTTGCCTTCCACACCAAGGAGAGTCCCATCCGGACATGGGTAGAGTCTTCGGTCTTTGTATCTTCACAGCCCATCAGTCCGGCCCATGGCTAACAGGCCGAACGCCCGAGGACCCCTTAGTCTAGGACTCCCTCAGTAGCCCCTGAACCAGGCTTCAATGACAAGGTGTCCGGCGCGCAGATTGTCTTCAGCATTGCAAGGCGGGTTCCCCTTTCCGAATACTCCAGGATAGTCTTCGGACGCAACAAATGTATCCGGATCTACAACACAAGTATGACACACAACCATAGAGAGTATAATATTTCACGAGTCCAATCCGCTAACAACTTTTTGTAATGTGACATCACGTCTGCCCGGTCATTATTTTGAACCATTTTCGTCTGCCGTTCCATGTTTCGAGATGTGGTTTTCATTGGCATGTCTTGTCGAAGCAGAGATCGTGCCCCCTTATTGCGGGATTCTCATCAGTACGGGCGTGGGTAATCCAACCGTGCCATTTGCACAGCCCTGGGGAATAGGTGAGTTTTAAGGTGAGTGGGGAGGCGCTTGATATCCACTGCCTTTATAGGAGATAAGGACTCCCTTCTTTCCCCCATGCCTTCTCTCTTTCTCTGCCCTTCCATTCTTGAGCTCCAGCGCCCAAGTCCTTACCTTTTCCTCCTCAAGAAATCACTCAACCATGTCCGGATCTGGAGGGCAAGGCAAGTGGATGGCCTCCTCCATTAAGGAGAAGGACATCGCTGAGCTTCGGGAGGCCGGGTATCTGGTGAAAGAAATCGCCCACCGGCTTCCGGCCAAGGGGCAAGTCATCCCCACCCCGAAGCCCAATGAGAGGTTGGTTTTTATCCCTCAGTTCGTCCGCGGGTTAGGGTTTCCTCTCCACCCTTTCATCCGTGGACTTATGTTCTATTACAGGCTAGATTTCCATGATCTAGCCCCAAACTCCTTCCTCAACATCTCGACATTTATTGCCGTGTGCGAGGCCTTCCTCCGCATTCCACCCCACTTTGGACTATGGCTCAAGATCTTCAACGTGAAGCCGAAGGTGGTGGATGGCCAACACGCAGAGTGCGGGGGTGCCATGGTGAGCAAGATGCCCAATGTCACATGGCCCAAAGGTATGTTTGTGGAGACGGTCAAGGAGTGCCAGAAGCTATGGTTTTATATCACAGAGCCTCGCGACGCCACCTGGGCCGCAACTCCCGAGTTCAAATCCGGAGCTCCAATGCGGATCACCTCCTAGATAGAGAAGGGCCCAAATTGGTCTTCGTCGGACGAGCCGATAGCGCTGCAGACGCGCATCCAAAGCATGGTGGATAAAAACATCAAGCTCGCCCACGTGATCCAGGTGATGCTAGTTCGCCGGATCCTTCCATGCCAGAGCCGAACATGCCCTTTATGGGAATTTGATCCATAGAAGCACCAAACCTTGGAAAGACTCTTCGGAACTACTCACGAAGATGTCTGGAAGTTGCTCTTTAAGGGCAACGAGACGCCACCGGACATAGACTCGGACCGCAGGCACGATCTTGCCCATCCTGCCAGTGCGATAAGTCTTTTCTTGTCTCAAGGTGCATCCTCTACTTGCTTGTTCAAGGAAGATATCTAAAACTTCACTATTTATTTTTTCAGGTATGGACAGAGAAAGCGGAGTGGATTCGGTGTCCGGCTCCGCTGCCCGAGGGACTAGTCATCCTGCTCCTGGCGAAGATGCTGGTTCCGGCGCCCTACAAGGCGTCGGAGAAGAAGGCCAAGAAAGAGAAAGCGGAGTGGATTCGGTGTCCGGCTCCGCTGCCCGAGGGACTAGTCATCCTGCTCCTGGCGAAGATGCTGGTTCCGGCGCCCTACAAGGCGTCGGAGAAGAAGGCCAAGAAGAAGGCCAAGGGGTCCAAAAGTGGCCCTCGCCGCAAGGGCGCTTCGGACATGACGTCCGAAGACGAGACTGACTCTGCCGCCGAAGACGACGACGAGGAGGAGGAAGAAAGCAACTCTCCCCCTGATGGGGGGAGGAAGAAGAGGGCAGCCTCCACAAATCTGTAGGCGGAGGCGCCCAAGAGGGGGAGGGCCCCCCTCGCGGATAACTCCGCATGGGACGTCGACAGCAGCCCAGAGCGATGCCCCCGAAGCAAGCCCCTGGCCGCATCGTAAGTACTAAAAAGCCCATGTGCATCCATGTATCCGGCCTCTCCTCTTTATGGTATAAACATGTTTAATTATGTTATTGCAGTCCGGCCCACGACAGCTCCCCGTGAACCTCATCAGGAGGTTCGCCGGATTCGATGGCGAGGGCCAGCGAGTCACCGCCGGCCGCTCACTCTCCCAAGGCCAAGGGAGACGATGAGGTGATGTCCCAAAGGACCTTCCTAGGCTAGGGAGAGGTTCAGGGGGCCGTCAGGGTGGCGCCGGAGGGCGAAACCCGGTCGCCGAACACCTGGGGGAGCAGGTCACCATGGAGACTGGCGATGAGGGCCGTGTTTAGTTCGGACCCCAGCCGAACACGGTTCCGGAGACCCATACGGCTCCGGAATCCGGTGATCAGCCTCCTTCGAGAGAAGGAGGTGTGCCTGTCCCGCCGGTGACCTCTGTCCAACCAGAGGCACCGGATAATCTGCTGGAAGCGCTACGAGGCGCTTCCATTGTGGAGGAACACCGTATCCTTATGGGTACGGTGATTGAGAGGGTTCAGTCCGTCAAGAGCGGACTGACCAAAGCCTGCGGCAGCCTGCTGACAGGCTTTGAGGTAAGCGACACAACAGAGAAAGTCCTAGTATAGGCAGTAGCCCCTGAGACACTGTCCGGTGTTCGGAAACAAAAGCCGGATAGAGCATCAATTAATTTTCGTAGGAAACTAAGTAAATATGTCTTATGTGAATAAGCAGGCGTCGTTGCTGGCCGCAACCTCTCAAGCAGCGGAGGTCTCTGGGCTAAAGCTAAGTCTGGAGTGGGCCGAAGAAGAGCTCGGCCTTGTAAAAAGGCAGCTTGAGGACAAGCAAGGTATCTTTCGACTTGCTATATATTCGGAAAGAATGAATGATGTGTATTGACCGTAGTGCCATGATATTTGTAGGAGCGGCGACCGAGGTCGAGGTCCTTAAAAAGGCCTTGGCCGAAGCCGAGGAGAAAGCTGTCAAAGAGCAAGCCGTTCGTAAGAAGCACGAGGCCAGGCTTAATGAGGTCCAGCAAGAGCTCCAGGATGCCGTGAGAAAATGCGAGACCTTGGAGCTCGATGTTTCGGCTCAAAAGACTGAACTCGCCAAGGCTCGCCAAAGCGCAGAAGAGGCCCAGGTTGAAGCCCAGGGCGCCCTCCAGGAGATCCAGGAGGCCAAGAAAATCGCGGCAGGTAAGGCGTTTAGGATGCAAAGCAAGTATGTGAAGAAGAAGTATTTCTTACCAACCCGGATTCGGAGTTCTCCAGGGGTGTTTGCGGATCTGACGTGCAGTGTTTCTGATGCTGCGGAATTCTTCTGGGCCGAAGAAGGGAGCTCAACGGAGAAGCTGTTCTGGTCGCAATACCTTGCGCCAGAACATCCAGTGCCCTTTACCGATCAGCTAAAACAGCTGGTCGAGCTGCATAGGGTGGCAAACTGGCCATGAAGGATTTAATAATCCGGCTGTGGCCTACCGAAGCTATACCCAGCAGGTACTTCGGTCTCGTGAAGCGGCTGGTAGATGCCTGTCCCTGGCTGGATATCGTCAAGCGGTCGATCCGCATCGAAGGCGCGCGCATGGCCTTCGCCCGCGTCAAGGTGTGGTGGGCGAAGATGGACGCCGTCAAGCTTGTGACCGAGGGGCCGCCTGAGGCACTACAAAAAAAATACACTTCCATGATGATACGTGTTTGTCACAGTAGGTCGCGTTTTTTTGTCATGCATGTACATCCATGAAAAATTTATGACAGAATCAAGATAGTCATACCTGTGCTGTCATAGAAGTGTTCCATGACATTACCAAAATTATCATCACGGAAGTGTCCACTTCCATGACGATAAATCGCGCGTCACATAAGTGCTTTCGTCAAGGGTGACCGACACGTGGCATCCACGTAACGGAACACCGTTAAGCTATCGGGTCCGGTTTTGGATCCGATAACCCATTAACAGCCCCGACCAATGGGGATTTTCCACGTGTAAAATCATCATTGGCTGGAGGAAACACGTGTCGGCTCACCGTTGGGACAGATGTCATCCACTAATTGGACCCAAAGCGCCTATGATACGTCGACATGTGGCACGGCCCAACAGAGGCCCATTCCTGTGAAAAGGCCGGCCGTTTGACTTGGTCAAAAGGTGGCGGGCCGGCCCACGGCAAGCATGTTAACGACCTGTTCGCATATAACCCATTTACAGCCCCGTAATGAACAGTGTATCACTTTATACCCATTAACGGCCCATTATTCCATTGGGCCGTTTCCAGCCCATGTTATCTTTCAACCTTCTCAGGGCCCATTTATTCTTGGGCTCATTTCCAGCATTCGGTTACTTATGGCCCGTTACTGTCATTTTCTGCTTGTGGGCCAAATTCAGCCCGTGCTTACAGTCAGCCCGTTTGTGGCCCGTTAATACATTGGGCCGTTTTCATAGCGTCATCAAATACGGCTGATTAACGACGGCCCATTATGGTCGGCCCATGAACGGACGATTCCAGCTCTAGCCCGTTTATGGCCATAAAGCGGTATGTTATTGGCCCATGTTTGGGCAATCGATCATACGACCCGTAGAAGGACCATTGATGATACGGCCCGTAGAAGGACCATTGTTTCTACGCCCCGTAGAAGGCCCATTGTTTCTACGGCCCGTAGAAGGCCTAGTGTCACTACAGTAAATATGTAGCCCATGGTTATTGTGGCCTAGTTTAGAAAAAAGGTTATTGCGGCCACTAACAAACCGCGGAAAAAGAACAGCACTAACTACAAGCAAACAAATAAACAAGACAACAAGGAAATAAATAAGCAAGCAACTTACGCTAGGCTATCACGGCTATTACATATTACATCCACTGGGCATCAAAGTTCGCCACCAGTGCAAATATAGGGAACAAAGCAGCATATCATATACACTAGTTGTCAAAGTTGGCGACGAGTGCAAATAAACACTGCAGCAAAACATGTCCAGAACTGAAACCACTTCAGAAGATCTCAAGAAACAATATCCTGGGTACCCATAATGCTGGCAAGATGCTTAGCAAGCTTATTAACTTTCTCTTGTTTGGCGCTTAAATCCTCCAGCGCTTGCTGTTGCACCAAAAAGTATGCATCTGAATTCTGCAGGGACTTCCTCAGTCCTTCAGCTTCCTGTCACAACACATTTGATCGATGTCTTTCAACTTGAAGCTGAGACTCAAGAAGACGAACTGATTCAGGCAGCGAGTTCGAAGAGCTTGTGCCAGCGGTAGTGGCCAGTAACTCGAACACTACATCAAGACAGGACTTCTGGGTTCTCTCACTGTCATCAAGGTAGTTTTTATCAACTTTCTTGGAGACCAACAGGGATGTCTCACTATCTTGAACCTTATGTGCATTACTTCCTTCACCATTGCATAACGGGGTACTGTTCTCCAATATTTTGTCCGCATTCTAAAAGAGAAACAAGCAGACACATCACAGGTTTACCATGTTGTATATGAAACTCATTTTGGTAAATCAGTTCAGTATTAAAGTGCACAGGATAACAGCATGAAACAAACATATATCTATGTACCATGGTCACTTTATGGTCTATATCATTCTAGTTTTGTTGCCAAATCAAGATAGAGACACAGTTCAAATAATATTTGTTCAAGACAAAGCAGAATAGACAGAATATAAGTGTGGGAAACTATAGAGACAGTTGTAATGTGCATGACATGAGAACATAACTATTTATTCAATTGAAACTGAAATCAATATAGCGCAAGTTACAACAGCAAACCAGTTAAAGAAACAAGTTTAAAACATACCTGTTGCGCCATTGGAGTTTCAATTCCATCCTTCAAATTTGAAAATAGTTGGTCTGAGTAAATACAGTGATGCAAGAGCAAAGGAGTATGAACCATAGCTACAGAACCTGACCTGAGAACAATTATTATTCTCCTTTAAGCATTGAGTTGGGATTCGGAGTGGTGGTCCTCGTGCTTTGGGCACTGCAGTTCCCTTACTAACTGCTCGTGTTTGGGTGCTCTGTGGTGGAGACGGTGCTGTGTCAACTGGAACTGGGTTACTATCTGCTAGGGTTGGGGTTAGAAGGGGTGTAGCTGGTTCTCTGTCCAACTAGGTAGGGGTACAATCTGTGAGAGTCTGGGTTATGTGTGGTGGGGCTGGTTCTTGGGCATGTACAATCATGGTTCTATCTGCATCAACTGGTAGCACTATCTTTTCTGAAGACAGTGTTGTTACTCCCTTAGATACTGCCATCGGTCTCTCCAATTCAAATGGCTAATAAACAAGAAAAGTAATTGAATGTACAGACATTGTATGATAGATAGGTGCAATGGATAGTGGGGAATAAAAGAGGCATGAAATAATTCACATTTATGTTGTCTAACCAAACAGGATAGCATGACACAATTTCACATATATGATGGCTAACTAAACAGGATAGCATGATACAATTTCACATTATGATGGCTAACTAAAAAAGATGGAAAGACATAGTTCAAAATATGATGACTATGTAAACAGGATGCCATGATATAACTATATAATGTGTTTATTAAATAGGTTGGCATGCCATAATTCACATACATGCCGCCTATGGAAACATGATAGCATGATATAATTCCTGGATAGAATGACATAATTCAAAAATATGATGATTGTAAACACTAAACATGATGAGATGATATAACTATATGACGTTTTTATTAAATGGGGTGCCATGCCATAATTGAGATAGATGTTGTGTATGTAAACATGATGGCATGATATAATTCAAATATATGATTTATATAGTAAGCAAGTAAGCATATGGCAATCCATATATGATGTAAAAACTAAGCAATGCAAGACAACATGCATGACATGGGTAATATAACCCTGCCAAGTTTGAGCATAGACCTCAGGGGGGAAATAGGACTGGTCATCAGTCTCTGAATCCTCCTCTGAGGAGCTCTGTGTATCTAGCAAGATGTCTGCTTTAGCAGGTAGCATTGTCTGCTCTGAATACCTTGTTTTCACTCCAGATACTTCCATCACCGCTTCAAATGGCTGATGCACAGGAAGAGTAGTTGAATATACAAACGTTGTCGACAAATGGAACACGTAATACAAAAAAATGATAGCATGATATAATTCACATACATGATGATTGGCTCAACAGCATGGCATTGCATAATTCACATATATAATGCCTTTACAACAAGATAGCATTGCATAATTCACATATATAATGTCTTGCAACAAGATGGCAATGCATAATTCACATATATGGTAATTAGACACTAAACAGGTGGCATTCACACAAAGCATGTCTAAACTAATCAAATGACATCACAATGCAAGACACCATACGCACGATATGAGCAACATAACCCTGCCAAGTTAATTAGAGCATACACCTCGGGGGGGGGGGGTGGGGGGGAATAGGACTGGTCATCTGTCTCTGAATCCTCCTCTAAGGAGCTATCCGTAACCAACGAGATATGCGCTTCGTCGGATAGCATAGTCTGCTCTGAAGACCTTGTTTTCACTCCAGAATTTTCCATCGCCGTGTCAAATGGCTGATGCACACGAAGAGTAGTTGAATGTACTAACATTGTTGACAAATGTAATACGTAACGAAAAAAAGGATGGCCTGATATAATTCACATATAAGATGACTGGCTATGCAGGATGGCATTGCAAAATTCACATATATGATGCCTGGCTAAGCAAGATGGCATTGCATAATTCACATAAATGATGAATAAACGAAACAGATGGCATTCACACAAAGCATGTCTAAACTAAGCAGTTAACATATTTGATGTATAAAGTAAGCAATGCAAGGTACCATATGCATGATATAACCAACATCAGCATGCCAAGTTAGAGCGAAGACCTCATGGGGTAAATAGGAGTGGTCTTCTGCTTCTGAATCCCCCTCAGAACAGTTAGCTTCCTCTTAATTACGATCCGAAATGGGTGGAGGGGGGGGCTGCCTTTGCTCCCACCATGGAGCGACGTCTGCATGAAATTTTATTGCCACGCAAGGCTCGTCTCTTTTGCTCTACATGTTCAGTTCCATTGTGTACAATAACTGACATGCATAGGAATAAAACATAGTGAGATTATGTAAGGAGTGCATGCACAAATCCAGAGTGATGGTAGCAAATTGTGGATAGACCCAAAACCAATGATAGCAGGCAGATAATAGCTTTAGTTAAAAAATACAAATAATGGCTCCTTTAATGTTTGTTTGCACCCAACATGAAACTCATAGTAGACACCCGAGATTAACCAGATAGTAGACAGATAGTACTGATTGCTGCCCCAATATGTACCCCACAACCATTTAAAAACTCAAGTTTCAGCATATGTTTGGACCTGACTCGGAGTCTAATAGGTGAACACGACGATAAAGTAGCATGTCATCATATTAAGTGATGCATAAGGTAAGCAGACACGAAAGAGTGCGACCTCTCTTGCGTGTAGTCCTCAAGGTCATCTGCTCAGTTGATGACGGTAATGCAGTTATCGTGGTTGCCAGCGGTGGGGAAGAAGATCTGAGGCGGCGAAAGACAGTCTGGAGAGCGGATCCCTGCTGTGGTGAACCCTTCCGTCGTTGGAGCAGCTGAGCTGGGGTGGAACACAGCACCGCAGGAGCAGGACAAACCACACAAGGTTTTCTTTGACACATATCTGTAATAGAAGTAATTGTGTAAGGGCTTGTTTGAATTTGAGGATTATAACAATGTAGGGATAGGAAATAGACAGGAATAGGATAGGAATGCACGTGCAAAACAGAGAATTTAAAAACACAGGATTTCTGCCAATCTGGGTGTTTGGTTCACAAGAATTGGAAGATCACAGGATGCAAAGAAGCATGATGAGATTAAGTCAAACCACAAGAAAATGTTCGGTTATAATGCTATTATGCTACTATCTCTTAGTCTTGTGCTTCATGAATAGGAATTTGAAAAGGAGGACAAGTGGAAATTAAAATTCCTACGGTTTTTCTTTCAAGGAGACACTAAATTCATGAAAAGTAGTACCATACGAAACTTTCCAATTCCTATGTTTTTCATTCACTTTTCCTTTCAAGCACTGGCGATTCCAGTAGGCAGGCTTGAGCAAGGAAAAGCCTACACTAAAAAAATGTTTTTGTGCTACTTCTATTACTTTGGACCCATGCCACTGCCCTACTAGCTCAACTCCCAGGGCCATCAATAAATGCACAGCTCAAACGCGCATAGAAAAAAAATGATGGCGTTCAAGAGAGTCCATCACGGATAGCTAAGTTGCCTGGTACCTCACTGCTTGTCATATAGTAGGATAAAATAATCGTATTTCCCATTACTCCGTGTGCTCAGTGGACAATATATATAACATGTAGAGTAAAAAAGATATGCAAAAGTGTACAACCTCTTTGGCAAAGCCATGTCAATCTAAGCGTGATTGGCTTGGCCGGAGAGGATGCTCCAGCTGACTTGGCTGTCGGAGGAGGGGAAGAAGATCTTAGGCGTCTGGAGATGGAGCCCGAGGTACTGCTCCGCTGTGATGGAGGGTTTCGTCGTTGGAGCAGCTCTGGTGAGTTGTATGACGCCGAGGCTGAAGCAGGACAAGAGAGACAACGTTAACCTGAGTGGAATTCTAATAGCATCTCCAATAGATGACGTAAAATACATAACCACAAAGTGCTAGATGTATACATCAGCCGCTCATCTCTGAACTTAACTGTCGAAACTAAATTTAACTGTCGAAACTGAACTTAACTATCGAAACTGAATTTTGCTATCGAAACTGAATTTTACTGTCGAAACTGAACGCACTAGAGGTGAGGCTACACGTCAGTCGACTGACTTTTTCATCTCTGGTCAGTCGATTTTGCAGCCGTTGGATACGAAATCAAGGGCCCGCAGTTCATCTTCAACCTCCACCCCCCTGAGCCGCTAGCCACCACCGGCCAAACAGTCGCCCCGCCCGCCCCGAAAACACTCCCCACCCCCGGTCCGCCGCCCTGGCCATCCCTCTAGGCCCCCCGTGCCGAGCTTTTTCTCCGGCGATCCCCACACCACCGCCCCACCACCGCCCCCACCTTGAACCCTAAGATAGATAGTGGGGTACTTCTCCGGCGAGCCCCCCTCCCTGCTGCGGCTGGTTCTTCCTTAACTCCGGCGAGCCCCCCCACCCCTTGACAATCCACTGACCCAAAAGTCGATTCAGTCGACTGAAGTGTAGCTAAATCGGAGCAGCATCACAAGCAAGAGAAAGAGCGAGAGTAGCAGTGCGAGCAAGAGCAAGAGTAGACCAGGCAGGGGACCGAGAGCAAGAGCAGAGGAGCAGCGCGAGCGAGAGCTAAGGCAGAAGCAGCTCCTACTGATGTGGACGTCGCCACCGAGGGAGCGACGCCGTGGAGGAAGTGGCCGGCGACGCCGCGGTGGATGGAGCCGCGCCGTGTTGGCTCGGGACCGAGCGCCGGCAGCACCGTGAGATCGAATCAAGAAGAAAATGCGGTGATTAGTGTACAACCTCTTTGGTGGCACCGATTAGGCCGCAGCTTCATCCGAGGAAACGGTGATGCTGATGCTCTTCCGGTGGTGTAGGTGAAGACGGCGGTGTGGGAATGGAGGTGGCGCGAAAGATGAGGTGAACGTCGGGGCAGCTCCTTGGAGGTGGAGGACGGGGTGGCTGAACCGGCAGGACGACCAGATCGACGACGGATCCTCATCCGGTACGGTGGATGAGGGACGTCGAGGTGTTGCTGTGGACGACATCGTCGGGGAAGAGGCTCCGGTTGGGTGGCGGACGGAGGAGGGTGTGGGGCTTCGCGGGTTTTCCCGGCCTCGGTGTACGAATGGGTGGGCGGATGGGATGGGAGTAGGGAACCATGGCTTAGGGACGCGCTTGTCCGAAATGTGGGGTAAGTTACGAAATTACCCCCACCGATTTGAGGCGGTTCTTTCGGTTTAGGGGTATCACGGGCATTTCATGGAATTGTGCGTTGTAAGGCATAAAGTAAAAAACAAATCATGTAGAAAAACATTTGGGAAATTCTGATACAGAAGATTCAAGAACAAAGAAGAAGTGCTTGTGTTTTGAGGTTTGCGCATTATGCTTAAGTTCAACCATAGAGTCTTCTAGATTGTACATGTGGCAAAATCTGGTGGAATCTAGATGATATCCAACGGCCAGTAGTGCTGAAATTTGCCAGCTCTGCACCATCGGATTGGCCTCATCCAACGACCATCTTTCAAAGTTAAAGTTATCCGCACACTATAAAAAAAATAAAATATTACATATATAGGGGTATAGATATAGATATGTGATGCGAAAGCCACCCATCATCTCCAATTAGAATAGTTTGTCCATGCACGGATGCAATGTGGCCAAATGATGTCTGCCATCGGTATCTCAAATTCAAACCAATCTGACCTTGTTCAATGTGTATACATTGCAACATGCTCGTTTCCAAACCACACCGCGCAGATCTCCGTTATATTCATGCATGCATGGGTTTCAAACATCATGATCTCTTATTCAAATATTTGAATTCAACTTTACATTGATTATGACCTCACCTAGTCTTTTACACCCACACATTGGTCTTCTCTTTATAATTGTACCACTAACTTTCTCTCGTGCATGCATGCACACACACTACCAGTCGGCATTATCCATCGCACACATGCAATCTTTTTCTTCAGGTCGGTCTCCCATGAAGGCACACACACACACATCCCCCTCTCCATCATATCGGGCATTCTTTATCTCTGACGTGCATGCGCAACGATCGATGTTCCTCTATGTGTGTGTGTGTGTATAGCTAGGTCTTTCATAGTTTTCCGCATAAACCAATCAATCTATATATCTAGTGAGGTCTCACCCTCTTTCCCATGTCTCGATCAATCTACACCTCTCTATATAGGATTACATATATAGCTAATACACCCACATTAATTATATATCCAACGCCCCCCTCTCATCATCCATGCCTTCCGCTTCATCTCTCAGACGCGCGCACAATGGCCAAGACACGGGGCAACAAGGGCCCTGCCCCCCTAACATCACTATATATCGAGGCTAATATGAATGTGATCATTACACAATTGCTGGTAAAAATGGTTTAAGTTGATGAATTGGCCCTCCTCGTAAAGGATTAGCAATGCTTGGCCCCCTAGCTCATGGGACATTTTTCATGGCTCCGCCACTGCGCGCAACAGCGCACGTTCTCGCCCCCTCTCTCTAAATATCGATCTCGCAGTTGTGCACTCCTTCATAGTCTCCCTCCACTCGGCCCCTCGCACCATCTTCTAGCCCCCCACCGGATTTTGCCACATGTACAATCTAGTAGACTCCATGGTTGAACTTAAGCATAATGCACAAATCTCAAAACAAAAGTGGTTCTCCTTTGTTCTAGAATCTTCCGTATCATAACTGCCCAAACTTTTTTTCTAGTTGAATTGCCATTCTTTGTTTGTACTTTATGCTTAAAACACACAATTCCATGAATCATAAAATAGATTAAGGGCTTCTTTGATTCAAAGGATTCTCGAAGGAATTTTGGAGGATTCTAATCCTTAGGAATTTTTCCCATCTTGGTTGTTTGATTCGTAGGATTGTAAACCATAGGAATTTTTCCATATGATTCATTTGCACTAGATTTCATAGGAAACATCCCATCCACTCAAATCTCTTTGAAAGAATTCTGCATTTTTTCTATGCAAAATCAAACACTCGTACCATCATGTAGGATTCAAGACGACATTCCACTCTAATCCCATGTTCTTCCTATTCTCGCGTTTTGGAAATCCTACGAATCAAAGAGGCCCTAGGTTTTTTATAAAAATTAATTGATTTTGAATGAGATGAACTATAAGAATTAAACGAAGGTCTACATCAGGCATATATGACTCAGAGCTTACATGCTACAGTGTGGTATTTGTTCGTAATTTGGTTGCAAAATCTGACGCGTGCAATGCACTTGTACCTTACTAGTACTTCGAGTATGTGCAAAACACAATGGCATGCTACACAGTGTATCTCTTACAGTTTATGAAGCCACGTGGGCACGTGGCACATGTGGAGGCGTTGTCGCGACATCCTTGTGTGGATTGATCACAGTCCTGTGCTGCTGGTTCCAGAAGAATCTACTCGTCGTCCCTGAGCCGCACTGGCGGTACATGCATGAAGGGAAGATGTGCATGCACACCACGCACGCACTCATTCCTTCGCACGCACACGCGGGTACACAGGCGGACGCAATTTTGTACCAAGATCCACCCCATGTGATAATTTGACGCGTGTAAAGTCCTTCACTTCATTGATGGTCAATTAATACAGTGCATGCAAATTGAGTGGACGTGAGGGCGGTAGAAAGACATTACTACTCCACTGCGCGCATGCGAGTAGTTAAATCATGGGTTGCTAGTAGTACTTCGATTGGTCTCCTTCGTATTTTGTGCCAATTTTTGACAGTAACATAATATTTACGCATCTGAGCAGTTCAGTCTACTTGAAATTTATGTTCCACTAAACTCATCGGGAGCCGTTTCGGACCTCGAAACCAAAAACCATCAATTAATCTTTACCTTGTTCCCATCACATTCGAAAGTACTAGTGCTACAATTAAGTGCAAGCCTGCTCACACCTACCAGTGCGTACCAAACCTGAACGTGTTCCCACTATGCTGGTTTTAGTACTAGTGCTAGTACTTAGGCTATAAAAAGTACTTAGGCTATAAAAAGGGGAACTACCTAATCGAAAATTACTCTACCTTCCTCCTCATAAGTCCTGCTTCTTCGTCCGTCCTTGCCATGGCCGGTGTGCAGAGCTCTAGGTCGAGAACTACTCGTAACAAGGGAGCGGCAACCAAGGCTGCGAAAAAAAAGAGAGGGCTCGCCGCCACGCAGAGACCTCGAAAGATCTCTCACGGGCAGGCGATGGCTCCCAGGAGCGCCCTAGACGCGGAGGCGAACATGCCGAGCTAGCGGCGCTGGAGTTGTTATCCCTCGACGGCATGCCCGATCAGCTCAATAAGCACCTCAATAAGAAGAAGGAGTTCATCCACGGCTTGGTGGAGCTGCTGAAGGAGAGCCTTGACGACATGCCCGCTGAGCTCAATGAGCAGGGGGAGTTGACCGCCCGCTTGGTGATGCTGCTGAAGAAGAGCATTGCCTCGGAGAAGAAGGCGACCGGCGAAATCCTGTGACTTCAGGAGGACAACGCGAAGCTCTGCCACGAGCTCGACCTGCTGAAGGAGGAGAACGCCGGCTGGAAGAAGCTGCATGAGAATAGTAGTTCCTCGATGAAGATGTTGCAGGCCCTCGTCATGGAACAGAAGGAGGAGTTGGCGAAGCTCCGCATCGAGCACCCGGCTGCTGTCAAGGTACATAATGCGGCCGTGGAACAGATGATGAAGGCTCGCGTCGAGAAATCCCGCGTCATGGACACAATGATGAAGATGGCGGAGGAGACGCGCAAGGAGATGGAGGTCATGGAGGCGATGAAGAAGCAGTTACGACTCCGCGGCCAGCAACCCTTCATGTAGTGAGAGCAGCGCCCCAGACTTGTGTGTGCGTCTTCCTTCTTTTTTGGGGTGATAATGCTCCTTCTTCTTTTGCTCTTGTGTTTCTTATTTTGCTTCGGGAGTTTCACCGCACGTGTCACCTTCTCTACGAGGCATGAATAGAACAATGCTAAAAATGAGATGACTAGCAAATTAGATCATTCTTTATCGCCAATTAACAATGCCTCTTGCTAGTAATATATAATAAGAGTAGAGAGTCGAGGATATGGCACTGGGCTGCCGTGTTTCGTGCTCCTCCGTCGTACTCCATTGGAAAACTTGAGTATACAACACGGTTCTTTGCTCCTCCTCACGTCGTCGGCACATTTATACGAGCAGTCAAATCACAAGGCCCTGCCTTCTAGCAGTAATGAGCCGTCAAATCACAAAGGCCCTCGCCTCTCGTGAAAAGGACCAAGCTAGACTGCCCCACGCTCTAGCCTTTTAAAAAATGTATACATTTGTACAGTAGTAGTATCGATGGATTGCGCCATGGAGCAAAACTATGCATATACTACTACGTATATGACACTACCCACCATGAAGGTACTAGTAACATAGACTAGTAACTGGTCTACTCCCTCCTTTCCGGTTTATAGGGCTTATCTCAAAATTTTAGTTTTTCCATTTTATAAGGCTCAATTTGGTTGTTTCCCATCACATGTTCAGATCCCAAGGTGCATTAAATCATTGCATGCAAGTATTGAGAGAAAATTGACCAATGCATGTAATTTATGCATGCATGCATTGCAATTTATGCATTGGTAAACATACTTTTTTGAGGAAAACAAGAGCATTAATTGGGTGCTTTTGCAAACTACAAAAAGTATTCCACCACTCATCATCTACCTTGGTTGGTGAGATTTTTGAATTGACCCTTATAAACCGGAAAGGAGGGAGTATGTTACTCTCCACTATGACCAGCCAAAGTCGAGGCGCGGATACCAACAAGGGCCTGGTTGTGTCTATACTTGGACAACTCACCCAACTGCATGCGCACCAGGCAGACGAAGCTCGTGTCGTGTTGGTGCCGTGCGCGGCCCGCACATTAACCAAAACCTCGCGCCTCCATCTTAGCCTCTGCATTTAAAACATCTCAATCTCAAGACCAAGGAGCAACGTGAAACCTATGATAGAGCCAATCGGATGGTTGAGAACACTACAATTCGTAGCTACAGATGCGTGTGTGAGAGAGGACGAGTGCGTGCGTGCACCTCTTCTCAGAGTACAACTATATGTGGGTGGCATCGGCCTAGGGAGCAGTGATGGTGCGTGCGAGAAGTCCCGAGAGATAGGTGTAATGCGTCTGAAAATAAGACTAGTCTATAGCTCGCCACGAGGCTATTCCTGTCAAATGCCAAGCGTAAGATATGTATCCGACCGTGCTAGTTTTTGCACGTACACAGCAGTAGAAAAAGAACTAGTAGTACCATGGCATATGCTACACCACGGCCGAGAAAACGTGCCAACGTTACGCCATCCGGGAATAGTGCCGCACTTCAAAACTAGAACCGTCAATAAATCTTGAGCGCGTCTCGTCACATTGCAAATTACTACTACTACCACGCTATATTTAATTGCAAACCTGTTCACACCGATCACAACCTAAATGGTTTCCCACTTAGGAGCGTATTAGTAGTACTCGGTTATAAATACTACTATGCTAAGATGACTGCACATTCCTCCTCAACTCCTCATCCACAAGAAACAATCAAGCCATAGCCAGCGTGAGTTCTGGGTCGAGAGATTTCCACCAGGGAGAGGTGAGCATGGAAGAGGAAGCATCAGAGATGTCCCGCCTCGCCGTGAAAGTAGCCGACATGTCCAGCCGTGCAGCAGTAGCAGCACAAAGGCCCCGCCGCGCCGCCGAAGCAGCACGGAGGTCCCGCCGCACCGTCAATGTAGCAGACTGGTCCGGCCACACTGCGGAAGCAGCAGAGATGTCCCGCCGCGCCGCCGAAGCAGCAGGGAGGTCCCGCCGCACCGCGGCTGCCTGGGAAAATTTCTCGCGGGCAGGCGAGGACTCTTACAGGCGCATGCATGCGATAGTCCATAGCCAGATGGATCAGATCTCCGGCTGGGCGAGGATGCAGGACGAGGCTACCGGTGTCATCCGGCAACTGAGGGAGGGCAATGCGAAGCTCCGGGGCGAGCGCGACCTGCTGAGGGCGAAGATCGCCGGAAGGGCGAAGCAGGAGGAGGAGACCGTTGTCGTGTTGCAGACGACGGACGTCATCATCAAGAAACTTATGGACGAGAATGCCATGCTCCGCATCGAGCGCAACAGGCTGGTGTAGGAATCCATGGATGCTGCCAAGCATCATATTAAGGACATGAAACTGATGAAAGAGATCATCGCCCACCGCGAGAACTAGTCTCCGCGACCTGCAGCGCATAAAGAAAGTAGAGATCAGTGAGCCAGATCGTTGTATGTGTTTTGCCCTTGTGTATTTCGGACGTAGCCGCATATGGCTTTTTTAATTATCTTCCTAATTATGTAAGACAATTATTATCCACTCTCGTCATCCTTATATATATTCACCAGTCTTGCTATAAGTCGCAGTAGATGCTATATAGGTCCGTCGGATCTTACATCAAGATCCGTGCAACATTTTCTTTTCAGATTTTCTTTTTTCTCTCTTAAATCTCAGTCGAGTGAGACATTGCCACGCCATTAAATAGAGGCTCGGGCGCCATTAATGGTACCTCGGGACAGAGGTGGACGGCAGATGGAGGTCAAAGGGCTCTCCTCCCGATAAGCACGCGCAGGGGTCTGATCGCACGCCTCCCGTACTCAAATAGCTACCCTGCACGGCGCCTCCTAGCTAATAAAAAAAGGGGACGCGTGGCGGCATGTAAATGGTAAATAAAACACCCACGGTTTCAATAATACTTGTGTTTCCGATTGTAACGTGACAACACTTGTTCCAAAATGACTTTGTTGATTGTTAATGTGTGCGCCTTCGCAAATCGGACAACAAAATTACCACAACATGTTGGTGCCATGTCATGGCACCAAGCCAAGTTTCATGATTTTCATGCGTGTTTCGGATTTACAGGAATTAAAAAACCAAGTTTCTCAATGTTTCCAACCGAGCCATGATGCCCAGATGTTTGAATTTCATTCCCATTTCTGGCATGGGACCTGGAAATTTACCCGAGGACACACATGTGATTTTTCAACCAGCTTTGGTGCACTGGAGCATGTGCTTGTATTTAAAATTTGAATTATGCACACAAATGTGACACGTTCCCTCTCAGAACCACGAGCCTTCTTGAGAGAAGCTCCGGTTTGCAAGAAGCTTATACCAAAACTTGTTCCTATTCTGCATTTTTTTACTACAGCATGGTAGTACCATGACATGACACCATGCCAAGTTTCATGATTTTCAGGCGTGTTTTGGATTTACAAGAATTTTAAAACCAAGCTTCTCAATGTTCTCGGCCGAACCACGATGCCCAGATGTTTGAATTTCATTCCCATTTCTTGCACGGGACCTAGAAATTCACCCGAGGACACACATGTGATTTTTCAGTCAACTTTGGTGCACGGGAGCATGTGCTTGTACTTCAAATTTGAATTATGCACATTAAATGACCAGAAACTCAATTAATGTATAAAAAGGCCGAACGAACCCAGAATAATTCCAAAATTTAACAGGGCACTCATATAGTTCTATGTTGCCTCTGTAAAGTAAATCTGGCGGTAGGAAGTGTATATTGTTTCGCACACAAAGGTATAAAGAAATAAAGAAATAAAGAAAATTTCCCTATTTAATTCTTGGGTTCTTATTATTTATGCCACTAGTTGTGTACCACTACTCAATTTTGCCATTAGAAGTTACAACTACTCAAAAAATGACATCGATCCGTGAGATGCCTGCTCAAAAATGCAATTAGATATCTAAAAAATGCCATCGTTAAGTTAGATGTTTGCTCAAAAATGCCATTAAACATTGTTATTTTCACGTCAAACCCCGTTGACCATGTTACATGACAAAAATAAGCCGATTCTCACAATGATAAGTTAATGGTGTCCAGCACAACACACCCCTCAAATAAAACTAAGCACCCTAGAATTCTTTGACAAAACTAAGCACCCTGAAATTCTTTGACAACTAAACTGCTGGCTATATGATGTTGGCCATATATATTGTACGTATATAATGTCAAGAAACGAGTGGTAGTACTATACCAACTAAAAGATGAAATGTACGAAATATAACGAGAAGAAACATAACATAGTTCTGCTGGGGGTCAGCACAACACACCTCTCAAATAAAACTAAGCACACCAGAAATTAAACTACGCAACTAATCCGGTAGACACTTCATTAGAACCACCATGAGCAACGACACTGCCGCCTTACTCGGAGTCCTCGTCGACGTCCTTGACTTCGTCCTTGTCCCTCCTCCTCTTGGGCGATACTTCTTTGCTTGAACCTCACACTTGGCTCTTGCTCTTCATCCAACCCTTGTAGATATTGAAACAAAGGTAGCCATCCGTTGCAGCGTAGTGGATGTGGTCCATATCTAGTATATTCCACTTCCTTGCATGACGATGAAACATGTACGGAGGTTTCTCTAGTTTACCGTATGAAGGATGAACCATGGCTCCTGCCAGGGTCAGCATTGAAGGCTGATCAAGGGAGGGCACCAGCCCTTCCTTCTGGAGGTCGAAGGGGTCGCCTACAACGAGGCCTATCCGACCCAGGATTTCCTTGTCTTTCCTAAAGTCTACAGTAACGAATTTGACTCGGCCGCCCTTGAGGAACTTCTTAAATTCCTCGCACTCAACGTCGGCATGGCATATGTGGTAGACCAAGCATAAGTCATGCACGCAAACCTGGATCACGGCGGGCTTCTTCTTCTCTGCCTCCTTTAGTTTCTTCTCGCTTCCTAGGACTGTGGTGTACTCAACATCTAGGCCAGCGACCCACTCATCATTTGAGTTTTCGAACGTGCGTTTGAAGCGAGCAAGGCATTCTTTCACCGTTGCGGAAGAACGGGTGTAGATGACGTCGAACTCATCGCTGGTGATGGTTCTAACCTTGTACTCACCGCCGATCATGGAGATTTGGGACACCATGGATTTGGGAGGAGGGTTAGTATTAATGGAACTGCCGTAATGTGAAAGGACGGGATGACTAGGAGCGGTTTATCGATTGTAAAAATGTCGAGTGGGGGGGTGCGAATGGCAGGGTTGTGGCTTGCCTGGTGGATAAATGGATTCATGCACAGTACTATGGGGGCCCAATTAGATGTCATGTCTACTCGACGCCCAATTAAATGGCTTTCGATGTCATGTCAAGCGTCGGGAAAATTACAGGTGATACGAAGCTTTCCATTCTCCCATGATACGGGCTTCTGAGAGCCCTTGGATCTGAGATCGAATGGTTGCATGGCGTGATTCTAGACCTATGGGTGAATATCCTATCCTAGAGGGTTATTCTGCAAATTTTCAGCAACTTAGCATGCGACCGTTCGATCTCAGATCCAAGGGCTGCCAGCAGCCCGTATCATGGTCGCGCCTACCACTAAACTAGTCTATCATCTAGGTACAAGCGCTTAGCACCGTTTCTTCCTTGGGTCACCAAACTAGTCTCTCTCTTCTTAATTAACTTGCCACATCAGACTTTATGCCTATGTGGCAGGCTTAGCACCTGTAGGATCAAGTACAATAGTGGGCTATAAGCCCGCTTTACATGGAATTTTTGCATATGTGGGGGAAAGAGGCAAGGAAAAAGTGGAGGAGTGGGCTCTCAAGCAAGAGCCAGCCTCTACATGGTGGAGCATCGGGAGAGGCACCTGTATGGAGGTGGTCAGGAATCGGAGACTCAAGCCGGTCGTAGCACCGCAGTTAAAATGATAATGGCAAGTCAAATCACCGGGCCCCACCTGTCCAGCAGTAACTCACTGTCAAATCACACAACCCTACGTTTGCAGCAGCCTACTCCCTCATCTTCTCGCGTCTCTGTCGAACCGACTAGGCAGAACTGCCCCGCCTACTGCGCGGGAAAGCCCCGCCCTCGACTTTTAAATAGTACAGTATACTAATTTTGTATCCATGGATTGCGCCATGGAGAAAAGCCTCAAGAAAATGGCGGTACACATGTATGGAGTATACAACACGCCCATCGCGTTCACGTCGCACCACAGACCATCGGTCGGTCTGGCACGCCGCTCTCCGAATGGAACGCACGTCATATTGCGTTTGCAAACACATGTGGGACCGCAATTGAGAAACGACCATAGGCACACTCCCCGGCCCCGCAAGTCGGCTGAGTTAATAGAAGCACATACTCCACCTTGGTACCTGGACGATCTCTGCAAGACACGGAAGATCAGTTCGTCCATGCATGTGACCAGACTCCAGCAGACACGCCTGGATTGGCTATCGTCTACATATGGTGCAGGCTGTGTTGTACAGGGCTGTAGTTCTGGTGAGAAATCTAAAAAAGGTTTCTTGTCATCTCGCAACATTAGGTGTCATGTGCTTCGGATCACTGCGAGGGTTAAACAGCGACAACTGAGTTGGGCTAGTCATTGGGGGCACATGCACGAGGACTACTATCGACGGACCCCTTTTCTACGAGTTTATCTTTAATTTGAGCTTTGATCCTCGTCTAGTTTGTCCGTCGGGATTCATCTTGTCTCCTTTGGGCAGTGAGGTTATGATTTCTTGTCATGTGGCATTTTTTCATGTTATATGCTATAATCCGGTGCCTCATATCAAAATGACGACAACTGCGCCTCTGGGGCACGTGCATCAAGACTTCTTGACAGCCATTGCCGAGGTCAAGCCGGCTCTGGCTGGTAGGCAAAAGAAAACTAGTACTCCACTATATAGGCAGGAGCCTCCGCGCTTGCTTGCTAGTGTTGCTCTCTTCACACTGTCTCGTCCTCTCCAGATCTAAACACGACAGCGGTGGCCACACACTCTCTCTCTAATCACCGCTGGTCACAGATCCAGTCGGATCCTCTCCGCCGGGGAAGGTGAGAAGGTGCAACGTTCACGCGGTCGTCCTCGGCGACGGCTCTTACCCACTGCCGGCGCGTCCCGGTCAGCGTGCCTTGCCATTCTCTCCCAAGCATCGCTGGCGAGGGAGGTCCTCCCACCCCTTCTTCCTCGCTGCCGTAGTGTGGGCAGATCCGACCTCCCGCTGCCCACCTAGCGACATCCCGGCGACCCTCAGGTTTAACTTCCTTTGAAACCGGCCTTGCTCTACTTCCCGAGGTCCTGACATCGCTGCATTTGTATCTTTTACTATTTCTCAGGCCGCCTCGTGTAGATAGGATCGATCGGCTGTTTGAAAACCACCTAATTTTTTACTGTTAAGAGGTAAAACTAGTTCATGCACTCGAATCTAGTAGTACTTGGTTCAAACAAGGAAGAAAGGGGGTGGGGGAAGATTTATTACCTGAATCTAGGACTTGGTCGAAAGAGGAAATAATGGGGGCGAAAAGTAGCAGAGACTGGCTATCCAACTGGTCTCTAGGTCTAATAGGGAAATAAAGGGAACGCAGTACAAACTCAATATAAACCCGATCTATTGGTTGAAAAAGGAAAGAAAGTGGGGACTAGGGGACAAGTCAATAGAGTAAGTCCAGCAGTAGATTTGCTAGCCTCCCACAGTATAAGGTGACTATATACCGAACCAAAATGGGACCAACCCAGATATCCTCTTCTGATGTTTGTTGCCCCGAGCCGCTCTTATGTAATGCCACTGGTAAAATGTAGCAGTCGCACTGTTAAAAGTAAGGACACGTTAAACCAATGTTCTTTTCAATGTAATGCCTCGAGTAATATGAATCAATGGCACTTTTTTTCATGTCCTGCTAAATTTCTCATTAAGATAAGTTGCTTCTTTTCGTTAGAGATGCAACTGTCCTGGTCTGCCTACTCTCCAGGAGCTTCACGACCAACCGTGATGTTGCTCAATTTTATTGCAACTAATGAAGAAGCTCTGTGGGTTTCGTTTTCTGATGTTGCTCAATTTTATTGCAACTAATGATGTTGCTCAATTTTAGGTGAACTGCACCAAAAGGTCCCATGAATTGAATCATCCATGTTGGTGACTGGTGTCATCCCTTCTACGATGGCGTTGACTGCAGATATGGTTCCCATCACGAGGTATGCTCCTTTTTGGTCTGACCGTTTGCCAAAGATCCTGCATGTTGATCCTGCTCTTGTGCTACTGTTTTGGCACTGCCATGATAAAGCAGTAATGTTATTGTTTTGCACCTTAATCTAGTGGCACTATTAATTTGGGGCAATGTTTTGGCACTGCTAGTGCCACTGTTTTTTTATATATCGAAAGAGGGGGTTCCCTCCGATTTCATTAAAGAAACCCAACCATAGAGAACCATTATCCGACAACATCTCAGTGTAAACGGGCAGTTATGCAACTACTACTAGAATGGACTGAGTACTAGCAGGAGACAAGTTCACCACATAAGCTAGGCAGGTAGGGGGACGCAGCACCAGCTCGACCAAGTTTGGATTACAACCCAAATGCTACCACAGAAACATCAGGGGGAAGATAGGGACTAAAAGAGCCAGCTTCAGCATCCTAGTCTAGGCACCCCCGGCCTTCATCCTTGCGATGCACGGTACACCTCGTTTGCCACCTGCTCGACCCTAGTGTCACTGATAAAATGAAGTAATAATACAGTTAAAATAGAGCGAGTGTCCTCTCTATCATTTCATTCCCAATGTAGATAAAGAAAGTGCTTCTCTTTGTTAATGTATGTTTCATCAACTAGTCCCATTGGTAATGTTTAAGAATTTCTGCAAACTGGGGTGCTTAATTTTAGTTGATCTGCACAAAAATAGAGATTTGAATGTCTCAAGGCCCCTCCTTGTACTACCGTTGTACACTGATGTTCATCACTGGCAGAAGGTGTATCGGGGAGACTTGGGTCGATTTCCAGTATGATGCAATATTTTCTTCTGTTTATTAGTGTATGTTTCATCAACTAGTGCCACTATAATGTAATCACGCCTTTTCATTATCTGTGCAAACAGGGTTATTCAGCTGCATTTTGGTGGAACTGCACAAATGTACGGATGGAACCGGCATATATGCAGAGTGCTAGGTGCCAAGTAAAAATTACCGACACCAACCCTGCTCCATCTAAGCATTGGCATCCACCACCATCAGTGGGATGTGTGGCGCTCACTGTGGACGGATCTTTCTCGGCAGCAAATCCTCTAACCAAATACTAGTAGCTTAGACTCAAAAAAAAAACTAGTAGCTTATATTGGTAGTTTTCTAGCGGTGTACTCTTTTCTGAAAGAAGCACCAATCTATTTTTCTTTATTTGTACACAGTGTCACAACTTTGACCCAAAGGTCCAGAGCTATTTTAGGGTGATTGGCGTAGTACTCAGAGACTAATTGTAAGCATGATTTTTATTAGTTGTCACACTGATTGTAAGCATGAGCAGATGGAAGATTAGGTTAGTGCGAAGCTTACCTTAAACCCTACCAATGCCGTTGAAACGAGGCGAGCGTCGAGGGAACCATGGAGAACGGTGGGGAAGCAACGTCGCGCCATCTGGCCTCCTCTTGCGGTGGGAGAACGAATACTCCTGTGGCTCCGGCTGGCTCTGCACCCTCACGAACGGCACACCGTACTCGATCGATTCGTTATCCTCTGGGTGCTCGACCTTCGACCTGTACGCCCACCACCTCCTCCTGACTTTTGCCTCGGGCGAATCTGTCTGCTCCATCGCCCAAAGGAGATACTTGATGAATTCGAAGGACTGCGGCGTGACTGCCGCCGAGGAGTACATCGCCGCCCTCATCGCCGTCGTCTCGCTCTTTCGCATACATTGCCACATGGCCCTCACCGTCCTCGAAATCTCCCACTCATTGTCAAACCAAGTAAGGATCTCCTTCAACTTGGCTAACTTTCCCTGGTCGCCGCCGGCGATCTGCCAGATTCACTGCTGCATCCCCTCCATAGATGTCCTTCTGAGTGGTCCGGTGCTAGCTTTGGAAGATGGGAGGAGAGACGGTGGTCTTGCAATAGAGAAGAGGGAGAGGCGAGACGGTGGTTTTGGAATGGAGATGATGGAGAGGAGAGGTTCCCCTGCCTTTCGGTCATTGACAGGTGGGCCCCGCGCTTGGTGTGACCCATGTGTCAGTGTCTCAATGGCAGGATGGGCTACATCAGGGGATCCTCGTCCGAGGAGAGAGGAGGCGGTTTTGCAATGGAGAAGAGGGAGAGGCGAGACGGTGGTTTTGGAATGGAGATGATGGAGAGGAGAGGAGGTGGTTTTGCAATGGAGAAGAGGGAGAGGAGCGTGCGGCAGCGATTTAGGATTGGACGAGAGGGCCGGCGCGCTGTGACTGGATCAAAATCAAAATCAATTTACCCTTCAATTAAGAAAGCGACCCCACATTAACTAGTCTCCCTTTTATTCTGGGTCATAATTGACCATGATTTTCGCAAATAAAATATATGTTATACGTTGCAAAAATAATATAATTTGAAAGTACATTCAGATACGGACCAAACGATACAATTTTTGGTGACATGTGTCGGCGTTGTGGGAACGGGGGTCCCCAGACTTGCCTGCCTGCGGCCCATGGCATGGCTAAGCCAGCTGGCCGTATGGCCCATCTTCATCAACAAGGCATCCAAGACCCTCGCGACGCGGACGACGCAAGACCTCCTCTGGAGTAGCCTAGCCAGGTAGGCTCATGAGGAGCGGAGATATCAAGGCGGGGCAAACCTCATGAGGCTCTCATGACGTGAGCCATGACGAACGGCACCAGGCGGGCGCCAGCGCGTGCAGCGTCCTTATTTCCTCTTTGGTGCTAAGGAGGCCAGCGCAGGCGAAGAGTACCGAGGCATCAGGCAAAGGTTGCTATATTGGTGCAACGAGACCAAGACCAGGAGGACGGCAAGATGGAGGTCATAGTGGAGCCCAAGACAGCGTCACCACCAGAGCTTTTTGCAGGCGAAGACCGCTTTTATCAGGATAGCTTGTACTAGCTGTCCCCCTTCAAATTTGCCCGCCGTTGTTGGCTCCCTTCCCGCTGGATATTTGGGAAGAGGACCAGGGCCTATATAAGTAGAGCTAGCCACCATAGTAGGGGCATCTGATCTGAGCTCGATCCAACCCGGTCGAGAGCCTACTCACAAGAACACCTCAACCTCAGGAGGCTGTTCTTCCCTTGTACTTTTGATCATCAGCTCAAGAGGCAATCCACCACCACCACACTGGAGCAGGGTATTACACCACAACGGTGGCCCAAACCAGTATAAACCTCGTGTCCTTCTCTGTTGTGAGTTTGTCGAGTTCGTCCGCGAGATCTTAGTGAGCTAGGGCGTAGATCGGTAGGAGGGAAAGACTTTGCGCGCACTCCAGTGTTCGAACCTTAAGGGTTTGCCGGAACCCCACATCCGACATTTGGCGCGCCAGGTAGGGGTGCGCCGGAGCTCCTCTCCACCAACCTGCGCCCCGTGCCACCGCACTTCGCTCCCATGGCGGGTGCCCCACCATCCACCTCCGCGACCTGCGTCAACAGCGGGGCATCTAGGTACCGAGCTCTGGCCCCCGCCCTGCACCGAGTGCGGTGGCCGACCAAGTTCAAGCCAGAGATGCCGCAGCGTTACGACAGCGCGGCAGACCCGACGCCGTTCCTGCTGGCATACGAGGAGGCTGTCCTCGAAGCCAGAGGCAACGACAAGAGCATGGCCAACTGGTTCCCCATGGCCCTTGCCGGCGAGCCGCGCGCCTGGCTGCTCAACCTCCCGGGATCCACAGTGGCTTCCTGGGGGGAACTCCGTGACCTCTTCATCGATCGCTACGCGGTGCCAGCGCACCATGCGGTCGTGGCCCTGCTGGGCGGCTCTCAAGCTCCGCCTTCAGATCGCCACGTCAAACCATTCCTACGTCAGATCGGGGCCGCCTCCAAGCGCCCGGGGGCTCCGCCAGGTTGGGCTGCCCCGAAGGCCGACCTCACCTTTGGCTTAGAAGACCACCCCGGCTGCACCGCCGGCTCCGGCATGCTCCCAATGCTCTGCACGCCCACCATCTGCAACGTGGCCGTCACCAAGACCCTCATTGACGGCGGTGCCGGCCTCAACTTGATCTCCGTAGAAGCCTTCAGCCTTCTCCACGTGCCGCTCGAGCGGCTCAACCTCAGCAAGCCTTTTTCGGGAGTGGGTGGTGGAGCCGCCCACTCTCTGGGGTAGATCCGGCTCCTTGTCACCTTCGGCACACATGACAACTACCGCACTGAGCTGGTGGACTTCGACATCGCCCACATCGGTCTCCCATACAACGCCATCCTAGGGTACCCAGCTCTCGCTCAGTTCATGGTGGCGACCCATCCGGCCTACAACCTCATGAAGATGCCAGGAAGCAAGGGCGTCCTCACCATCAAGGGGGACACTAAGGAGGCCGTGACGGCGCTTAGGCTCGCCTTCAAGACCGCGGCAGCAGCACAGCCGGCCGGCGCCGGTACCCACTTGGCCAAGGAGGCCGCGCCTACCAAGAAGAAGCAATTGTTCACCCAAGACAAGGTGGAAACCAAGCAGGTGCCGGTCAACGAGGACGGGTCTTCGGGGGCCACCTTCACCATAGGAGCCGGCCTTGACCCGGGACAAGAAGAAGCCTCGGTGAGGTTCTTGCGCGCGAACAAGGAAATATTCGCGTGGGAGCCCAATCAGCTGGTAGGGGTCCCGAGAGAGGTGATCCAGCATCATCTAAGGGTATGCCCCAACGTACGCCCCGTGAAACAGCGAGCCAGACGGCAGTCCACTGAGAAGCAGGCCTTCATTATCCAAGAGACATGCAAGCTGGAGGCGGCAGGCACCATTCGGGAAGTTCGATATCCCGAATGGCTAGCAAACCCTGTCGTAGTGCCAAAGAAAGGCGAGAAGGAGCGGATGTGCGTCGACTTCACCAACCTTAACAAAGCCTGCCCCCAAGATCCGTTCCCACTCCCGCGCATCGACCAGATTGTCGACTCCACCGCTGAGTGCGACTTGCTTTGCTTCCTGGACGCATTCTCAGGGTATCATCAGATCAAGATGGCGGTGGAAGATGTGGAGAAGACAAGTTTCCTAACACCATGTGGGGTGTACTGCTACACCTGCATGCCCTTCGGGCTGCGCAACACAGGCGCCACCTTCCAGCGGTTGACGCACATCGCCCTGGGGCGGCAACTCGGGAGGAACACGGAGGCCTACGTCGATGACATAGTGGTAAAGTCTCGCGAGGCGAGGACATTGATTCAAGATTTGGAGGAAACCTTCGAGAGCCTGCGCCGGGTGAACTTGAGGCTTAACCCGGAGAAGTGCGTGTTCGGTGTCCCCTCCGGCAAGCTGCTGGGATTCCTCGTGTCCCACAGGGGGATCGAGGTGAACCCTGAGAAGATCAAGGCCATCGAGGACATGAGCCCGCCAGAGACCCTCAAAGAGATGCAAAAGCTAGCGGGGCGGGTGACCGCATTAGGGCGTTTCATCTCCAAGCTGGGAGAGCGCGCCTTACCCTTCTTCAAGCTCATGAAGAAGAAAGGCCCGTTCGAATGGACCCCGGAGGCCGATCAGGCCTTCCAAGACCTCAAGAAATACCTTACCAGCCCCCTGGTGATGGTGGCACCGCGGCCTCTTGAACCTCTGGTACTCTACCTTGCCGCCACCCCGTACTCCGCCAGCGCAGCGCTGGTGGCGGTCAGGGAGGAACGCCAAGCCAAGGGCGCGCCGCGCCAAGCCGGAGTAGAAGTGGCGCAGGATCAGGAGGACACAGCAAAGCCATCTGCTGGGGAAGACAAAGCTCGGCAGGACAACGTCGTAGAAGCTCCTGAGGACAGCCGAGTCTCGAGAAACCCTCCACCTCAGGAGATGCACCAATCTCCGTAGGACCCCAGCCTCGACAGTGCGCCAGCCCACGTCGAACACCCGGTGTACTTCGTCAGCACCGTGCTGAGAGACGTGAGAGCACGCTACCCCATGCCTCAGAAGCTCCTGCTCGCACTCTTGGTGGCCTCGCGCAAGCTGCGACACTACTTCCAGGGGCACCCGATCAAGGTCGTCTCAGCTTACCCATTGGAGAGGGTACTCAGGAGCCCAAATTCGGCTTGAAGGGTCGCTGAGTGGAATATCGAGCTGCAAGTATTCCAGTTAGAGTTCAGCACAACCAGGGTCATCAAGGAGGCTGCGCTCGCTGACTTTGTGGCAGAATGGACGGATGCCCCGCCACTTGAGGAAGGGGAGGACCGGTCCACCTCCCCAGGGAGCGAGGCTCCAGACGGCTGGGTCATGTATTTCGACGGCGCTTTTGCGCACCAGGGCGCGGGAGCCGGAGCGGTGCTCATCTCGCCCACCCAGGACAAGCTCTACTACGCCGTGCAACTCTGCTTCCAGCACGGCGAGAAGGTCTCCAACAATATCACAGAATACGAAGGCCTCATAGCTGGCCTGAAGGCTGCGGCAGCTCTGGGAGTGAAGCGCCTCATCGTCGGAGGCGACTCGCAACTCCTCGTCAACTTCTCCAACAAGGTGTACGAGCCGAAGGACGAGCACATGGAGGCCTACCTCGCGGAAGTATGCAAGATGGAAAAGCAGTTCTCAGGTCTCGAGCTGCAGCACGTGCCCCTAGGCACCAACAAAGAAGCCGGCGACATCGCCAGGAGAGCATCCAAGCGGCTACCACAAGAGCCCGGTGTCTTTGAGGAGCGGCTCTTCAAGCCATCAGCTACGCCACCCCTTTCAAGCACTACTCAGCCTCGGGAGGAGCTCCCACAACCCCCGGTCACGGGAGCCCTGGCTTGTGGCCCGACCTCAGGAGCTCGGCTGCTCTTGGCGCTCGAGTCCCAGGAGGAATGCCGGACTAAGGAATTCAAGGAGTACCTGACACACGGGACGCTACCGGAGAAGGAAGAGGACGCGGAGCGCGTGGCCCGGCAAGCCACGGCGTACTGCATTCAAGACGGCAAGTTGTACAGGAAACGGCCGAACGATGTCACACTGCGCTGCATCTCCAGCAATCAAGGAAGGGAGCTGCTGATTGACATACACGGCGGGGACTGCGGGCATCACTCGTCGTCACGGACCCTCGTCGGCAAGGTGTTCCGCAGTGGATTGTATTGGCCTACAGCGCTCAACGACGCAGCCGAGCTGGTGAAGTCCTGTGAAGCTTGCCAATTCCATGCCAAGCAAATCCATCAGCCTGCTCAGGGCCTCCAAACCATCCCTCTCACATGGCCGTTCGCAGTCTGGGGGCTGGACATCTTAGGCCCGTTTCCATGGGCGCCAGGGGGCTATCGCTATCTCTACGTCGCCATCGACAAGTTCACCAAGTGGGCGGAAGTGGAAGCCGTCCGTACCATCCCGTCCGGCTCTGCCGTCAAGTTCTTCAAGGGCCTTGTGATCCGCTTCGGGGTACCCAACCGCATCATCACATATAATGGCTCGCAGTTTACTAATAACCTCTTCAGAACCTACCGTGCTAACCTTGGAACGCAGATCTGCTACGCTTCGGTGGCCCACCTCAGGAGCAATGGTCAGGCTGAGCGCGGCAACGCTGAGGTCCTGAGGGGCCTCAAGACTAGGACCTTCAAGAAGAAGCTGGAGGCCTGTGGCAGGGGCTGGCACGACGAACTCCAGTCCGTGATGTGGTTCATCCGCACCACCGCTACCAAGCCAACGGGCGAGACTCCGTTCTTCCTCGTCTACGGAGCCGAAGCAGTCCTCCCTCACGAGGTGAAGCATCGCTCCGCGCGGGTTATGGCATTTGACGAAACGCAGCAGGACGCCATGCGGGGGATGGATCTCGTGCTGGGGAGGAACATCGTCGCGAAGCTGCGTTAAGGGCGGCAAGGTACCAGCAAGGGCTGCGGCGTTACCACTGCCGCAACATTCGCTCCAGGACGCTCGAGACGGGTGACCTGGTCCTGAGGCGGGTCCTCTCCAGGGAAGGGTTGCACAAGCTTTCACCCATGTGGGAGGGCCCGTTCAGGGTCGTCCACATCTCCAGGCCTGGCGCGGTGCGCCTGGAGACGCAAGAAGGGACACCTATCCAAAACGCGTGGAACATCCAGCACCTCCGGAAGTTCTACCCATGAAGCAAGGACCAGAGCCTATGAAGCAAGGCCCAGAGCCTGTAAAGAAAGGCCTAGAGCCTGCGAAGAAGGCTCGGTGCCTGTGAAGAATCGCCGCCCGTGACACTCTCACGTAATAATGAGTTGGGTCTGTACACGCCCCGGAGTCTCAGGAGCGCCGGCCTCAGGCCCTGGGGTCCCACCCACGCCTATTGGGAGCACTTAGCTCCGCGTTGGTGAGAAGACTTGAAGACTAGATTAGGTGCCGGACGCGGCTTTTCATTTGCTTTCCGAAGTTGGCTCGCTTTTCCTTAATCGAAGTTGCTCTTGGTGTTCGTTGCTGATTTGATTCCCTAGCCTTTTACCGCATTTTTCGGCTCTGGTTTGCTCATGTTCTCTCTCTCGCATACCTCGCGAGGGGGCTAGGCAGGTGCCCTCGCGAGCATTTTTCTTCTCTCTGCCTTCTCACGAGCCACCCTCGTTCGAGCCTGAAAGCTGGCACATCTCTCCTAATCCGTGCCCCTCGGGTACCGCGATACAAAGCGCCAAGTCAAGGCTCGGGTGGACGGCAAATCCTCTAGCTCACCCACTAACGATTTTTTTGCAGTTTCTGAGCAAACGCAGACACCTCGTGAGTGAAAGGGCATCCCAAACGTGCCAGGTTAAGTTATCTTTGCGCAAAACAACAACACAGCATGGGAATAACACGCACAGTGCATTAACCAAAGAACCACAGTTCGATACACGCCCCTCTGGGCCCATACCGGTTTCGTTTTCTGATGTAGGAAAAAAGGAAAAAAGCTAAACAAAGCGGCGTTGCAGCAATCCGCGGAGGCAGGCCTTTAGCGATGACCCGAGCCTAGCCAGACCCCTCCTCGCGCTTCACGAAGGCGTGGCGACGAGATGACCTACTGCCTCCTTCAAAGCGAGCGCGGTGGCTGGTCGTAGCCACCGCTGCTGGAGCTGTCACCGGAGGAAGAGCCGCCATAGCTGGAAGAGACGCGGTCGCCGCCGAGGGCAGGCTTGCCCTCATCCTCGTCGCGACCGTCACTAAGGCCGAGCACCTCCTCACCGTCGTTCGTCTCGGGGCAGCACCCGGCATGGCAACCATCTTCCCCGAACACCCTCACATAGAGGGTCGATCCGCCGTCATACTTGAAGTGGAGCGTGCACCACCTGCCCAGGCCGCGCGCGCGGGTGAACTTCTGCCAGCCGCGGGCCAGGGCTATGTTGCCCGCGGCGGAAGTCTCGACCGCGTACCAAGAGGCCTTGCTACAGCAACCACCCGCCTGCAACCAGAGTCCGCCTGAACCAGGGGCCGACAGTTCATCGACAAAGAAGCGCGAAAGCTGGAGCCAGTTGCCCGCCGGGTTCTCCGACCAGACGACGAACTCTGGCGACACTTCCGCTGAATGGAAGCGTGGGCGGGGAGGCCGCGCCACCATTGCGCGCCTCCCCTCGTCAGCTGGACCGCCATGGTTGGGACGATCCCCTCCGTGCGCCGCGGCGCCGCCTCGACGGTGGGCCACGGCGGGGGTCACGGCGTGCTTGCGCGGACGGCCGCGACCGCGCTTGGTTGCTGGGGAACCGGGGCCCTCGTGAGGGGCCTTCCCCTTCTCGGCGGCGCAGAACTTCCTTCGTGGCGCCATCGAAGGCACTGCGAGCAATGAAGCAAAGAAGAAGCAAGCAATGAAGGAAGATATGGGCGACGGGGGCTCCACTCCCCTCCCCATTTATAGCGGAAGAAGGCCAACCAGCGTCTCCCACGATTGCAGGTAATGATGGTTTTCCTTGCATGTCGCAGGGACTTGTCAAGTCGTGCAATTGCCGAGGCAGCGTGGGGAAGCGGAGACACCCACGTCCAATCAACCGCCACGCGTCAACCGAGGCCGCAGGCTTTTGGGGCTCGCGGTGCTTCGAACTTGACCCTTGGCTTCGCCGCGAAGCCAAGCCCGAGCGCACCTTGGGCCCGGGGGCTACTGTCGGCATTCTAGGAACGGGGGTCCCCAGACTTGCCTGCCTGCGGCCCATGTCGTGGCTAAGCCAGCAGGCCAGACCCATCTTCATCAACAAGGCATCCAAGACACTCGCGAGGGTCCAAGCCTCGGGAGGCGGATGACGCAGGACCTCCTCTGGAGTAGCCTAGCCAGGCAGGCTCACGAGGAGCGGAGATATCAAGGCGGTGCAAACCTCACGAGGCTCTCGTCACGTGAGCCATGACGAACGGCACCAGGCGGGCGCCAGCACGTGCAGCGTCCTTATTTCCTCTTTGGTGCTAAGGAGGCCAGCGCAGGCGAAGAGTACCGAGGCGTCAGGCAAAGGTTGCTATATTGTTGCAACGAGACCAAGACCAGGAGGACGGCAAGACGGAGGTCATCGTGGAGCCCAAGACAGCGTCACCACCAGACATTTTCGCAGGCGAAGACCGCTTTTGTCAGGATAGCTTGTACTTGCTGTCCCCCTTCAAATTTGCCCACCGTTGTTGGCTCCCTTCCCGCTCGATATTTGGGAACGGGACCAGGGCCTATATAAGTAGAGCTAGCCACCATAGTAGGGGCATCTGATCTGAGCTCGATCCAACTCGATCGAGAGCCTACTCACAAGAACACCTCAATCTCAGGAGGCCGTTCTTCCCTTGTACTGTTCATCATCAGCCCAAGAGGCAATCCACCACCACCACACTGGAGTAGGGTATTACACCACAACGGTGGCCCGAACCAGTATAAACCTCGTGTCCTTCTGTGTTGTGAGTTCATCGAGTTCGTCCGCGAGATCTTAGTGAGCTAGGGTGTAGATCGGTAGGAGGGAAAGACTTCGCGCGCACCCCAGTGTTTGAACCTTAAGGGTTTTCCGGAACCCCACATCCGACAACATGCATTCACATTTTTCTTTTCAAATACAGTACATGGTCAAACTTTGACCCAAAATACGCAAAACAAAAAAAATACTTCCAAGACCAGCGCCGCTCTTCCGCTCTTCTCCTCTTAAACCACCGCCGTTCCTCTCCTGTTCCAATCTAAACCCAGCGCCGCTCCTCTCCTCTTCCATTTCAAAACCACCCCCCCTCCTCTCCTGTTTCAATCCAAAACCAGCGACGCTCCTCTCCCATTCTAAACAAAAACCAGCGCTGCTCCTCTCCTCTTCCATTCAAAAACCACCGCCAGCGAGTGAAGGTGCTGTGGAGAAGTAGATCGATGGAGGAGTACAACCGATACATGAGGATCGCAGACGGCGACCCTGTGAAGCTAGCTAGGATGTTGGAGATACAGTCTTGGTTTGACAACAAGGACCAACTAGCAGCGACGGCGACATCCATGGCCAAATATCTGCAACAGAGCGAAACAGCGGCGATACTCCCAGAGGGAGTCACGCGGGAGTACATAGAGATGCTCCTCTGGGCCATGGAGCAAACAGATTTACCGAATCCGATCGTGAGGGAGCGGTGGTGGGAGTATCGATCCTAGATGGAGCATCCACCAGAGATTGAAGGATCGAGCATCTATAGGGTGTCGTTTGTGAGGGTGACATGCCAGAGCGAACCGGTGGAGTCTTCGTCGACCGAACCCAACTGCAAGAGGAGAAAAACAGTTGGCCCGACGACGCTTCCCCACCATCCTCTCCCTCGCCGTTCACATCGTCTCAAGGGGCGGCTGTCTGCCGCCGAGGAATAGGAGGGATCCCCCCCAGACCAATAGTCGGGCAGGTTGTGAATTGTCAGGAGGAGCTTAGGGTTGTTAGTATTGCAGGTTGTGAATTGTGTTTTGTGTTGTGTATTTTGAGAGTACTTTCAGATATGAATGTCTTTTGGATTTCAGATTTGCAGTATTGAGCATATGAAGTATTTTATGAATTCTAGAGATCTATTTTTATCACTTAAAAAATGTAGTTTCATAGGAGTATAAAAGTGCAGACAATGTGATTCTCAGAGAAGAAACTGCAAGTTTCAGTTTCAGATAAGAAACTCCAAGTTCAGTTTCAGATAAGAAACTGCGACTTTGAGAGGCAGAGCATTTATATTAACACGGCCTTTTCAAACAGTGTTAACATCATGCTGGAAGTTTTATTCATGGTCGAAACTGGAACTACCAGCCAGTTAACATCATGCTGATCAACATTCATGCATAGCACATCTTCATATGATGCACAGTCAAAAAGATATGCTATTTTCAAAATGCCCACACAATGTCGAGTGTGCGAAAAACAGAGAAAACGAGGGACGAAGTTTTGACAAGTGTACGACGTGGTGTGCATAGATGACAATTGGGACCCACATGTCAATAAAGGCAGAGGCAAAAATTTTGGAGATATTTTCTCTTCACAGGTGGAATCGAACCCGGGCGGAACAGCTGCCCCGTCTAGGCTTTCTTTTTTAACATGCGCAGCCCACGACCTCGGATGGGAGGTCCATAAGGCTGTTTGTATTTTCTTGTGGGCCGTCATGTATCGACCGGCCTATGGACCTCCCATCCGAGGTTTTATTTTTCCTGAAACATCGGCATCCCAATTTATGTATTTTTTTTGAAGAAAACACAGAGGTCTGTTATATTGTTCTATATAAGAATAGGAACGCCTGGTCCAACTTATGTTTCCCTTCTAACTATATTATATATATTTAAATTATTTTATATGTTATGATATATTATTGTTATTGTCATCATATATTTAACAGATACTTACATATGTAAGAAAACAATATCCCACATCTTGTTAACTTATAAAAAAATTTCTTAACAATAAATCCTAGAATTTTTTTGGCAACGAAAATCCTGGGGATTGTGTACAAAAGCTTGGTAAGATTTAAGGACCAATGTAATAATAAATCACTTATTATTTATATATATATATATATATATATATATATATATAACAAAATGCTCAGCCCTTGTTTATTTTTTGATAACATTGTTGTGCCCACCCCAACATTATAATTAGAATCAGTCCGGCAAAATCGTGTATTTCGAGAAAGTGCAAATGGCCTGTAATTTTTTAGGAAAAACATAAATGGGCCACATGGACGCTACATTATTTGTTCACCCAATCCAGCTAATGGACTGTAATTCAAAAAAAAGAGATCAAATGGACTGCAAATTCTACCCCGCAAAAAAAAGACTGTAAATTCTGAAAAAATGGGTAGAATATGTGCCACATTTTTGGAGGCTGAAATGTGGGCCAATAGGCCGAAGCCAATGCAAGTCGTTGTCAACTTAGTCACCAAATGATTCTGACATCGTTAGCTGTTGGATTTACATCCAACGACCAGCACCCATCTTCAATCTCTCGTCTTCTTCCTCCAGCGCCGCCGGGACCACCTGCTCCCGCCTCCTGCTGCTAGCAGCTCTGCTTAGCATGCTTCGCTGTGAAGCGCTACTCCACCGTTGGCCAGGCCATCCTTCCACCCCTCCACACCTCCTGTTCTTTTCCACCGACTGCCGAACCACACCGCACCAGAATCAGTTAACCCTCGTACACCTCTCCGTCTGCGACTCTACTCCCGCGTCTTCCCATCTCCGGCTCATTGCTGTCCGGGGCCTCGCCGTCGTCCACCACCTTGGATGCACTCGGCGCAGAGTGGTCAACATGGTCAACGAACGACACCATCGGAAGTAGACTGCGCGTGGAGAGGCTGACAGCTGGGTCCATGGCCGCACGCAAGGAAATGCCTCCTTATTACGCGCAAAATAATGATTCCTCCACCTGACTGCTGGGACCTACCGGAAGGGCCTTTGTATTTCGCGATAAAACGTTCCCACCGCTGACAGGTTGGACCCACCAGCTATATCTTCGCACGCAAGGAAGTGCCTCCTTATTACGCACAAAAAAATGAATACTCCCCCTGCTAGTTGGGACCCACCTTGGTGGGAGGCTGACTTGTGGGCCTACTAAGTTGACGTGGACGGAGTGCTTTGTCAACTTAGTCAATATGAACGATTCTAGCTCCAGTGACCGTACGATGTCCATCCAAAGGCAGTAGTGCTTCTTCAACCTCTAGTCTTGTTGCTCCAGCCGCCCAAAGCAGCGCTGGTCATGCCGCATGCTCCTACCTCCCGTGGCCGGCTGTGCTGCCGCGGAGGCCTCACCGACCCCTATTATTCCCACTGCTGGCCAGGCCATCCCTCTACTCACCCACACCCCCTATTATTATGCGGCGACGACAGCCTCACACCGCAGCGAACCAGTGAACTCTCGTACTCCTCTACGCAATGGGCATCCACTGCCGCGTCTTCCCCGGCTCCGTGTCGTCCCCTTCCTAGGCGTTGCCGTCGTCCACCGCCCTGGTCCTCTTGGCGCGGCGTGGTCAACGTGGTCAAGGAACGGCTTCCATCGGACGTGGACTGTACATGGAGAGGCTGACAGCTGGGTCCATGGCCGCAGTAAGGAAGTGCCTCCTTATTATGCGCAAAATAATTATTCCTCCACCTGACAGCGGGGACCCACCGGACGGGCCACCGTATTTCGCGAAAAAAACGTTTCCCTCTGACTGCTGGGACCCACCAGCTACATCTTCGCACGCAAGGAAGTGCGTCCGGGCAAAAAGAAAATAATTCGCCCCCCTGACTGCTGGGACCCACCAGCTACATCTTCGCAGGCAAGGAAGTGCCTAACAGTCGGGACCCACCTGGTTGAAGCGTACGTAGCGTTGTCATTCTAGTCGCGAACGTGTACATACATACTGGTCGATGTAGAGGCGCGCACGTGTCGTAGTAGATGCGTGCATGTAGCATGTACATGTACGTATAGCTGCCAGGATGCGAGAAAGTAAATACGGCCACATACGTACATACGGGCAGGGTCTCGAACACCTACTCACGCGTACGTACGGCCAGGGCTCCTGTACAAGGCTGGGTCGAAACGGAGAAACTGCATCATCGTCTTGTTCATGGGGATCCAACCGGCTGGGTCGGAACAGAATGCGTCGTCGTGTTCATCGGGAGGGCTTGGACAGAACAACCGATGGAAACGAGGCCTGGCGTACCGCAGAACGGAGGAAACGGCCTTGTGTTCGACTGGCCACGTTCGAAATGGGATCCTGTTCATCAGGAGGGGTCTGGCGTACTGCAAAATGGAGGAAACAGACCTCCTACGGTCGAAACGGGGGTCCTGTTGATCGGGAGGGGTGTGGCGTACCGCAAAACGGAGGAAACGGACATGTGTTGCAGCGCTACGGTCGAAACGGGGGTCCTGTTCATCGGGAGGGGTGTGGCGTACCGCAAAACGGGACTCCACGGGATACTGCTCATCTCCACCGTCGACCCACTCCAGCCTCCACGGGCTACTGTTCATCCACCGTCGACCTCCTCCAGCCTCCACCTGCGACTGTTCATCCACGGGCTCCTGTTCATCCAGCCTCCACCGCGCGGTACTCCACCGGCTACTGTTCAACCAGCCCTCTCCATGGGCTCCTTTTCAACCACCCCTCCCCGGGCTACTGTTCATCCTGCCCTCCACCGTCTACTCTTCATCCTGCCCTCCACAGGGTGGTCCTGTTCATCCTGCCCTCCACGGGGTCCTGTTCATCCTGCCCCAACCGGCTCGAACGATCGGGGTCTTTTTCATCCACCTCCACCGGGAACTGTTCATCCAAACCCCCCAGCAACGCTCACTGTTCATCCAGAGGCAACGCCACGGGGTCCTGTTCATCCACCGTCACCGGGAACTGTTCATCCAATCCCCCCCAACAACGCTCACTGTTCATCCAGAGGCAGCATCGATCGGCTTCAGTTAGCAGCAGTAGCGAAGGAATCGCTCGATCGGGTTCAGTTAACAGCCATCGATCGATCGCTCGGGTTCAGTTAGAGCCCAACGCCTCGCTCGGGTTCAGTTAGAGCCCAACTTCTCGCACACACGCACGTACGTACGAGAGAAACGCGCATCGCTCGGCCCCCGACCACCCACCGTAACCGGGGACTCCCCGATATTGTCCGCGCCCTCGCTTCTACCACGGTTTTTTCGTCATGGACGGCCCAAAGAATGCCATGCAGCTGCCTCTCTGGCCCGCCCAGGATGAAAAGCCCATTTTCTGTCATGATTTTTGTCATAGAAGTAGGACCCCACCACATCTATGATGATACCGGGTTTTGTCACAATTATCGTCATATAAGTGTCATAAGTATGACAGAAAAGATTTTCGTTCGGCCCAAAATGTCACGGATGTGTCTTTTTTTTGTAGTGAGGGCAAGGAGCACCGCACGCCCGAGCGGTATTTTGAAGACGTCCTGGAGGGGTCTCGCATTGTGGCGACGCAATGTTTGCAAGGCATTGTCTTTGAATGAATACTTTCATGTTGTCTCTGCCTTGTATGATGAAACAAAGTTGTTATGTAATATAATGTTTGTTTAAATTTTTTTACCTCCTGTGCGGCCCTGTTGTATGAAATCTGAGAGTTGGCCAGTCGTCGGCTTCGGCCCCCACATAGGTAGTACGGGGGTGTTCGGGATGGAATCTAAACACTATTGATCCAATTGTTTGGTCCTTGAAGGAGGTGTTTAGCGCAATGAACCAGGCAATCAGACTATGCGGCTTGAACACCCTCACTTAGCCATAGGAGTTTGACAACAAAAATTTAGGCGCAGCCCCTAGTATCCAAACTAGGATGCTGTAAACACCTGATCGGGCAAGTACCAATCCCTAGCATAATGCGGAAAAAATCTCTAAAGATTTGAGACCTACAAAGAGCTGACCGGCTCTCGCCGCATCATGACAGTCAGTTTTCGGCTTTCTCTACTGAGGTGCTCATCCGGGTAAACCAGGGCACAATCGCAGTAGTTCTCCCTTTACTACATTAGCCGATATAACGGAACGTAAGGTAGCAAGCACAGGAGCCAGGCAACCCAACTATTGACCAAAGACATGATTCGGAGCCAATGCATATAGTGCTAAATTCGGGGTGCCGAACTATACTGTAAAAAGTGTTCGGACTTTGTTGCCGTGTTGTGGGGCACTATGAAGCCCCTGGCAAATTGAAACGTACCAAAGTGTACGGGTGCTATTTGATAAAATTATCAAAAAAGGAAATAAGAAAGGGTAGTAAGCTAGAGCAGTAGAATTTGGGCCGCAAACTGTTTCCATTATAATTTGTTTGATACGTCAAAGCGCATTTGTACAAGTAGTGCAATAAGCAATAGGCTATTTAATATACCACAACCAAGGGAGAGCTGCGTGTGGGTCCTGAAAATAGGTAGAGTGGTCGTTTAAAGAGGCCACCTGGAAATTCCCCTCTATGTCCATGCTTACTGCCGTCTTGGTGTATTTGTCCTTCGAAAGGACCTGCGATCAAGCCATCAGGGAAGGCCTGTGGAAAAGAAACCTGAAAAGGGGAAAAAAGGAAACAGTGAAAGTATCTGTGTCCGGGAGCGGTTGAGCCGTGTTGTGGATCACAAGCTAGTTATACCTCTATCTATGTCCATGGTATTTTGAGTGCGTAGTTATGTACGTGCAGTACGAATGCCGCCACTTGATCGGGACTGGGACGGAGGCCAAATTGCTAATCGAGCTCTTGACGAGCCGAGTTGTCCTGCTGCAGAATAGTCCGAACTCTCTTGACTGTGTCCAGGAGCTCGGCCGCCGAATTAAGGTTCAGCTTGAAAAGGCCGCTCTGCACTTCTACTGCTAAGGCAGAAGTGTGCTCCTCGGTGCGGAGGGAGCATTCCGTGTTTCCATTAACTATTATGATGCCGCGTGGTCCGGTCATCTTGAGCTTGAGATAAGCATAGTGTGGCACCGCGTTGAATCGAGCAAATGCGGTTCGTCTAAGCAGTGCGTGATAGCCGCTGCGAAAAGGGACGATATCGAAGATTAACTCTTCGCTTTGGAAGTTGTCTGGAGATCCGAAGACAACCTCTAGTGTGATTGAGCCCGTACAGCGGGCCTCTACACCTGGTATGACTCCTTTAAAGGTAGTCTTTGTGGGCTTGATCCGTGATGGATTAATGCCCATTTTCCGCACTATATCCTGATAGAGCAGGTTGAGGCTGCTGCCGCCTTCCATAGGACTCGCGTCAGGTGGAATCCATCAATTATTGGGTCAAGGACCAGTGTGGCCGAACCGCCATGACAGATACTGGTCGGATGATCCTGACGATCGAAGGTAATCGGGCATGACGACCATGGATTAAATTTTGGGGCGACTGGCTCTATCGCATAGACGTACCTGAGCGCACGCTTGCGCTCCCTCTTGGGGATGTGGGTAGCGTATATCATGTTCGCTGTTTTGACCTGAGGGGGAAACTTCTTCTCTCCCCCTGTGTTCAGTGGCCGGGGTTCCTCATCGTCGTCCTCGCTTTGCAATCCCTTCTCCTTGTTTTCGTCATTTAACTTGTCGGCTTGTTCAAAAATCCAACAATCTCTGTTGGTATGATTGGCTGGTTTGTCTGGGGTGCCATGGTTCTGGCACGGACGATCGAGTATGCGGTCCAAACTAGATGGTCCTGAGTTGTTTCTTTTATATGGCTTCTTCCGCTAACCGGACTTAGAGCCACTGAATCCGGCGTTGACTGTAGTGTCGTCGGCGTTATCACCATTGCTTCAACGTTTGGGTCTGTTGCGTTAGAGCTTGTTGTTGCTGTTTTTTTACCTCGGAGGTGCCCGCTTTGCTTGCCGTTATTTTGCTACGGGCCAGCCAACTATCCTCACCCGCACAAAAGCGGGTCATGAGTGCCGTGAGGGCTGCCATGGACTTTGGCTTTTCTAGGCCGAGGTGGCGGGCGAGCCATTCGTCACGGATGCTGTGTTTGAAGGCCGCTAGGGCTTCGGCATCCGGACAGTCGATGATCTGGTTCTTTTTAGTTAGGAACGTAGTCCAGAATTTCCTGGCTGACTCTCCGAGCTGTTGAACTATGTGACTGAGGTCATTGGCATATGATGGCCGGACATATGTACCTTGGAAGTTATCGCGGAAGGCGTCTTCCAAATCCTCCCAGCTGCCAATAGAGTTTTCAGGCAGACTATTTAACCAGTGCCGAGCTGGCCCTTTGAGTTTCAACGGGGGGGTATTTGATGGCGTGGACGTCATCTCCGTGGGCCATGTGCATATGGAGAAGAAAATCCTCGATCCACACCGCCGAATCAGTTGTTCCATCATATGATTCAATATTCACGGGTTTAAACCCTTCTGGGAATTCATGCTCCATTACTTCGTCAGTGAAGCAAAGAGGGTGTGCGGTGCCTCTATATCAGCCACATCATGACGTAGCTCCGATGGAGTCCGTCTGCCGTTTTTGGCCCGAGCGTTACTAGGCTTGTCACGTCCGAAGAGATAGCCGTCGTCGCGTGTCGGGGCGCGACCTCGCGATCCATAGATCGATCTGGTATGTCCTGCTCTACTGTCCTTGTCCTGCCGAAGCTCATATGTATAACCCCGAGCTGTTTTATCTCTGCCTTTACGGTGAGATGGGGCGGGTTGGTGTTCGGCTTGAGTTGCCGCTTTGTCCCGACCATGTGGTGGTCGGTCAGCCGCATTGCACGATGATGGTATGGTCTCCGGCGCCTCATCATCGAACTGTGGTAGCAATTTGCGGTTCGGGCAACTTTTGGCTGGGCGCTTGGGGCCGTATTCTTCGGCTGCCAGGACACCAGTCCATCTATCGCTGAGCAGATCTTGGTCAGCTTGAAGCTACTGCTCCTTCTTTTTCAGGCTCCTTGTAGTGGCTATTAGCCGGCGCTTAAAGCGCTCCTGCTCGAGAGGTTCCTCAGGCACGATAAAATGCTCGTTGCCAAGGCTCACCTCATCCTCGGAGAGTGGAAGATAATTACTGTCCTCCGAGTCATCGTTTATTGCCTGTTCGTCAGGGCAAACTTGCCCGTTTTCCCGTTCCTCCTGTTCGGAAGTTATCTCAACATGGTCTTCATTATCTTCCGCATCGTCCCGAGTGTTGTTTTCTCCCGTGCCGGTATTGCTGTCTTTTCCATGACGTGACTGAGGGAGTCCTGGACTAAGGGGTCCTCGGGCGTCCGGCCTGGTGGACATGGGCCGGACTAATGGGCTGTGAAGATACAAGACCGAAGACTCTCTTCCGTGTCCGGATGGGACTCTCCTTGGCGTGGAAGGCAAGCTTGGCGGCCAAATATGAAGATTCCTTTCTCTGTAACCGACTTTGTACAACCCTAGTCCCCTCCGGTGTCTATATAAACCAGAGGGCTTATTCCGGAAAGATAGACAGTCATACAGGCTAAACTTCTAGGGTTTTAGCCATTAAAGATCTCGTGGTAGATCAACTCTTGTAATACTCATATTCATCAAGATCAATCAAGCAGGAAGTAGGGTATTACCTCCATACAGAGAGCCCGAACCTGGGTAAACATTGTGTCCCCCGTCTCCTGTTACCATCGACCTTAGACGCACAATTCGGCACCCCCTACCCGAGATCCGCCGGTTTTGACACCAACATTGGTGCTTTCATTGAGAGTTCCACTGTGCCGTCCTCAAAAGGTTTGATGGATCCTTCAATCGTCAACAACGATGCTGTCCAAGGGGAAACCTTCCTCCCCGGACAGATCTTCATGTTCGGCGGATTTGCACTACGGGCCAACTCGCTTGGCCATCTGGAGCAGATCGATAGCTTCGTCCCTGGCCAACAGGTCAGATTTGGGAGCTTGAACTACGTCGCGGATATCCGTGGAGACTTGACCTTGGACGGCTTCGAGACCACGGCGGCCGCTCCCTGTCCCTACGATGAACATGACCTTCGGCAAGACCTGGACAGTAGAGCAGGAAATACAAGATTGATCTACGAATCGTTAGGACGTGCCTCGACACGCGACGACGGCTATCTATTCGGACGTGACAAACCTAGTCACGCCCGAGCAGAAAACCGCAGACGGACTCCATCGGAGCTGCGTCGCGATGCGGCCCGGTATAGACGCGCCGCACACCCTCTTTGCTTCACTGACGAAGTAATGGATCATGAATTCCCGGAAGGGTTTAAACCCGTAAATATCGAATCATACGATGGAACAACTGATCCCGCGGTATGGATCGAGGATTTTATTCTCCACATCCATATGGCCCGCGGAGATGATCTGCATGCCATCAAATACCACCCACTAAAACTCAAAGGGCCAACTCGGCACTGGTTAAACAGTCTGCCTGAAAATTCTATTGGCAGCTGGGAGGACTTGGAAGAAGCCTTCCTCGACAACTTCCAAGGTACATATGTTCGGCCACCAGATGCCGATGACTTAAGTCACATAGTCCAACAGCCTGGTGAGTCAGCCAGGAAATTCTGGACTAGGTTCCTAACCAAAAAGAACCAGATCGTCGACTATCCGGATGCCGAAGCCCTAGCGGCCTTTAAACATAGCATGCCACCTCGGCCAAGAAAAGCCAAAAAGCATGGAAGCCCTCACGACACTCATGACCCGCTTTTGTGCGGGTGAGGATAGTTGGCTGACTCGTAGCAAAAATACGACCAGCAAAGCAGGCACCTCCAAGGACAAAAACAGCAACGGCAAGCTCTGATGCAGCAGACACAAACGCCGAAGCAATGGCGACAACACCGATGACACGACAGTCAACGCCGGATTCAGTGCTCCAAGTCCGGTCAGCGGAAGAAGCCATATAAAAGAAACAATCAGGGACCATCCAGCTTGGAGCGCATACTCGATCGTCCGTGCCAGATCCATGACACCCTAGACAAACCAGCCAATCATACCAATAGAGATTGTTGGGTTTTCAAACAGGCCGGCAACTTAAATGCCGAGAACAAGGAAAAGGGATCACAAAGCGAGGATGATGACGAGGAGCCCCGGCAACCAAACACAGGGGGACAAAAGAAATTTCCCCCTCAGGTCAAAACGGTGAACATGATATATGCTACACACATCCCCAAGAGGGAGTGCAAGCGCACGCTCAGGGATGTCTATGTGATAGAGCCAGTCGCGCGCTCAGGAACATGGCCCCCATCGCCAGTCTCCATGGGGATCTGCTCCCCCATGTGTCCGGCGGTGGAGGGGTCGCCCTCTGGCGCCGCCCTGACGGCCTCCTGAGACTCCCCCTAGCCTAGGAGAGTCCTTCACGACAGCACCTCGACGTCGCCCTTGGCCGTGGGAGAGTAAGCGGCCGACGGTGACTCGCTGGTCATCGCCTTAGAATCCAACGAACCTCTTGATGAGGATCGCTGGGAGCTGTCATGGGCCGGACTGCAATAACGTGATTAATCATATTAATATCATAAAGAAGAGAGGCCGGGTACAGGGATGCATCTGGGATTTATTAATACTTATGATGCGGCCAGGGGCTTGCTTCGGGGGGGGGGGGTCGCTCTGGACTACTGTCGACATCCCACACGGAGTTATCCGCGAGGGGGCCCTTCCCCCTGTTGGGCGCCTCGGCCTCCAGATTTGTGGAGGCCGCCCTCTTCTTCCTCCCCCCATCAGGGGGAGAGTTGCTTTCCTCCTCCTCGTCATCATCTTCGGCGGCGAAGGAGTGAGTCTTATCTTCGGACATGACGTCCGAAGCGCCCTTACGGTGGGGGCCACCTCGGCCCCCTTGGCCTTCTTCTCCGGCGGCTGATAGGGCGCCGGGACCAGCATCTTCGCCAGGAGCGGGATGATTGGTTCTTCGGGCAGTGGAGCCGAACAGTGAATCCGCTCCGCTTTCTCTGCCCATACCTGAAAGGATAAATTAGTAGAGTTTAGTTACCCTCCTTGGACAAGCAAGTAGAGGGTACGCCTTGAGATGTGAAGGACTTACCGCATTGGCGGGGTGGGCAAGATCGTGCCCACGGTCCGAGTCTATGGCCGGCGGCTTCTCGCCGCCCTTGAAGAGCAGCTTCCAGGCATCTTCGTGGGTGGTTCCGAAGAGCCTCTCCAAGGTCTGGTGCTTCTCCGGATCGAACTCCCATAAAGGGGAAGTTCGGCTTTGGCAGGGGAGGATCCGGCGAACTAGCATCACCTGGATTACGTCGACGAGCTTGATGTTTCTGTCTAACATGCTTTGGACGCACGTTTGCAGCGCCATCAGCTCGTCCGACGAAGACCAATTCAGGTCCTTCTCCATCCAGGAGGTCAGCCGCATTGGAGATCTGGACTTGAATTCGGAAGCCGCGGCCCAGGTGGCGTCGCGGGGCTCTGTGATGTAGAACCACAGCTTCTGCCATTCCTTGACAGTCTCCACAAACGTGCCTTTGGGCCATGTGACGTTGGGCATCTTGCTCACCATGGCTCCTCCGCACTCTGCGTGTTGGCCATCCACCACCTTCGGCTTTGTATTGAAGACCTTGAGCCACGGTCCAAAGTGGGGCTGGATGCGGAGGAAAGCCTCACACACGACAATGAACGCCGAGAAGTTGAGGAAAGAGTTCAGGGCTAGATCATGGAAATCTATCCCGTAATAGAACATAAGTCCACACGGACGAAAGGGTGGAGTGGAAACCCTAACCCGCGGACGAAATGAGGGAGGAACACCACCCTCTCGTTGGGCTTCGGTGTGGGGACGACTTGCCCCTTGGTCAGAAGCCGGTGGGTGATTTCCTTAGCCAGATACCCGGCCTCCCGAAGCTCGGCGATGTCCTTCTCCTTAACGGAGGAGGCCATCCACTTGCCTTGCCCTCCAAATCCGGACATGGTTGAGTTCTTGCTTGAGGTGGAAGAGACAAGAACTTGGGTGCTGGAGCTCGAGAATGGAAGAGCAGAGGAAGACAGAAGGCATGTGTGAAAAAGGGAATCCTTATCCCCTTATAAAGGCAGTGAATATCGAACGCCTGCCCACTCGCCTTAATACTCGCCTATTCCCAAGGGTTGTGCAAACAACACAGTTGGATTACCCATGCCTGTATTGATGAGGATCCCGCAATAAGGGGACATGATCTCTGCTTTGACAAGACGTGCCAATGGAAACCGCGTCTCAAAACATGGAACGGCAGAAGAAAATGGTTCAAAATAATGACCGGGCAGACATGATGTCTTCTTGCAAAAAGTTGTCAGCGGATGGGACTCGTGAAATATTATACTCTCTACGGCTGTGTGTGTGTGGTACTTGTGTTGCAGATCCGGAGACGTTCGTTGCGTCCGAAGGCTATCGTGGAGTATTCGGAAGGAGGAACCCGCCTTGCAATGCCGAAGACAATCTGCGCCCCGGACACCTCGTCATCGAAGCCTGGTTCAGGGGCTACTGAGGGAGTCCTGGACTAAGGGGTCCTCGGGCATCCGGCCTGTTGGACATGGGCCGGACTAATGGGCTGTGAAGATACAAGACCGAAGACTCTCTTCCGTGTCCGGATGGGACTCTCCTTGGCGTGGAAGGCAAGCTTGGCGGCCAAATATGAAGATTCATTTCTCTATAACCGACTTTGTACAACTCTAGTCCCCTCTGGTGTCTATATAAACCGAAGGGCTTAGTCCAGAAAGATAGATAGTCATACAGGCTAAACTTCTAGGGTTTTAGCCATTAACGATCTCGTGGTAGATCAACTCTTGTAATACTCATATTCATCAAGATCAATCAAGCAGGAAGTAGGGTATCACCTCCGTAGAGAGGGCCCGAACCTGGGTAAACATTGTGTCCCCCATCTCCTGTTACCATCGACCTTAGACGCACAGTTCAGGACCCCTTGCTCGAGATCCGCCGGTTTTGACACCGACAGTGACTTAGAGCGACGCCGCTGACGCCGGCGTTTTGGTTGTATCACATGAGGTTCATCCTCCACTGGATCTTCTTTGTCATTGTCGTTAGTTCTTTTAGGTGTATCAACCATGTACACATCATAAGAAGAGGTGGCCGTCCAGCGTCCGGTAAATGGCGGGTTTTGGCCCTGCTCCTCCTCGGCATCGTCGTCCATACCGTCGATGTCTTCGGAGCCGTAATCGAGCATGTCGGTTAAGTCTTCGACAGTGGCTATAAAGTGGGCGGTGGGTGGGAAGCAAAATTCTCCGTCATCAGCTTCCAGTTTGGACCGGATATAATTCGGCTGTGAGCCCTCCGCTAAGGATAGCGCTTTTAACGAGTTTAACACGTCGCCCAAAGGCGAGTGCCGAAAAATGCCCGCAGAGCTGAATTCAACGATCGATGACTGATCGAGCTCGACGCATGTGGACGCACATGGTTCGGAACCTGTAGCCGGACACAAGTCCGAGGCTCCGGTGACACAGATTCCACTCGAGGATGGGTCTGTGTGCGGCTCTGACGCTGCTGGGACAGCGGTATCCGTGGCAGGGTTGAGCTTCCCGTCTTCGGATGGCGTGATCTGCTCCGGATCTAAGGCCAGAGCAGTTATAGGTGCTATCTCCTGGGTATGGTCCGATGACAAATTTAATTCATGTTCATCGTGGTCACGGGGAGCGACTGCCGTGGTCTCGAATCCGTTGAAGATCAAGTCTCCGCGGGTATCCGCGACGTAGTTCAAGCTCCTGAATCTATCCTGGCGGCCAGGGGCGTAGCTATCGATCTGCTCTAGATCGCCAAGCGAGTTGGCCCGCAGTGCGAAGCCGCCGAACACGAAGATCTGTCCGGGGAGGAAGACTTCTCCTTGGACAGCATTGTTGTAGATGATTGAAGGGGCCATCAAACCTCTTGAGGACGGCACAGTGGAACTCTCAATGAAAGCACCAATGTCGGTGTCAAAACCGGCGGATCTCGGGTAGGGGGTCCCGAACTGTGCATCTAAGGTTGATGGTAACAGGAGACAGGGGACAGAATGTTTACCCAGGTTCAGGCCCTCTCTATGGAGGTAATACCCTACTTCCTGCTTGATTGATCTTGATGAATATGATTATTACAAGAGTTGATCTACGACGAGATCGTAATGGCCAAAACCCTAGAAGTCTAGCCTGTATGACTACAATTGTTATTGTTCGGACTAAGCCCTCCGGTTTATATAAACACCGGAGGGGACTAGGGTTGTACATAGTCGGTTTACAGAGAAAGGAATCTTCATATTTGGACGCCAAGCTTGCCTTCCACGCCAAGGAGAGTCCAATCCGGACACAGGTAGAGTCTTCGGTCTTTGTATCTTCCCAGCCCATCAGTCCGGCCCATGGCTAATAGGCCGGACGCCCGAGGACCCCTTAGTCCAGGACTCCCTCACTTACCACATATGAGCTTTCTTGCATGTCGACAGGCGCCACAACCGAAGCACCGGAGCCGCTTGAGCGACGGCGAGAGCTGGCCCAAACTCAACCGCAACACGAGCACCATCGACGATGTTTAGCTATCAAGTATGACAACGATACCCATACGCCGCCGAGAATCGGGTACTATTATCCAACGGCCGGCTCCTACGTTCACTTTCTTAGCATAAGCACCGCACCTTTGAATTTCTTCAGGACATCATTCAATTTTTCATGAGACGCGTTATTCTGCGTGCCCCTGTAGGGCCATACTTCTGGCAGTGAACATGTTACATGTGCTAAATTACATACCAGTGCACATATAGTTAATATGCTTTAGTTTTGTCCTAAGTATTACTGTACTTCCTAGATATCACTGCCTACTATTTTACTTCTTGCATGCTATATTTATGATAATGGTGTTGTTCTGATACCACCTGTTGGTTCCATGAGACTGCTTCATCTTCTCTATGCTTAATTACACATCAGAAAACTAGCATGTGGTTCCGCTACTTATTGTTCGTTTTAACCTACATTTTCTGATGCTAGCTATTACATCACTGCTCCGAGCCTCTGTTCATTACTTTTTTGTGTGTTCTTGATCTTGCCAAGTTGCATGACTAATTTGATGCTTCTATTAATTATGGAGCTGCCAACCCCATCAAGCAAAATATTTGTTCTTTTGGGGCTGACACCTCAAACAAGCATAAAAATAGAGGGAAGCAGATATATTGTCGTGTATGCACACACCCTCTTTAATTAGTTTAGATGAACCATTGATGATCAATTCGAACCAGTGCATGCGATTAAAATTAATTTTGACCTAAATAGAGGGTGCAAAATAAACTACAACAACTAGATTTGCAACCATGGGATGCTGACGATATCTTCAAAGAACATTGCAACAACAGCGAGGCTTCACAGCAACATATGGTAAGCCAGTGTGTTTTAGTACATGTGAAATGTAATGCGTGTGGGCTGCTTTCTTGGCGTGTGCCCTCAACCTATAATCCTACAGAATTATAAATAGTTCAGTTGTCTGCTTTGCTGTATTGCTTGATTCGAATGCTTGTTTGTTACTTGTTACGCTATACCTGAGTTGGCCAAAATGTCAGCAGTGCCTGCTGTACTATCATAAAGAAATGCATGCCTAGTTCATTTGAGTCCATAAGTTTTCCTTTGAACTTCATCACAAGACTGTCATTGTTGTTTATATGAGGCTACACTGTTAAGTGCTTTCTCAGATTATTTCAACTGCTTAGATGCCTTGGCAACTTAAAGATAGCAGTGGTACACTCCCTTTCAACTAGGGATGTCAACTGGGTCCCGTTTAATCCCGATTAAAGTCCACTAGTAGTATGACAGTTCAAAAGAGTTTTGTTTTTTGAGGAAAATGAACTAGGGAGCTAGCAAAAACTAACTAGATGGGACTGGCAGATGCCGTTTATTTGCCACTTACATCCCTAGTTTCATCTTACCATTTTAATCTCTTTTCGGCTGATGCTGCTTCGAACCATTTAAATATAGCTTTCCATGCTCGGCAATAATTCATATGTCGTTTACCATGTAAGCTTACTGCCTGGATCATGCGATAACCATCTCTTACTTATGTCCAGCGGAAACCTTTCAGGATGCAGTTCACACTAGGGCACAATGTACAACCCCAAAATCTATTTGTGGAAGCAGTGCGCCATCCATGTTACCAGATGGTAGCAGTTCAGAGGCAACACCGCCGAAGAGCAGTCTGAGCACGGATATTATAGTTCTTGAGGCTCTACTAGAGGCACAAAGAGATGGTGTGGCTGCCATGAATGAGGTAATCTCGATCTTGAAGCTGGAAATCATGCAATTAGCTGCACGCATTATGCAAGCAACCCAAGAATTGGAGGAAGTAAGAATGTTGCACTTGAAGACGGAGGAGGTCCTGCTGCTTCTACTATCTGAAGCCCAGGTTGATCCCAGTTCTTCTTTAGATACCAGTTGAAATTTTCATTAGATTGTTGTACTTGCATGTTGTGTCATGTCTCTGAATGGATTATGTTGTAAGACCCCCTATGTTGTCCATGAGTTGTAATGATCTGAGTTTTGTATGCGAGGTAATCCTCAGTACTTGTATGATTGACATAAGGTGAACTGTTTTTTGTGCGAGCATATTGTATTGGATGAAATAACTGTTTGACTCAAAGTGTATCCAACCTACTGAATTCGAAGATCATGGCATTTCTAAATCATAATCATATATAAAGGTGGAATAACTCTTTGTTGTGGTTTTGAAGAAATAAATAACAAAATGTAGAATTATCTGTGGATATTCGTAATCGAATAAAAATTGGATTTGGATTTAGTTTCCAGGGCCCAGGGCAAACGTGAATGCTAATTCTCCTAAGTTTTGAACGAAGCGGCTAAACACCCACTATCTTTGTGGGCTGCCCGAAGCAAGTGTTTGCGAGATGGAAATTACTGTCTACCCCTGACACTTGACATCCTTATCGACCGGATTTACACTGTTGTCGATAGGGGTAGACTAGTAACTTCAATCAGACATGACACGACGGCCTCTGAGCCCATTCAGACACGGTGGGCGCCAAACCTGGGCGGCAAAACACATTTGATTCAAGCTCGTCCGAAAGACATGTTTCTCTCCCTCCATTTTGCCATTCATCCACGGTGGGCGGCAAAACAAACTCTCCTCGTCCGAATTCGATGTAGGCTAATATTTTAAATAGGGGCAGATGTGTAACTTCGCTCAGACGTGAGACAACCGCCCTACCTGTCAGCCCCGTTCATACACCGTGGGCGGCAAAACACCCTCTCCTCGCCCAAAATCGTTACCGGCAAATATTTGGGAGATGCGAGATTACCGTCCTATCCCCAACTGACGTGATGTCCGAAATTTTAAACGGGGGATAAGTTCGTAACTTTCCCACATTTCAGACAAGCGCGTCCCAAAGTTTGAGACCCCCCTCCATTTCCCCATTTATACACCGTTGGTGCCACGACAACCTTTCCACTGCGGCCAGCCTCCTCCGTCCGCCACCCCATCCTCCACCTTGCCGGAGCCGCTACCCCTACCCCGTCGTCCACTGCAGGAGATGGACTTCTCTCATCCATAGCGCCGGACTCCTTTCATCGCGTGGTCACGCTTCATCGGCGCCGTTTTCCACCTTTCCGTTGCCGCTCCTATGACCACCTCGTCCACGGCAACATGCTTTATCCCCTGACCCGGCCGTCTGCCGTCTAAAGTCTTCTTCCCCACCGCTGACAGCCATCGCACCCGCATCACCCTCAACGAATCAGCAGGGGCCTACACGGCATCGCAAGAGAGGGGGTACTCTTCCATATGTGCTGAAGTTATTCATCTCACCCAGAAAATAGATCGTAAATTGTTTACTGTACTTTTCTTGTCCGTACCAAATCGTAGTGGCTAGTTGAAAGCAAACATTGGTTGCAAAGTAGCGTTGTCCGGTTTGCACCTTCAGATCTGCCATGGCATGGTCACTATACTCGTAAAGCTTATGGTTTCCCCCCTTTGTATTCACTACCATCATCGTAGGTGATTCACTGCTTCATGTCGTGCTAGCACTGCTCCTCGGGACCTCAACCCATCAAGCAAAACAACATGCCACTCATAATTCCAAAGCTTACGTGTTGAAATACGAATCTGATATGATGCTCATATTACTAAAACAGAGAATGTTTAATTGGTCACCTAATGTTCCTATATTCGTTTCGAAAAGCATGTCCGCCACCCACTGGTCCAGCTAGTTCCACTTTCCTGATTTTACTCTTGATGCTTAGTGTTTTCCCCTTTTATCTACTCTACTATGATCTGTGTAGGTGCTTTCTGTCATACTAGCATTACTCCACCCTTCAAGCTAAACAACACAACACTCAAAATTCCAAAGCTTAGTTGTTCAAATATGATTGTGATATGATACTGATATTAGTTAACAAACACATTTAATTGTTTAGCTAAAGGTCCCACTTGAGTTTCCAAATGCATGTCGTGACATCTAGAGAGACAGCAGAATTGCATTTCTTTGTCACTTGTTGACTGTACTTTCTTATCCATACCAAATCTTAGTTGTTATTTCAAAGCAAACATCGGTTGCTAACTACCCTTTGCGCGGTTTGCAGCTTCAGATCTGCCATCCCACTGCCACGGTCAACACTATACTCATCATGCTTACGGTTTCCCCATTTTATGATGACCACGATCAGCCTACGTGGTTTGTGTCATAATAGCACCGCTCCACTCATTGAGCTAAACAAGCTTAGTTGTACAAATTCAAATATGATATTATGCCGATATTAGTAAAACTGAGAGATGTTTAACTGGTTAGCTAAATGTTCCTACTTTAGTTTCGAAATGCATGTGAGTGATAACCCACAAGTATAGGGGATCGCAACAGTTTTGAGGGTAGAGTATTCAACCCAAATTTATTGATTCGACGCAAGGGGAGCCAAAGAATATTCTCAAGTATTAGAAGTTGAGTTGTCAATTCAACCACACCTGGATAACTAAATATCTGCAGCATAGTATTTAGTAGCAAAGTAGTATGATAGTAACGGTAATGGTGGCAAAAGTAAGAGTGATAGTTTTGTAGTGATTGTAACAGTAGCAACAGAAAAGTAAATAAGCGAAGAACAATATCTGAAAGCTCGTAGGCATTGGATCGGTGATGGAGAATTATGCCGGATGCGATTATTCATGCAACAGTTATAACATAGGGTGACACAGAACTAGCTCCAATTCATCAATGTAATGTAGGCATGTATTCCGAATATAGTCATACGTGCTTATGGGAAAGAACTTGCATGATATCTTTTGTCCTACCCTCCCATGGCAGCGGGGTCCTACTGGAAACTAAGGGACATTAAGGCCTCCTTTTAATAGAGTACCGGACCAAAGCATTAACACATAGTGAATACATGAACTCCTCAAACTACAGTCATCACCGGGAGTGGTCCCGATTATTGTCACTTCGGGGTTGCCGGATCATAACACATAGTAGGTGACTATTGACTTACAAGATAGGATCTAGAACTCACATATATTCATGAAAACATAATAGGTTCAGATCTGAAATCATGGCACTCGGGCCCTAGTGACAAGCATTAAGCATAGCAAAGTCATAGCAACATCAATCTCAGAACATAGTGGATACTAGGGATCAAACCCTAACAAAACTAACTCGATTACATGATAAATCTCATCCAACCCATCACCGTCCAGCAAGCCTACGATGGACTTACTCACGCACGACGGTGAGCATCATGAAATTGGTGATGGAGGATGGTTGATGATGACGATGACGACGGATTCCTCTCTCCGGAGCCCCGAACGGACTCCAGATCAGCCCTCCCGATAGAGATTAGGGCTTGACGGCGGCTCCATATCGTAAAACGCGATGAATCCTTCTCTTTGATTTTTTTCTCCCCGAACACGAATATATAGAGTTGGAGTTGAGGTCGGTGGAGCACCAGGAGGCCTACGGGGCAGGGGGCGCGCCCCCACCCTCGTGGACAGGGTGTGGGCCCCCTGGCCTTGATTCTTTCACCAGTATTTTTTATTATTTCCAAAAATAATCTCCGTGAAGTTTTAGGTCATTCTGAGAACTTTTATTTCTGCACAAAAATAACACCATGGCAATTCTGCTGAAAACAGCGCCAGTCCGGGTTAGTTCCATTCAAATCATGCAAATTAGAGTCTAAAACAAGGGCAAAAGTGTTTGGAAAAGTAGATACGACGGAGACGTATCAACTCCCCCAAGCTTAAACTTTTGCTTGTCCTCAAGCAATTCAGTTGATAAACTGAAAGTGATAAAGAAAAACTTTTACAAACTCTGTTTTCTCTTGTTGTTGTAAATACGTAAAGCCAACATTCAAGTTTTCAGCAAAGATTATGACTAACCATATTCACAATAACATTTAGGTCTCATGTTTACTGATTTCTATGGCATAATCAACTAGCGAGCAATAATAATAAATCTAGGATGACAACACTTCCTCAAAACAAGCATAATATGATATAACAAGATGGTATCTCGCTAGCCCTTTCTGAGACCGCAAAACATAAATGCAAAGCACCTTTGAAGATCAAGGACTGACTAAACATTGTAATTCATGGTAAAAGAGATCCAGTCATAGTCATACTCAATATAAACTAATAGTAATGGATGCAAATGACAGCGGTGCTCTCGAGCTGGTGCTTTTTAATAAGAGGGTGATGACTCAACATAAAAGTAAAAAGATAGGCCCTTCGTAGAGGGAAGCAGGGATTTGTAGAGGTGCCAAAGCTCGATTTTTGAAATAGAGATGAATAATATTTTGAGCAGCATACTTTCATTGTCAACATAACAACTGAGAGATCTCGATATCTTCCATGCTACTCACATTATAGGTGGTTCCCAAACAGAATGGTAAAGTTTATACTCCCCCTCCACCAACAAGCATCAATCCATGGCTTGCCCGAAACAACGGGTGCCTCCAACTAACAACAATCCTGGGGGAGTTTTGTTTGCAATTATTTTGATTTGATTTTCTTAAAGCATGGCACTGGGCATCCCGGTGACCAGCCATTTTCTCATGAGTGAGGAGCGGAGTCCACTCCTCTTGAGAATAACCCACCTAGCATGGAAGATACATACAGCCCTAGTTGATACATGAGCTATTCGAGCATGCAAAACAGAATTTCATTTCAAGGTTTAGAGTTTGGCACATACAATTTTACTTGGAACGGCAGGTAGATACCGCATATAGGAAGGTATGGTGGACTCATATGGAATAACTTTGGGGTTTAAGGGATTGGATGCACAAATAGTATTCCCGCTTAGTACAAGTGAAGGCTAGAAAGAGACTGGGAAGCGACCAACTAGAGAGCGACAACAGTCATGAACATGCATTAAAATTAATAAACATTGAGTGCAAGCATGAGCAGGATATAATCCACCATGAACATAAATATCGTGGAGGCTATGTTGATTTTGTTTCAACTACACGCGCGAACATGTGCCAAGTCAAGCCACTTGAATCATTCAAAGGAGGATACCACCCTACTATACCACATCACAACCATTTTAATAGCATGTTGGCATGCAAGATAAACCATTATAAACTCCTAGCTAATTAAGCATGGCATAAGCAACTATAATCTCTAATTGTCATTGCAAATATGTTTCTTCATAATAGGCTGAATCAGGAACGATGAACTAATCATATTTACAAAAACAAGAGAGGTCCAGTTCATACCAGCTTCTCTCATCTCAATCAGTCCATCATATATCATCATAATTGCCTTTCACTTGCACGACCGAACAATGATAATAATAATAGTGCACGTGCTTTGGACTAAGCTGGAATCTGCAAGCATATAATACAAAGGATAAGACAAGGTAATATGGGCTCTTGGTTAAATCAACAATAATGTATATAAGAGCGACTTCAACATTTTCATTATGGTCTTCTCCTATCGACCCCCAAAGAAAAGAAAAGAAATAAAAATATTTACACGGGAAAGCTCCCAACAAACAAAGGAAGAACAGGAAATCTTTTTGGGTTTTCTTTTAATTATTACTACTATAGCATGAAAAGTAAACTAGCTAAAAAGCTACAACTACTTTTTATTATTTTTCTTAAGCTTTTTCGAACACACAAGAAGAAAGCATAAAAAGGGATAATAAACTAGCATGGATATTACAGTGAAAAAGTATGAGCACCGACAACTAGCATGAGTGTGTGAATATGAATGTAATGTCGGTGAGAAATACGTACTCCCCCAAGCTTAGGCTTTTGGCCTAAGTTGGTCTATGCCCATGGATCAAAGTTGTAGTTAGGGTCATACTGAGAAGGAGCCTCGGGTTGCCACTGGTTGGCAATCTCCTCCGGATCCCACTGGTAAACAGACTGTCGTGAAGGATCAAATTGTGGTTCCGGCTCTGGCTCCGGAGCTGGTGTGGGGTTCTGGTAGGCATGAAATGCCTCTGGCTAAACAAGGTACTTGCCTATAGATAAGTCAAACAAAGAAGGAGCAGGCAAAGTAAGAATCTCAGGTCGAATTTTATCAAATATCAGTTTGTACTTAAGCGTCTTTTCCCTATTCTTAACGATAAAATCATGTGCTACCATACTCTTATAGTCTAGAAAAATAGGAGGCATCAACTTTTCTTCTTTCTCATAATGCCTAATAGTATGTTAAAGTGTGCAGCAAGGCGCGAGGCGAAGATACCTCCCAAGATGGGACCCTTCATGCGGTTAAGACTTAACCGTTTGGCAACGATAGCGCCTAGGCTAAAGGAGTTATCACGAAACAAGGCATGGCCCAAAATAACAATACCAGGGGCGCTGAGGTTTCCACAGTTTCCGCGACCAATTAAACATCTACTAGCAAATATCGCAAAGTAATGCAGAACCGGAAAATGTATGCTAGTAATTCTTGCGTCCGAAACTTTCCTTGTTTCCCCTACAGCAATCGTATCAATAAACCCTTCCACATCATTGCGACGAAACTTTCCTTGTTTCCCCTACAGCAATCATATCAATAAACCCTTGCACATCATTGCGATGTGGTTCCTCTATCCTGCCAGCAAGGGGTATCTTACAAACCCGGCAGAAATCAGAAAGGGACATCTCCTTATGCTCATCATATAAATAAAATTCCACTGAAGGTGGTGATCTCCTAGCATGGAAATGAAAATTTTGCACGAAAATATTAGTGAGTAAGAGATACTGTTCGCACTGGTCATGGAGGAAGTCGGTGAGGCCCGCATTCTCAACCAAAGAATAAAAATCATCATGAATCCCGGCTGCTGTTAAGAACTCATCACTAGGCCATTCACACGGCCGAACTTCTGCGGTGCGAGGGAGATTATATTTGGGCCTCCTATCCTCCTCACTTTGCTTATCCCTCGAGCTTCGGCTCGAAGAGCCCCTCAATAATCTCTTCATCATTTTCTGAAAATTTCTGAAATTTTTAGTGACTTCAAATAAAGTGAACCAAACTGAACAAAATTAATAGTAACTACTCCCACAAGTGCCTAGACGCTATATCATGCATTAGAATTACTTGGGACCATATAAATTTGACATGCAAGCTCAAGAACAGGGTCACCTAGGCAACAAAAATTGGCAATGAATGAAGCACTAGAACAAAATCTAATTGGACCATTGGAGGAGTCACATACCGAAGAACAATCCCCCAAAGCAGTTTTGTGAGTGGGGCTTTGAGCTAGGAGATCGAAAATTGCAACAAAATGAGCTAGAACTCGTGCTTGAGCTGGTTGGTGATTTTTTGGGAGGAAGAAAGAGTATGTGGTGGCTGGAATAAGTGGAGTGGAGCCACCATGGGCCCACGAGGCAGGGGGCGCGCCCTGGACCCTCGTGGCCAGGTGCTTGCTCCCCCTACTGTGTTCTCAGTGCCAGATATTCTCAAATATTCCAAAAAAAACATATTCCACTTTCGGGGCATTTGGAGAAATTTTATTTTTGGGGTATCTTTTTATTGCACGGATAAATCAGAAAACTGATAGAATATACTATTTTTGCTTTACTTAATCTAAATAACAGAAAGTAAAAGGAGGGTACAGAAGGTTGTGCCTTCTAACTTCATCCATCTCATGCTCATCAAAAGGAATCCACTAACAAGGTTGATCAAGTCTTGTTAACAAACTCATTCTGAATAACATGGAACCGGAGAAATTTCGAATAACACTATGTTACCTCAACGGGGATATGCACATCCCCAACAATAAGAATATCATATCTCTTTTTGATAGTAGGAAGAGGAAATTCAAGACCTTCAATAGTAATAGTTGAAAATTTTCCAATAGAATTGATACTGTGGACTTGAGGTTGTTTCCTCGGAAAGGGTATCGTATGCTCATTACAATTGACATGAAAAGTGACATTGCCTTTGTTGCAATCAATAACAGCCCCTGCAGTATTCAAAAAGGGTCTTCCAAGAATAATAGACATACTATCGTCCTCGGGAATATCAAGAATAACAAAGTCCGTTAAAATAGTGACATTTGCAACCACAACAGGCACGTCCTCACAAATACCGATAGGTATAGCAGTTGATTTATCAGCCATTTGCAAAGATATTTCAGTAGGTGTCAACTTATTCAAATCAAGTCTACGATATGAATAGAGAGGCATCTAACACCGGCTCCAAGATCACATAAAGCAGTTCTAACATAGTTTCTTTTAATTGAGCATGGTATAGTTGGTACTCCTGGATCCCCAAGTTTCTTAGGTATTCCACCCTTAAAAGTATAATTAGCAAGCATGGTGGAAATTCCAGCTTCCGGTATCTTTCTTTTATTTGTAACAATATCCTTCATATACTTGGCATAAGGATTCATTTTAGTCATATCAGTAAAATGCATACACAAAAAGATAGGTCTAATCATTTCAGCAAAGCGCTCAAAATCCTCATCATCCTTTTTCTTGGATGGTTTGGGAGGAAAAGGCATGGGTTTCTGAACCCATCGTTCTCTTTCTTTACCATGCTTCCTAGCAATAAAGTCTCTCTTATCATAACGTTGATTCTTTGATTGTGGGTTATCAAGATCAATAGCAGGTTTAGTCTCTACATCATTGTCATTACTAGGTTGAGCATCAACATGAACATCATCATTAACATTATCACTAGGTTCATGTTCATCACTAGATTGTGTTTCAGCATCAGAAATAGAAATATCATTGGGATTCTCAGGTGTGTCAATAACAGGTTCACTAGAAGCATGCAAAGTCCTATCATTTTTCTTTTTCTTCCTTTTAGAAGGACTAGGCACATCAACATTAGTTCGCTGAGAATCCTGCTCAATTCTCTTAGGGTGGCCCTCAGGATACAAAGGTTCCTGAGTCATTTTACCCCCTCTAGTCATAACTCTAACAACATTATCATTCTTCTTATTATTTAATTCATTGAGCAAATCATTCTGAGCTTTAAGTACTTGTTCTACTTGAGTGGTAACCATCGAAGCATGTTTACTAATGAGTTTAAGTTCACCTTCAACTCTAGACATATAATCACTCAAGTGTTCAATCATATAAGCATTGCGTTTTAATTGTCTACCAAAATAAGCATTGAAATCTTCTTGCTTAACCGTAAAATTATGAAACTCATCTAAGCATTGGCTAGCAAACTTAGTAGGTGGGATTTCAGCTTTATCATATCTATAGAGAAAATTTACCTTTACTACCTCTGTCAGGTTATTAAGGCCATGTATTTCTTCGATAGGTGGTAAATTAAGGCCATGTATTTCTTCAACAGGAGATAAATTCTTGACATCTTCCGCTTTTATACCTTTTTCCTTCATACATTTCTTTGCCTCTTGCATATCTTCAGGACTGAGGAATAGAATACCCCTTTTCTTTGGAGTTGGCTTAGGAGTTGGTTCAGGGAGTGTCCAATTATTTTCATTCGTCAACATATTATTCAATAGAATTTCAGCTTCATCAACAGTTCTTTCCCTGAAAACACAACCAGCACAACTATCTAGGTGGTCTCTGGAAGCATCGGTTAGTCCATTATAAAAGATATCAAGTATTTCATTTTTCTTGAGAGGATGATCAGGCAAAGCATTAAGTAATTGGAGAATCCTCCCCCAAGCTTGTGGGAGACTCTCTTCTTCAATTTGCAAAAAATTATATATAGCCCTTAAAGCAGGTTGTTTCTTATGAGCAGGGAAATATTTAGCAGAGAAGTAATAAATCATATCCTGGGGACTACGCACACAACCAAGATCAAGAGAATTAAACCATGTTTTAGCATCACCCTTTAATGAGAACGGAAATAATTTAAGGATATAGTAGTAACGAGTTTTCTCATCATTAGTGAATAGGGTGGCTATATCATTTAATTTAGTAAGATGTGCCACAACAGTTTCAGATTCATAGCCATAGAAAGGATCAGATTCAACCAGAGTAATTATCTCAGGATCAACAGAGAAATCATAATCCTTATCAGTAACAAAGATAGGTGAAGTAGCATAAGCAGGATCATATTTCATTCTAGCATTCAAAGATTTTTCTTTCAGCTTAGCTAATAATTTCTCAAGATCACTCCTATCATTGCAAGCAAGAAAGTCTCTAGAAGTTTCTTCATCCATAACATAACCCTCAGGCACAACAGGCAATTCATATCTAGGGGGAGAATCTTCATCATCACTTTCGTCAATATTATCAGTTTCAATAATTTCATTTTCTCTAGCCCTAGCAAGTTGTTCATCAAGAAATTCACCTTGTGGCACGGTAGTATCAAGCATAGAAGTAGTTTCATCATAAGTATCATGCATAGCAGAAGTGGCATCATCAATAACATGCGACATATCAGAATTAATAGCAGAAGCAGGTTTAGGTGTCGCAAGCTTACTCAAAACAGAAGGTGAATCAAGTGCAGAGCTAGATGGCAGTTCCTTACCTCCCCTCGTAGTTGAGGGATAAATTTTGGTTTTCTCGTCTTTCAAGTTCCTCATAGTGACCAGCAGATATAAATCCCAAGTGACTCAAAGAATAGAGCTATGGTCGCCGGCAACGGCGCCAGAAAATAGTCTTGATAACCCACAAGTATAGGGGATCGCAACAGTTTTCGAGGGTAGAGTATTCAACCCAAATTTATTGATTCGACACAAGGGGAGCCAAAGAATATTCTCAAGTATTAGCAGTTGAGTTGTCAATTCAACTACACCTGGCTAACTTAATATCTGTAGCAAAGTATTTAGTAGCAAAGTAGTATGATAGTAACGGTAACGGTGGCAAAAGTAACAGCGATAGTTTTGTAGTGATTGTAACAGTAGCAACGGAAAAGTAAATAAGAGAAGAACAATATGTGAAAAGCTCGTAGGCATTGGATCGGTGATGGAGAATTATGCCGGATGCGATTACTCATGCAACAGTTATAACATAGGGTGACACAGAACTAGCTCCAATTCATCAATGTAATGTAGGCATGTATTCCGAATATAGTCATAAGTTCTTATGGGAAAGAACTTACATGACATCTTTTGTCCTACCCTCCCGTGGCAGCGGGGTCCTACTGGAAACTAAGGGATATTAAGGCCTCCTTTTAATAAAGTACCGGGCCAAAGCATTAACACATAGTGAATACATGAACTCCTCAAACTACGGTCATCACCGGGAGTGGTCCCGATTATTGTCACTTCGGGGTTGCCGGATCATAAAACATAGTAGGTGACTATTGACTTGCAAGATAGGACCTAGAACTCACATATATTCATGAAAACATAATAGGTTCAGATCTGAAATCATGGCACTCGGGCCCTAGTGACAAGCATTAAGCATAGCAAAGTCATGGCAACATCAATCTCAGAACATAGTGGACATTAGGGATCAAACCCTAGCAAAACTAACTCGATTACATGATAAATCTCATCCAACCCATCACCGTCCAGCAAGCCTACTATGGAATTACTCACGCACGGTGGTGAGCATCATGAAATTGGTGATGGAGGATGGTTGATGATGACGATGGCGACGGATTCCCCTCTCCGGAGCCCCGAACGAACTCCAGATCAGCCCTCCCGAGATATATTAGGGCTTGGCGGCGGCTCCGTATCGTAAAACACGATGAATCCTTCCCTCTGATTTTTTTCTCCCTGAACACAAATATATATAGTTGGAGTTGAGGTCGGTGGAGCACCAGGGGGGCCACAAGGCAGGGGGCGCGCCCCCACCCTCATGGACAGGGTGTGGGCCCCCTGGCCTTGATTCTTTCGCTAGTATTTTTTATTATTTCCAAAAATAATCTCCGTGAAGTTTATGGTCATTCCGAGAACTTTTATTTCTGCACAAAAATAACACCATGGCAATTCTGCTGAAAACAGCGTCAGTCCGGGTTAGTTCCATTCAAATCATGCAAATTAGAGTCTAAAACAAGGGCAAAAGTGTTTGGAAAAGTAGATACGACGTGGGCGTATCAGTGAGCCACATATGGAGAGACCGGAAGGAATAGTATTTCTCTGTGCGCTCTGGTTCATCATGGGTGGCCAACCGACATTGTATAGAAAGACTTGTAATATCTTTAATCTGCTTGCTCTTCTGCTCTTCTTTAAGATGATCCTCTTCTCTTATGGTCGACTGGTCAAGTCGAGTTATTCTCCCTTAGTATATTTTGAATCGGTCAGGTCAGGTCGACTTGTTCTTCTTTACTATATGTTGAAGCTGTCATCTGCGAAGTACCATCACTTCTGGAGCTATCATATTTTTAGTAGTAGGCCACATTATATTAATGCACATACCAAATTACAGCATGCATGGCACCTCTTAGAAGAATTGCAGAGATAGCACAAAGTGGTTTACAGGGAGGAAGTATTGGATTAGAATCACTTCTGCATTACCAAGATAATCTCACTTGGTTTTATGTTTTCATGCATCTCAGGTATTGAACATTATCAAAATGAATATGAGAATGGGCGCACGAGAGGAATATTGCGGAACAATCCACTGGCTAACAAACTTGGCATGGCGGAGGATGGCCTATCTTATTCACCCATCAAGGTGCTTGCTCTAACTTGGCAAGGTTGTATTGGTCGCACATATTTTGCATCTGACCTCTTGCATTACTTCTACTTTGGTACACCATCTGCTTAGTTTAAGCATCATATATGAGTATATGGCATACCTATCCATTTTCTGTACCTATTCCATGTGTCGTCATACTATGTTTTTCCAGTCAAATGTTGTTCTTTCATAATAGATGTCCAGAAGGAAGAGGGTGAGTGCAGATCCTCAAGGAGTACAAACTAGGTATTTGGAAAAGGTAGTGATACATGTTAATGTTGGAAATATGCCCTAGAGGCAATAATAAATGGTTATTATTATATTTCTTTGTTCATGATAATTGTCTATTGTTCATGCTATAATTGTATTGTCCGGAAATCGTAATACATGTGTGAATGCATAGACCACAACGTGTCCCTAGTAAGCCTCTAGTTGACTAGCTCGTTGATCAACAGATAGTCATGGTTTCCTGACTATGGACATTGGATGTCATTGATAACGGGATCACATCATTAGGAGAATGATGTGATGGACAAGACCCAATCCTAAGCATAGCATAAAAGATCGTGTAGTTTCGTTTGCTAGAGCTTTTCCAATGTCAAGTATCTTTTCCTTAGACCATGAGATCGTGCAACTCCCGGATACCGTAAGAGTGCTTTGCGTGTGCCAAACGTCACAACATAACTGGGTGACTATAAAGGTGCACTACGGGTATCTCCGAAAGTGTCTGTTGGGTTGGCACGGATCGAGACTGGGATTTGTCACTCCGTGTGACGGAGAGGTATCTCTGGGCCCACTCGGTAATGCATCATCATAATGAGCTCAATGTGACTAAGGCATTAGTCACGGGATCATGCATTACGGTACGAGTAAAGAGACTTACTGGTAACGAGATTGAACAAGGTATTGGGATACCGATGATCGAATCTCGGGCAAGTAACATACCGATTAACAAAGGGAATTGTATACGGGATTGATTGAATCCTCGCATCGTGGTTCATCCGATGAGATCATCGTGGAACATGTGGGAGCCAACATGGGTATCCAGATCCCGCTGTTGGTTATTGATCGAAGAGGCGTCTCGGTCATGTCTGCATGTCTCCCGAACCCGTAGGGTCTACACACTTAAGGTTCGTGACACTAGGGTTGTAGAGATATGTGTATGTGGAAACCCGAAAGTTGTTCGGAGTCCCGGATGAGATCCCGGACGTCACGAGGAGTTCCGGAATGGTCCGGAGGTAAAGAATTATATATAGGAAGTCAAGTTTCGGCCACCGGGAAAGTTTCGGGGGTTATCGGTATTGTACCGGGACCACCGGAAGGGTCCCGGGGGTCCACCGGGTGGGGCCACCTATCCCGGAGGGCCCCATGGGCTGAAGTGGGAGGGCAACCAGCCCTTAGTGGGCTGGGGCGCTCCCCATGGGCCTCCCCCCTACGCCTAGGGTTGGAAACCCTAGGGTGGGGGGCGCCCCACTTGCCTTGGGGGGCAAGGCACCCCCTTGGCCGCCGCCCCCCCATCTAGATGGGGTTTGGCCGGCGCCCCCCTCCCAGGGGGCCTATATAAAGGGGGGAGGGAGGGCAGGAGGACAACACCCTTGGGCGCCTCCCTCCTCCCCTGCTACACCTCTCTCTCTCGTAGAAGCTCGGCGAAGCCCTGCCGGCATCCCGCTACATCCACCACCACGCCGTCGTGCTGCTGGATCTCCATCAACCTCTCCTTCCCCCTTGCTAGATCAAGAAGGAGGAGACGTCGCTGCACTGTACGCGTGTTGAACGCGGAGGTGCCGTCCGTTCGGCACTCGGTCATCGGTGATTTGGATCACGGCGAGTACGACTCCGTCATCCACGTTCATTGGAACGCTTCCGCTCGCGATCTACAAGGGTATGTAGATGCACTCCTTTCCCGCCGTTGCTAGTATACTCCATAGATGCATCTTGGTGAGCGTAGGAAAATTTTAAAATTATGCTACGATTCCCAACAGTGGCATCATGAGCCAGGCCTATGCGTAGTTACTATGCACGAGTAGAACACAAAGTAGTTGTGGGCGTTGATGTTGCCAATTCTTCTTGGCGCTACTAGTCGTATCTTGCTTCGGCGGTATTGTAGGATGAAGCGGCCCGGACCGACCTTACACGTACGCTTATGTGAGACAGGTTCCACCGACTGACATGCACTAGTTGCATAAGGTGGCTAGCGGGTGTCTGTGTCTCCTACTTTAGTCGGAACGGATTCGATGAAAAGGGTCCTTATGAAGGGTAAATAGAAAATGGCAAATCACGTTGTGGTCATACGTAGGTAAGAAACGTTCTTGCTAGAAACCTACAAACAACGTAAAAACTTGCAACAACAATTAGAGGACGTCTAACTTGTTTTTGCAGCATGTGTTATGTGATGTGATATGGCCAGAAGATGTGATGAATGATATATGTGATGTATGAGATTGATCATATTCTTGTAATAGGAATCACGACTTGCATGTCGATGAGTATGACAACCGGCAGGAGCCATAGGAGTTGTCTTTATTATTTTGCATGACCTGCGTGTCATTGAATAACGCCATGTAAATTATTTTACTTTGTTGCTAAACGCGTTAGCCATAGAAGTATAAGTAATTGTTGGCGTGACGACTTCATGAAGACACAATGATGGAGATCATGGTGTCATGCCGGTGACGAAGATGATCATGGTGCCCCGAAGATGGAGATCAAAGGAGCATAATGATATTGGCCATATCATGTCACTATTTGATTGCATGTGATGTTTATCATGTTTTTGCATCCTATTTGCTTAGAACGACGGTAGTAAGTAAGATGATCCCTTATGATAATTTCAAGAAAAGTGTTCCCCCTAACTGTGCACCATTGCGAAGGTTCGTTGTTTCGAAGCACCACGTGATGATCGGGTGTGATAGATTCTAACGTTCGCATACAACGGGTGTTGACAAGCCTAGCATGTACAGACATGGCTTCGGAACACACGCAATACACTTAGGTTGACTTGACGAGCCTAGCATGTACATACATGGCCTCGGAACACGGAGGACCGAAAGGTCGAGCATGAGTCGTATAGAAGATACGATCAACATGGAGATGTTCACCGATCTTGACTAGTCCGTCTCACGTGATGATCGGACACGGCCTAGTTAACTCGGATCATGTTTCACTTAGATGACTAGAGGGATGTCTATCTGAGTGGGAGTTCATTAAATAATTTGATTAGATGAACTTAATTATCATGAACTTAGTCTAAAATCTTTACACTATGTCTTGTAGATCAAATGGCCAACGTTGTCCTCAATTTCAACGCGTTCCTAGAGAAAACCAAGCTGAAAGATGATGGCAGCAACTATACGGACTGGGTCCGGAACCTGAGGATCATCCTCATAGTAGCCAAGAAAGATTATGTCTTAGAAGCACCGCTAGGTGAAGCACCAATCCCAGAGAACCAAGACGTTATGAACGCTTGGCAATCACGTGCTAATGATTACTCCCTCGTTCAGTGCGGCATGCTTTACAGCTTAGAACCAGGTCTCCAAAAGCATTTTGAGAAACATGGAGCATATGAGATATTCGACGAGCTGAAATTGGTTTTCCAAGCTCATGCCCGGGTCGAACGATATGAAGTCTCCGACAAGTTCTTCAGCCATAAAATGGAGGAAAATAGTTCTGTAAGTGAGCACATACTCAGAATGTCTGGGTTGCACAACCGCTTGACTCAGCTGGGAGTTAATCTCCCGGATGACGCGGTCATTCACAGAATCCTTCAGTCGCTTCCACCAAGCTACAAGAGCTTTGTGATGAACTTCAATATGCAGGGGATGGAAAAGACCATTCCTGAGATATATTCAATGCTGAAATCAGCGGAGGTGGAGATCAGAAAAGAACATCAAGTGTTGATGGTGAATAAAACCACTAAGTTCAAGAAGGGCAAGGGTAAGAAGAACTTCAAGAAGGACGGCAAGGGAGTTGCCGCGCCCAGTAAACCAGTTACTGGGAAGAAGTCAAAGAATGGACCCAAGCCTGAAACTGAGTGCTTTTATTGCAAGGGAAGTGGTCACTGGAAGCGGAACTGCCCCAAATACTTAGCGGAAAAGAAGGTCGGAAACACCAAAGGTATATGTGATATACATGTAATTGATGTGTACCTTACCAGTACTCGTAGTAGCTCCTGGGTATTTGATACCGGTGCGGTTGCTCATATTTGTAACTCAAAACAGGAACTACGAAATAAACGGAGACTGGCGAAGGACGAGGTGACGATGCGCGTCGGGAATGGTTCCAAGGTCGATGTGATCGCCGTCGGCACGCTACCTCTGCATCTACCCACGGGATTAGTTTTAAACCTCAATAATTGTTATTTAGTGCCAGCTTTGAGCATGAACATTGTATCTGGATCTCGTTTAATTCGAGATGGCTACTCATTTAAATCTGAGAATAATGGTTGTTCTATTTATATGAGAGATATGTTTTATGGTCATGCCTCGCTGGTTAATGGTTTATTCTTAATGAATCTCGTACGTGATGTTACACAAATTCATAGTGTGAATACCAAAAGATGTAAAGTTGATAACGATAGTCCCACATACTTGTGGCACTGCCGCCTTGGTCACATTGGTGTCAAGCGCATGAAGAAGCTCCATACAGATGGACTTTTGGAGTCTCTTGATTACGAATCATTTGACACGTGCGAACCATGCCTCATGGGTAAGATGACCAAGACTCCGTTCTCCGGAACAATGGAGCGAGCAACCAACTTATTGGAAATCATACATACCGATGTGTGCGGTCCAATGAGTGTTGAGGCTCGCGGAGGATATCGTTATGTTCTCACTCTCACTGATGATTTAAGTAGATATGGGTATGTCTACCTACTGAAACACAAGTCTGAGACCTTTGAAAAGTTCAAGGAATTTCAGAGTGAGGTTGAGAATCAACGTGACAGAAAAATAAAATCCTTACGATCAGATCGTGGTGGAGAATATTTAAGTCACGAGTTTGGTGCACACTTAAGGAAATGTGGAATAGTTTCACAACTCACGCCGCCTGGAACACCTCAGAGAAACGGTGTGTCCGAACGTCGTAATCGCACTCTATTGGATATGGTGCTATCTATGATGTCTCCTACCGATTCACCGCTCTCATTTTGGGGCTATGCTTTAGACTGTCGCATTCACTTTAAATAGGGCTCCGTCGAAATCCGTTGAGACGACACCGTATGAATTATGGTTTGGGAAGAAACCTAAGCTGTCGTTTCTAAAAGTTTGGGGATGCGATGCTTATGTCAAGAAACTTCAACCTGAAAAGCTCGAACCCAAGTCGGAAAAATGCGTGTTCATAGGATACCCTAAGGAAACTATTGGGTATACTTTCTACCTCAGATCCGAAGGCAAGATCTTCGTTGCCAAGAACGGGTCCTTTCTGGAGAAGGAGTTTCTCTCGAAAGAATTGAGTGGGAGGAAAGTGGAACTTGATGAGGTGATAGTCACCCCTTCCGAACCGGAAAGTAGCGCAGTGCGGGAAAATGTTCCTGTGGTGCCTACACCGACTGGGGAGGAAGTTAATGATGATGATCATGAAGCTTCGGATCAAGTTACTACTGAACTTCGTAGGTCCACAAGGACACGTTCCGCACCAGAGTGGTACGGCAACCCTGTCCTGGAAATCATGTTGTTAGACAACGGTGAACCTTCGAACTATGAGGAAGCGATGGCGGGCCCGGATTCCGACAAATGGCTAGAAGCCATGAAATCCGAGATAGGATCCATGTATGAAAACGAAGTATGGACTTTGACTGACTTGCCCGATGATCGGCGAGCCATAGAAAACAAATGGATCTTTAGGAAGAAGACGGGCGCGGATGGTAATGTGACCATCTACAAAGCTTGACTTGTCGCTAAGGGTTATCGACAAGTTCAAGGGGTTGACTACGATGAGACTTTCTCACCCATAGCGAAGCTGATGTCCGTCCGAATCATGTTAGCAATTGCCGTATACTATGATTATGAGATATGGCAGATGGACGTCAAAACGGCATTCCTTAACGGCTTCCTTAAGGAAGAGTTGTATATGATGCAGCCGGAAGGTTTTGTCGATCCTAAGAATGCTAACAAAGTATGCAAGCTCCAGCGCTCAATCTATGGGCTGGTGCAAGCATCTTGGAGTTGGAACATTCGCTTTGATGAGATGATCAAAGCGTTTGGGTTTACACAGACTTATGGAGAAGCCTGTGTTTACAAGAAAGTGAGTGGGAGCTCTGTATCATTTCTCATATTATATGTGGATGACATACTATTGATGGGAAATGATATAGAATTCTTGGAAAGTATAAAGGCCTATTTGAATAAGTGTTTTTCAATGAGGGACCTTGGAGAAGTTGCTTATATATTAGGCATCAAGATCTATAGAGATAGATCAAGACGCCTCATTGGTCTTTCACAGAGTACATACCTTGACAAGATATTGAAGAAGTTCAATACGGATCTGTCCAAGAAGGGGTTCTTGCCTCTATTGCAAGGTGTGCAATTGAGCACGGCTCAATGCCCGACCACGGCAGAAGATAGAGAAAAGATGAGTGTCATCCCCTATGCCTCGGCCATAGGGTCTATTATGTATGCCATGCTGTGTACCAGACCTGATGTAAACCTTGTCGTAAGTTTGGTAGGAAGGTACCAAAGTAATCCCGGCATGGAACACTGGACAGCGGTCAAGAATATCCAGAAGTACCTGAAGAGGACTAAGGATATGTTTCTCGTTTATGGAGGTGACGAAGAGCTCATCGTAAAGGGTTACGTCGACGCTAGCTTCGACACAGATCTGGATGACTTGAAGTCACAAACCGGATACGTGTATATTTTGAAAGGAGGAGCAGTAAGCTGGTGCAGTTGCAAGCAAAGCGTCGTGGCGGGATCTACATGTGAAGCGGAATACATGGCAGCCTCGGAGGCAGCACAGGAAGCAGTCTGGATGAAGGAGTTCATTACCAACCTAGGGGTGATTCCCAATGCGTCGGGCCCGATGACTCTCTTCTGTGACAACACTGGAGCTATTGCCCTTGCGAAGGAGCCCAGGTTTCACAGGAAGACCAGGCATATCAAGCGTCGCTTCAACTCCATTCGTGAAAGTGTTCAAAATGGAGACATAGATATTTGTGAAGTACATACAGACCTGAATGTAGCAGATCCGTTGACTAAACCTCTCCCTAGGGCAAAACATGATCAACACCAGGACGCAATGGGTGTTTGATTCATCACAATGTAACTGGATTATTGACTCTAGTGCAAGTGGGAGACTGTTGGAAATATGCCCTAGAGGCAATAATAAATGGTTATTATTATATTTCTTTGTTCATGATAATTGTCTATTGTTCATGCTATAATTGTATTGTCCGGAAATCGTAATACATGTGTGAATGCATAGACCACAACGTGTCCCTAGTAAGCCTCTAGTTGACTAGCTCATTGATCAACAGATAGTCATGGTTTCCTGACTATGGACATTGGATGTCATTGATAAGGGGATCACATCATTAGGAGAATGATGTGATGGACAAGACCCAATCCTAAGCATAGCATAAAAGATCGTGTAGTTTCGTTTGCTAGAGCTTTTCCAATGTCAAGTATCTTTTCCTTAGACCATTAGATCGTGCAACTCCCGGATACCGTAAGAGTGCTTTGGGTGTGCCAAACGTCACAACGTAACTGGGTGACTATAAAGGTGCACTACGGGTATCTCCGAAAGTGTCTGTTGGGTTGGCACGGATCGAGACTGGGATTTGTCACTCCATGTGACGGAGAGGTATCTCTGGGCTCACTCGGTAATGCATCATCATAATGAGCTCAATGTGAATAAGGCATTAGTCATGGGATCATGCATTGCGGTATGAGTAAAGAGACTTGCCGGTAACGAGATTGAACAAGGTATTGGGATACCGACGATCGAATCTCGGGCAAGTAACATACCGATTAACAAAGGGAATTGTATACGGGATTGATTGAATCCTCGACATCGTGGTTCATCCGATGAGATCATCGTGGAACATGTGGGAGCCAACATGGGTATCCAGATCCCGCTGTTGGTTATTGACCGGAGAGGCGTCTCGGTCATGTCTGCATGTCTCCCGGACCCGTAGGGTCTACACACTTAAGGTTCGGTGACGCTAGGGTTGTAGAGATATGTGTATGTGGAAATCCGAAAGTTGTTCGGAGTCCCGAATGAGATCCCGGACGTCACGAGGAGTTCCAGAATGGTCCGGAGGTAAAGAATTATATATAGGAAGTCAAGTTTCAGCCACCGGGAAAGTTTCTGGGGTTATCGGTATTGTACCGGGACCACCGGAAGGGTCCCGGGGGTCCACCGGGTGGGGCCACCTATCCCGGAGGGCCCCATGGGCTGAAGTGGGAGGGCAACCAGCCCTTAGTGGGCTGGGGCGCCCCCCATGGGCCTCCCCCCTGCGCCTAGGGTTGGAAACCCTAGGGTGCGGGGCGCCCCACTTGCCTTGGGGGGCAAGGCACCCCCTTGGCCGCCGCCCCCCCCATCTAGATGGGGTTTGGCCAGCGCCCCCCCTCCTAGGGGGCCTATATAAAGGGTGGGTAGGGAGGGCAGGAGGACAACAGCCTTGGGCGCCTCCCTCCTCCCCTGCTACACCTCTCTCTCTCGTAGAAGCTCGGCGAAGCCCTGCCGGCATCCCGCTACATCCACCACCACGCCGTCATGCTGCTGGATCTCCATCAACCTCTCCTTCCCCCTTGCTGGATCAAGAAGGAAGAGACGTTGCTGCACCGTACGTGTGTTGAACGCGGAGGTGCCGTCCGTTCGGCACTCGGTCATCGGTGATTTGGATCACGGCGAGTACGACTCCGTCATCCACGTTCATTGGAACGCTTCCGCTCGCGATCTACGAGGGTATGTAGATGCACTCCTTTCCCCTCGTTGCTAGTATACTCCATAGATGCATCTTGGTGAGCGTAGGAAAATTTTAAAATTATGCTACGATTCCCAACAGTTAAATCAGATAGATCACCAGCCACAGAAAACACAGGCCCAATTGTACCACTCTTTACCCCTACTCTAGTGGCCAAACCCCTATTAGAACTGGTGAGAGCCCAGCGTCAGGTACTGTATATGATATCAATTCAAAAATTGAACTCCTAAATTTCTGCATGTGCCTTGCCTTCTCTCTTGTATGAAAACTAATTTCATATGAATCTCCTTGCTCAAAGGATCATAGGATCTCATGACAATACTGGGCTCTGCATTGCTCATGTCAGTACCTCTTGCCCTTTGTCAGCATACTTACACTCATTGCTGTTTGATTATGTAGCATCACTGTAAATGTTCGCTTCTTTATCCTCCCTTTGCTTGAAATCATAAGATCTATATTTACTCTTAGATAAATGTAGAATTAACACAATGCTTATGAAGTTTTGGATTGCTCGTGTAAGTACCTGTTGTCATGTACTCCCTCTGTATCGAATTAATTGTTGATCAATTGGATGTATTTAGAACTTAATAGTGCTAGATACATCCATTTGAGCGACAAGTAATAACAGACGGTGGTGGTATTACTGTACTTGCATCGCGAGATAGTTGATTGTCTAGCACTACTCTGCATCTTATCTGCCCTGCCCTCCACTTTCTCCAAATTATCATATCTACATTTACTCTTACCAAAATGTTGAATAAAGCCAATGCCACTACAGACGTTGATGTCTGCATTCCTCCTGTCAGTACCTTTTGCCTTGTAATGCTGTACTTAATTAATTGCTATTTGATTATGTATCATCAGTCTGCACCAGAGCTTCATTATATATCCTCTGTTTCTTCCAATATTATTTGATCTATATTTACTCTTTGCAAAATGTAGAATAATGGCAACGCTTATAAAGAATTTTCTTTGGGGAATTTATTGAATTATCCTTCCATCAACATGGAGAAAGGATTTGTCCAGCCCGTGTTAACATGTAATGTAAGTTCATCCTAGCCTTCAAACTTTGTTCTAGTATAGATTTGGATAGGCATCATTTCCTCCACTGCTGTTTACTTTGCTGTTTACGTCTGATTGGATGTTTGCAACAACTACCAGTTTTAAATTGTAGTTGTAAAAACATGTTCCTTATGCAGAACAGATCCATTTATTTGCTTATATAATTGTGAAACCTGTTACGTGTCTCCTTATTTCTCTTTCAGAGTCGTATCTCTTATGCCAAGCAGAACTTTAGGGAAGATAGTGAGCCAAACCATCTTGAGGACAGCGAGGTGACCCCAACGTCCTGTCTTGATGAAGACAATGAGTTGAAGCTACTCACCAGCAGGTGTGAGGCAACCTCTGTGCAGTCGCTGCCTCAATCAGTTCGACTTCTTCAGTCTCAACTTAAAGCGGAAATGCTTGCTTCAGGTCAGCTCTGACTTGAAGTCAAAGATATAATGAAGATGTCAGGGGACTGCCGTGCGCACTGTGGTGCCATACAGCTAGGGATGAAGCATCTATCGTTGACACAACTGAGGTCTCATTAGCTTGTTTGGCTGCTTGCGAGGCCCAGTGTATGTACTGGTGGCGACCTTTGATGCCCATTGTATGTAATCCGCGGTCATGTTGCGCTTTATTATCACCGGTAGCGAACTTTGATTCCCAGTGGATGTAATATGCCGTAATTTCCTTATTCTATAGTCTAGGTTTATTCTTTGGTCGGTATGTTGTAATTTAGGCCGGAAGGTTCAGTGGATCTCAGTGTTGTCGGTCTTCAGGCCAGCCCGTTACTCATATGGGCCAAAACGTGGGCCTATAATCATCTTGGGCCATTAGCAGGTCTAAACCTATAGTAGTTTCCCGCCTTTAACAGGCCGAGTAAAGTTCTAGCCAGCTGGGCCAGAGAATACCATGGGCTTTTAACAGGCTAAAACCTAGACTGGGCTAGCGTTGAGCCAAAAAATTCACGGGCATATACAGGCCGAAACTGCCTAAGGCCCATGTTGGGCCCAAATAGGACGAGCAGTTAACATGCCAAAATATATCTCGGGCATGTTTGGCCCAATAAAATTATGGGCTTTAAGCAGGCCGGTATCCACGCGGGCCATAGGCCAAAAAGTGTCATGGGCAATTATCAGATGGGCTGTAAGCAGGACGGATTCAACGCGGGTTGTAATTAGGACCAACTGTTACACGGGCCATTAACAGGCCGATAGGCTAGTTGGGCTGAAATTTATCAACGAAGACTACGGGCCATTAAGAGGCCTAAAGTTACTTCGGACAAGAAATAGCCCAGTTTCTGCGTGGGCCATTAAATGGCCTAAAGTAAAACCGGGCCGACAACGTCCTAGATACTCCACGGGCCGCTAACAGGCCGAAACTATTATCGGGCCGAACTGGTAAACGGGCATTTAACAGGCTGAAATACAAACCTGTCTTAGAATGGGCCCAAAGGTACAGTGGCCTATTAACGGGCCTGATCCGATATGGGCCGTAATTTGGCCCAAAACTCGGCAGGCTGTGAACGGGCCTGATCTGATATGGGCCTCAATTTGACTGAAAACATGGCAGGCTGTTAACGGGCTAGTCCACTAGTGTGTGAAAAAATATGGCGGGCCTTTAGCTGGGCCGGCCTTTTCACCGGAATGGGCCTCTATTGGGCCGTGCCACGTGTCGACGTATCATAGGCACCTCCTGTCCAATGAGTGGATGACATCTCCCCCAACGAGGAGCTGACACGTGGTTCTGTCGGCCAATGAGAATTTTACACATGGAAAATCCCCATTGGTCCAGGCTGTTAACGGGTTATCGGATCCAAAACCGGACCCGATAGCTTAACGGCGAGCGGTTATGGTCGATGCCACGTGTCGGTCACCCTTGACGAAAGCACTTCTATGACGCGCGATTTATCGTCATGGAAGTGGACACTTCCGTGATGATAATTTTGGTAATGTCATGGGATACTTCTACGACAGCACAGGTATGACTATCATACTTTCTGTCATAAATTTGTCATGGATGTACATGCATGACAGAAAACGTGACCTACTGTGACAAACACGTATCATCACGGAAGTGTCTTTTTTTGTAGTGAGTTGGATGACCTATCTTCTGTTTAGTACTTCAACATAGTGATTTCCTGGTAAGGATTCACTCGTGTCACATCTAGTAAATCTTATTGATTTACTGTCTAAATCTTATTGATTTAATGTCATGTTTTCTTTCTTTTGCTGCAATTTTACGATGCAGGTTTTGCCATGTGACATTCATCACAGAATATACTGTTTGGTTTCCTCTACGATGGATATTTTTGCAGGTTTCACTTATTATGTCGTGTCAGTAACGAAGGGACTGTCCATCACTTATACTACTGGAAAAAATTGGATCAGTCTGTTGTCTAAGTACAAGCTGAATCCCTATGATGAACTGCAGTTTGGTTTAACAAACATGCCACAATTAGTCCTTGCGTTTAAAAGAAATGAAGAAAAAGATTGGATCACGGTCATGAAGCCTAGTCAAGTTAGAAAGCTGATCATAGCAGATCAGACACAATCGCCGCTGTCTCGTACATCGGTACCACCTTCAGCAACGGATCGAGCACCGACAGTTGCTCTTGCACTGACAGCGGCAGCAGCTTAGTCTGATCCAGCTGAGGATCGAGCGCCGGACATATGTTTGCATTATATTTATTGTTTCTTCCCCCTCTTCTCTCGTTAGACACCGAGACCGATGCCGCTGCTACCAAGTACGACTACGGTGTTGACGACCTCTCCTTCTTGCCAGAGCAATCAGGCAAGCCCCCCTTGATCACCAGATATCGCCTATGCCTTCTCTCTACTGCTTGCATTAGAGTAGTGTAGCAGGTTACTGCTTTCGATTAATCCTATTCTGCTGCATAGCCTGTCATTGTAACTACAGTTGTTACCCTTACCTGCAATCCTAAATGCTTAGTATAGGATGCTAGTATTCCATCAGTGGCCCTACATTCTTGTCCGTCTGCCATGCTATACTATCGGGAGTTGATCATGGGTATATACTTATATACATAATACATGATACATGTGGTGACTAAAGTCGGGTCGGCTTGTTGAGTACCCGCGGTTCATTCATGAATTGGGGGCTGAAAGGACATACTTTCCTGACGGCCCTCTGTGTGGATCACTGTGGCAGAGCGAAATGGCAGGTTGAGAACACCTAGGTGAGAGGTGGGCCTGGCCCTGGTCGGCGTCCGCGGTTACATCAATTTACACGGTTAACGAGATCTTGGTATTTGATCTGAGTCTGGCCACTGGCCTATACGCACTAACCAATTAGGCGGGGACAGTTATGGGCACTCGACGTCGTGGTATCAGCCGAAGCCATCTTGACGTCAGCGACTGAGCGGCGCGCACCGGATTGGACTGGAACGCCTGCTCTTGTATTAGGGAGGCTAGGTCTGCTTTCGACCGCCCTCGCAATGTGCAAGTGTGCAATGGGCGATGGGCCCAGACCCCTGCGCCTTAGGATTTAGACCGGCGTGCTAACCTCTCTGTTGTGCCTAGGTAGGGCCGCGACGTGTTGTTCTTCCCAGGCCGGGCATGACCCGGATGTCACAACCCTAGTCAGTGCTTGCATTAGAGTGATGCATCATGTTTAAATTTTTCAAGAACTTGAAATGGGGATGTTCAACCCCTAGCACCAAATGAAATCCAACTAGGATCAAAATGAAATATTCTCAATGAACCTGAAATGCCCTTCAAAAATGTTCATCATTTTTGACTTGGTCCAGAACCTCTGCCAAAAATGGTGCTCACTTTTCTAGGACACTTTGGATCTTTGAATTAAATCATAAAGTATTTGCATTTGCACATTTAAATGCTATAAATATTTTAAATGTCCAAATAATCTTGAAAGCATTTGAGGGCTGTTGGAAATATTTTCAAAAGAGCCCACAATTATTTCCAGGATTTTTGTAAATGCTTTAGCATTTTAAATAAAACCAAACAGTTGCAGAAAAATAGAAAACCGAACAAAATTAGCAAAGAGAGAGAGAAAGGTCAGAGGCCACTTACCTGGCTGGGCCGGCCCATCTGGCCCGTGCCAGTCATCACCTACCTCTGCCAGTAGGCAAAGGAGGGAGCCAGCACACGCGCACGCGAGGCGCCACGCCTCCTCCCTGCTTGCCTGCCTCACTGGGCGCCTCGAAGGCCCTCCTCGGCACCACCCCGACCCCCTGGACACCACTCTCACCACCTGGCTCTCTCCCTCGCCCTCTCCCCGCCATGGCCGACGCAGCCGCGCCCGCGCCACCGTGAAACTCGCACCCACCGCCTCTCCCTCGTCGCTCCGTAGTGTCCCCGAGCTCCGCCGTCGTCCCCTCCTTCGAGCAGACCGAGCCCCGAGCGCTCGCTCCCCCCTAGAGTCACTGCACCATCTTCATCTTCACCGCTTGTCGCCGGAGATCCACCTCACCGCCCTGCTCAGCTCCGACCACCCCCGACCTCGTCGTCTGCTCCATTGAGATCGCCATGAGCCCTGATCCGTCCTTCCCCTCTCTGTTCTCGCTCTCGTGCACCATAGCAACCGCACAAAGCTCGCCTGCACACGCCGCCGCCTCTGCACGTCGTCGTCGTGGCCACAGCGACGCGGGCTCGAAACCGAGCGCGTCACCGCACTCGCCGCATCCCAAGGAGCCCGCAGCACCGCTCCGCACCTCCTGCCGTGCCTCCTAGCGACGACCTTGAGCTCGCCCGAGCTCCGGCAACCGCCAACGTCGTCGCTGGCGTCTTTTCAAACCACCCTGAGCCCAACCACCACCACTCGACGCGGTAGCTCCCCAGCTCCACGTAGATGCCCTCCGCCGCTCATTTGGTCGCGGGAGCACGAAACCCGCGCCTCCGCCGCGTTCGGCCGTCGCCGGCGACTAAACGTCGGTGATTTGACCCAGTTTGACCAGGGATTTGACCCCCCTGGGTCACTGACGTGTGGGTCCAGGCCCTTAACTAATCTAGGTTAGGATTAGTTAGTGCTAATTAACTTAGGTTAGTTAAGTTAGTCACTGACAGGCATGCCCCACTGGTCAGGTTTGACCTGGACCGCCTCTGTTGACACGCTGACGTCACAGTGACGCAATGCTCACACAGTAAAGCATTTTCTGGATTTAAGTTTATTCAGGAAATTCTAGAAAGTGCTACAATTTTAAAAAAATCATAGAAATTAATCTGTAACTCCAAATGCAAAGATTTATATATGAAAAATGATCATAAAAATCCAGTATATGCATTTGTACTAGTTTCATCCATGTTAAAGCAACTTAACTCTACTGTTTATATCAAAACATGATAAAGCACTATTTAAATTCATAAGATGAGTTTGGGGTTGAACCTTTGGTTCAAAATGGCTCAAACCCATCTGGTTGTAGTTGCATTAGCCCAATACAATCATTTTGCCATGTCATGTGCATGCATCATATTGTTGCATATCGCCATGTATTGATTGTGTTACCGGTGTAATCTTCGTGGTAGGTTCTGCTCCTGAGGATATTCACGAGTATCCAGTTGAAGGGCAGTACGCCTCGACCACTCTGTCAGGCAAGCAAGCCCCCCCTTGTTCATTCCAATACAATCCCACTCTCTCGCTCCTGCTCTCTTTTTTTTGCATTAGGACAACAATGATTCATCTGTTACATGCTGTGGTAGTTGAACCCCTTTTCCTCTGCATGACCTTTCATTGCCACAGTAAATAGATGACCACTAGCATGAGTAGGAGTTGTTTGAGCCCTGATGTGCCTACTCATTCATGCTTGTTTGTCATGCCTGCTACTGCTTAGAGTCGAGTCAGGTCTGATTCACCGAGGATGAATTGGAATGGTGATGAACATGTCCTACTCTGTGTGAACACGATTTGGTAAAGGTAGAGGGGAGAGGCCATGTAAGAGTACATGGTGGGTTGTCTCATTGAAATTGTCCTCAGGAACAGCGTTCTGTGTTTGTGATCCATGAACAGCTACTACCACGCGTTGGGCCTGAAACCAATGGACCCTCTCGACTTATTAACCGCCCCTGTCCTCTGTCCGGGAGTTGCAAGTAGTTTCTGGTGTTTGTAGTATGCTGGAGGCCGTGCGCAGCACTGACCCGAGGGGTGGGCTGTGATGCGGTAGGCAAATGGCACGGTGTACCGGGCGCCCGTTTGGTGTCTCGGGAACCCTGCACACATCGTTCGGGGCCGTATGTGGAAACCTCGGCCGGACTCCCTGCGGATGGAACCTGAATAGGCGATAAACATGGACTAGGGACTTGTGTGGTTAATCAGGTCATGGCTGACACCCTCGCTGGGCTTCCGCTTGAAGGTTGCTGAGTACATGTCGTTTAAACGGCGATAAGTGGTGAGAGCGTGTGTGAAGAAGTACACCCCTGCAGGGTTAACATCATCTATTCGAATAGCCACGTCCACGGTAAAGGACCTCTGGGTTGCCTATATAGTTCATAGACAAGTGAAAGTGGATACTCTAAAATGCGCAAGATAAGCGTGAGTGCTGTGGATGGCGTTCTCGTAGGGAGAAAGGAGTGGATCCATAGTAGTGTATTGGTATGGTGAATATGTGGACTAGTGTGTGCCACCTCAAAAGAGTTACTTGCAGTCGTAGTTCAGGATAGCCACCGAGTCAAAGAGGGCTTGTTGCAGTTAAACTCCACCACCCCCTTTGTTGATACTGATGCATATGTAGATAGTTCTGATGAAAGTCTTGCTGGGTACATTTGTACTCACGTTTGCTTAATTTATGTTTTGCAGAGAGACTTCAGTCTCGCTGGTAGTTCTGCGTGGACTTCAACGTTTAGCTTGTTACCTCAGCTACGATCTTGTGCCCTCATCAGGGTCTTGTAGATAGTCAGGTTTCTCAGTCTTTTTCATTTGTAGTTGTCTGTACTCAGACAAGTTAAGCTTCCGCATGTGCTTGTTGCTTGTATGCTCTGTATGTTGGGTCATGAGACCCATGATTGTAATACTTGGCTCGTCGGAGCCTAATGTATAAATACTTTGAGTCGTAGAGTTCTGTTGTGATGCCATGTTGTATTTACACATATTGAGCATATTGTGTGTATGATTGGAATGCTTGGTATGTGTGGGATCCGACAACCTAGTTGTCTATCATTGGTAGCCTCTGTTATGGGGAAATGTAGTTTGGTGCTTCCACTGAGCCATGGTAGTCTGCTACAGCCCGGTTTACCGGAGTCCTGCTAGCCCAGTTACTACTGCTCCGAAACATGCAGACTGGCCGGCATGTGTCCCACTTCGTTCATGTGTCTGTCCCTTCGGGGAAATGTCACGCGGTGACCTCTGGAGTCCTGCTAGCCTGCTATAGTCCGGGTTCCCAGAGTCCTGTTAGCATAGCTGCTATAGCCCGGATTCACTCGCTGATGACCGACACGTTCATTGCTGGGTCATGTATGCATGTCCCTGTAAGTTAGTGCCACTTTGGGTTCACGACTAGTCATGTTGGCCCGGTTTCTTTCTCATATGGATGCTAGCGACACTATCATATACGTGAGCCAAAAGGCGCAAACGGTCCCGGACCAGGTAAGGTGGCACCCGTGGGAATACCATGTGTGAGGCCGCAAAGTGATATGATGTGTTACATGCTAGATCGGTGTGACTTAGGATCGGGGTCCTGACAGCTTTGGTATCAGAGCCTGACTGCCCGTAGGATTACCAAGCCAAACTGGTCAAAGTTGAGTCCAGAAATGCTTTAGTTATATAAGGGAATTGATTGTGGAAGGGAACGTAAGGCTCTTTTTACTCCTTTACCTTATGCCCTTCTGATCTGGGTCATCCTTTTATTTTCTACGGGGATTAAGAACTAGGCTTTCTCATCTTCTATCAGGATCATGTGTTACTAATCCGTAAACTTATAGGAATGATGGATTCAAGTCTCTGTTTAGTCCCTATTACTTCTGTGTGTTGATAGTTGATCTTGGAACCTTGATCTTGTGATGTTAAGTGGTTATTCCACCTTTTTTGCAGGATGCCTCAAATCTTTTGAGCATTTACAGCCGTTATGCTGCCCGAGTCATCCCAGGTTTCTAAATAGTCTGATGCATTTGCAAATCCCTTCTTTCCATTCTCGATGTTCCTTTGGGCCAGGTTAACCACACTAAATCGGTGAGTTCAGGTACTCCATTGCCTCGGCGTATATGTTGAAGCCATTATTATGACCCTAGGCATCCTAGAGAACCACCCACTAATCTAGCAATGCTTTATTTTCCCAGTGTGATGATTCTGGCCGTCATTCTCGAAAGCATCCCGTGATGCCATTTAGTTAGTAGGCATTCTATTCCTGGGTTCTTGAACCCGAGATTCACATTACTTACTTCATGTTGATAGTGTTTTCTAGTTCCTTTAGGATATTAGTAACCTTTGCGATAGTCCTCGAGGTCCGTGGTATTTCCCTCTTCCAAATACCATGAACTACTTATGTCAGAAGTTCCACGTTGAACCGAAAGATCACAACCAGAGTGCTCTTGATGAGTTCTCGATTCTATGTTGTCACTCTGCCAGTTCTACCTTTCTGCATGGGTTATCCGGAAGAAATATGTTGAACTCGTTCGACATGCTAATCTATGCATCCACAACTCAGGAAACTATATGTTCCTTTGAGTTGTCCCTCTTCAGTGGTATTCTGACCTCCGTCTATCATTTGATAGTCAAGAGCATGTCATGCATTCATGCTCATCGATACCTCATATTCTTGTGGTCCGTCAAGCCATTCTATTCCGGAATGACAAGAAGAAACAAACTCCAGTACCTCATCCATATCTAGGATTGGGTCAAAGTAGATGTATTCCGCAGACCAAAATGCCAATTCAGCTTTCGTTCTGTTCTACCTTGGAGTATTACCCTCTTTATGTCAAGAATATCATAGGAATTGCACAACCTCTTATGAACTCTTGATATTGTGATACTTCTCACCATTACCATTCATTCCTCGGTCTCTGTGTTATTGTAACCGGAATGCCGACAAGTGCACTATGATGTGTGAAAATAATACTCCTAGCAACCCCGTTGCTTGGTAGTTAATGGACGATAAATTCATTCATAGCGTGTTGGTTACTAAACCATCATTCTAAGATTGATCGTGCTACCTAGTTGTTATTTCAGTTGCACTCTTCGATCAATGGGTTAGGATTGTGCTAATGTCACAGCCCCAGATCAGCCCTTGTTTGACTTTTGCTTGTTCCTCATGTCATCATGTTTAATTTTCAAAGAAACTTGAAATGGGGATGTTGAAACCCTAGCACCAAATGCATTCAACTAGGTTCAAGTAAAAAATATTTTCAATGAACCCAAATGCCCTTTAGAAAAGTTCATGATTTTTGTTAAAGGTGAAAACCCCTGCCAAAAATGATGCACCTATTTCTAGGCCATCCTGGATTTTGAATTAAATCTTATTGTATTTGACTTTTGGGCATTTAAATGCTATAAATAATTTAAATGTTCAAATAATGTTGGAACTATTTTTGGGCCACTGAAATAATTCAGCAAGTGTCCATGAATATTTTCAGGATTTTAGGAAATGCCTTGGTATTTTTCCTAAGCTCAAAACAGAGGCAAATAATTAGAAAACAAAAAAAAATTAGAAAACAGAAGAGGGAGAGAAAGTTACCTGGACCTACCTACTGTGCAGCCCACCTGGCCGGCCCAGCTGGCGGCCCAGCCCACCAGGCGCTCTCCTGTCGCCTTCCTCCTCGCGCCAGTAGGCGAGGGCGCGTGCCCGACGCGCGCAGCTACACGCCGCGGCCACCTCCTCCCTCCCTGCCTGCCTGGCTCCGCCTCGACGCGTCTGGACGATGCCACGCGACCCCCAGAGCCGTCCGGCTCTCTCTCGCTCTCCCCCTCCTCTGTTCTTCCCGCCCGAACGCCTCCATCGCCGCCGCTCGCCACCACCGCGGACACCGCCATCCCGGCGACGCCCTGAGATGCCCAAGAGCTCCGCCTAGTATCCCTCTTCCTCCTCGTCGAGCTGTGCAACGCCGGACGCCCCGAGTGCCTCCACGTCGTCGTCTTCAACCTCCCAACGCCGGAGATCCCTCTCGCCGCCCCGCTCGCTCCGGTGCTTCCCCGAGCACGCCGAGGCCACCTCTGCACTCACTGTGAGGCTCCGGTCCTTTTCCCCCTAACCACCTCGTCGATTTCACCCTGTAGCTGCCGTCCTCATGAGCTCCGAAGCTCGCCACCGTCAGGCCACATCGCCGCCGCGGCCAGAGCTAGCTATGACCGCAACCAAGCACTGCAACATGCTCAGCACGCCGTCAGGAGCCTGGAACACTCAACCGTTGCTCCTGCCGTGCACTGCAGCGTCGTTTCGTCGGTCCCGTAGCCCCGGCCGCCGCTAACCTCAACGCCGGCGCTACTTCCGGCCACCCCACGGCCTCCCGCTTGTTCCATTGGATGGGCGCGAGCGCTAGCTACCCATAGCACCCATCCGCGCGTCGAATGGATGCCGGAGCCGCGATTCCGGCGTGCCTCCGCCGTGGCCAGAGGTCACCGGCGGCTAAGCGCCGGCCTAACCCCGATTAGGCTAGTGCTAATGATGCCCTGTGCAATTGACATGCGGGCCCCACTGTATAATTAACCATCTAACAAAAATAGATTGAATTAATCTAAGTCCAGTGGCCCCACGTGTCAGTTTGACTACGCTGACATGGCCGTTGACCTGGCCCCACTGGTCAGCCTCTGTTCCTGCCCTGTCACACTGACGTGCGGACCCCACTGGTCAGGTTTGACCTGACTGGGTTAGTTGACCTGCTGACGTCACACTGACGTCAGGCTGACGCAGTAAAGCATTATCTGGATTTAAGTTTATTCAGGAAATTCCAGAAAATAGTATAAACTTCTAAAAATCATATAAAATCAACCGTAGCTCAGAATGAAATAATTTATATATGAAAAATTATCAGAAAAATGCAATCTATCCATCTGTATCATTTTCATGCATGTCAAACTAAGTTATACCTGCTGTATAGGTGAAAACATGATAATGCACTATTTGAATTCATAGTTTGAATGTGAATTTGAATCTTTGGTTCAAATCAACTCAAACCATTCTGCTCTAGCTTGCATTAGCCAAAACACATTCATATTGCCATGTCATAGCATGCATCATATTGTGCATTGCATTGATCGTGCCCTTCCCTGTTTGCCGGTAATCATCCCCTCTCAGTAGCCGATGCTCCGATGACGTGATCGATGACACCGATGAAGAACTATAATATCTTCAGAAGTGCCAGGCAAGCATAACCCCCTTGTTCATTCCGATACAAGCCCACTCTCTCGCTCCTGCTCTCTTTTACTACATTAGGACAACAACGATTCAACTGTTACTTGTTGCGGTAGTTGAACCCCTTATCCTCTGCATGACCTGTCATTGCCACAGTAAATAGATGAAACCCACTAGCATGAGTAGGAGTTGTTTGAGCCCTGATGTGCCTACTCATTCATGCTTGTTTGTCATGCCTGCTATTGCTTAGAGTTGTGTCAGGTCTGATTCATCGGGGATGAATTGGAAAGTTGTGAACATGTCCTACTGTGTGTGAGCCAAGTGTGTGAACACGATTTGGTAAAGGTAGCGGTGAGAGGCCATGTAGGAGTACATGGTGGGTTGTCTCATTGAAGCCGTCCTCAGGAACTGAGTTCTGTGTTTGTGATCCATGATACAGTTACTACCACGCATTGGGCCCGAAACCAATGGACCCTCTCGGCTTCTTAATCACCCTTGTCCTTTGTCCAGGAGTTGCAAGTAGTTTCTGGTGTTTGTGGTATGCTGGAGGCCGTGGACAGCGCTGACCGAGGGGTGGGCTGTGATGCGGTAGGCATGTGGCACGGTGTACCGGGCGCCCGTTTGGTGTCTCGGGAACCCTGCACACATCGTTCGGGGCCGTATGTGGAAACCTCGGCCGGACTCCCTGCGGATGGAACCTGAATAGGCGATAAACCTGGACTAGAGACTTGAGTGTTTAGGTAGGCTGTGGCCGACTCCCTCGCCAGGCTTCCGCTTGAAGGTTGCCGAGGTACACGACGTGTACATGGTGGTAAGTGGCGAGAGCGTGTGTGACGAAGTACACCCCTGCAGGGTTAACATCATCTATTCGAATAGCCGTGTCCGCGGTAAAGGACTTCTGGGTTGCCTATAACAGTTCATAGACAAGTGAAAGTGGATACTCTAAAATGCGCAAGATAAGCGTGAGTGCTATGGATGGCATTCTCGTAGGGAGACGGGAGCGGGTCCATAGTGGAGTATTGATTTGGTGAATATGTGGACTCGTGTGCGCCACCTCAAAAGAGTTGCTTGCAGTCGTAGTTAGGATAGCCACCGAGTCAAAGCTGGCTTGCTGCAGTTAAACTCCACCACCCCCTTTGTTGATACCGATGCATATGTAGATAGTTCTGATGTAAGTCTTGCTGGGTACATTTGTACTCACGTTTGCTTATTTTATGTTTTGCAGAGAGACGTCAGTCTCGCTAGTAGTTCCGTGTGGACTTCGATGTTTAGCTTGATACCTCAGCTACGATCTTGTGCCCTCGGCAGGATCTAGTAAATAGTCAGGCTTCTCAGCTTTTTTTTCATTTGTAGATGTCTGTACTCAGACATGTTGAGCTTCCGCATGTGCTCTGACTTGTATGCTCTGAATGTTGGGTCATGAGACCCATGTTTGTAATATCTGGCTCTTCGGAGCCTAATGAATAAATACTCTGAGTCGTAGAGTCTTGTTGTGATGCCATGTTGTATTTGCACATATCGAGCATATTGTGTGTATGATTGAAATGCTTGGTATGTGTGGGATCCGACAATCTAGTTGTCTATCCTTAGCAGCCTCTCTTATGGGGAAATGTAGTCTAGTGCCTCCTTGAGCCATAGTAGTCCGCTACAGCCCGGTTCACCGGAGTCCTGCTAGCCCAGCACTACTGCTCCGGAACACTTGACTGGCCGGCATGTGATTCACTTCGTTCCTGTGTCTGTCCCTTCGGGGAAATGTCACGCGGTGACATCCGGAGTCCTGCCTAGCCTGCTATAGCCCGGGTTCCCGGAGTCCTGTTAGCCCAGTGCTACAGCCCGGATTCGCACGCTGCTGACCGACATGTTCGATGTTGATTCATGTATGCCTGTCCCCATACGTTAGTGCCGCTTTGGGTTCACGACTAGCCATGTCGGCCCGGGTTCTCTGTCATATGGATGCTAGCGACATTGTCATATACGCGAGCCAAAAGGCGCAAACGGTCCCGGGCCATGGTAAGGCGACACCCGTGGGAGTACCGTGCGTGAGGCCGCAAAGTGATATGAGGTGTTACAGGCTAGATCGGTGTGACTTGAAATCGGGGTCCCGACAGCGTTGGTATCAGAGCCTGACTGCCTGTAGGTTTACCAAGCCAAACTGGTCGAAGTTGAGTCTAGAAATGCTTTAGTTATGTAAGGGAATTGATTGTGGAAGGGAACGTAAGGCTCTTTTTACTCCTTTACCTTATGCCCTTCTGATCTGAGTCACCCTCTTCTCTTCTACGGGGATTAAGAACTAGGCTTCTCTTCTCTCTATCAGGTTCACGTGTTACTAATCCGTAGACTCATAGGATTAATGGACTTAAGCCTCAGTTCAGTTCCTACTACTTCCGTATGTTGACCATTGATCCCGGAAGTTTATATTGTGATGTTGAGTGGTCATGCCACTATTTTGCAGGATGTCTCAAGTATTTTTGAGCATTTACAGTCGTTATGCTGTCCAAGTCATCCCAGGTTTCTAAATAGTCCGATGCATTTGCAATCCCTTCTTTCCGTTCTCGATGTTCCTTTGGGCCAGATTAACCACACTAATCGTTGAGTTGAGGTACTCTGTTGCCTTGACATATATGTTGGGGTTATTATTACGACCCTAGGTGTCTTAGAAGATTACCTAGTAAGCTAGCTATGCTTGTATTCCCAGTGTGCAGATTCTGGCCATTATTCTCGAAAGCATCCCGTGATGCCATCTAGTTAGTAGGCATTCTACTTCTGGGTTCTTGAGCACAAGATTCACTCCACTTACCTCCTGTTGATAGTGTTTGCTAGTTCCCTTAAGTTATTAGTAACCTTTGCATTAGTGCTCGAGGTCCGAGGTATATCGTTCTTCTAAATACCATGAACCATTCTTGGCAGGAGTTCGTTTGAACCAAAAGGTCACGACCAGAGTGCTCTTAATGAGTTCTCCATTCTACATTGTGAATCTGCCAGTTCTACCCTTTCTCCATGGGTTATCCGGAAGAAATGTTGAGCTTCGCCCGACATACTAATCTATGCATCCACAACTCAGAAAACCATATGTTCCTTTGAGTTGTCCCTCTTTAGTTATTTTCTGGCCCTCGTCTATCAATTGATAGTCAGGAGTAATTGTGCATTTGTGTTATCGATGCCTATTATTCTGGTGGTCTGTCAAGCCATTCTAATCCGGAATGACTAGGAGAAACAAACTCCAGTACCTCGTCCATCTCTGGGATTGGGTCAAAGTAGTTGTATTCCGCAGATCAAATGCCTAACCAGCTTTTGTTCTGTTCTACCTACGAGTATTACCCTCTTTATGTCAGGAATCTCATGAGGATTGCACCAACCCTCATGAATTCTTGTTGCAGTGATACTTCTGGCCATCGTTATTCATTCCTCGGTCTCCGTATTATTGTAACCGGAATACTGACAAGTGAATCGTGGTGTGTGAAATCTATACTCCTAGCAATTCCGTTGCTTGGTAGTTAAAGGACAATAATTTCATCCTTAGCGTGTTGGTTATCGAATCACCATTCTGAGGTTGATCGTGCTACCTAGTCCTTATTTTTGGTGCACTCTTCAATCAATGAGTTAGGATTTTTGTCAAACCCTTGCTCAGTTGATCATATCATCTTGCCCTGAAAAGCAAGATTGTTCTCGATCTTAATAACAAGTCGGTGGATCGTGATTTTCCAAATATCTTCTTGGAAGTACCACCAAGTTGTCCCTGACCGATATGTTGAGTTTCTGAACAAGTTGGTTTTCCAATAAACCACCCCTTCTCCAAGAATCTGTGTTGGATACCCCTGAGCTAGTTGGTCAAGCTAAACAACAACTTGGAGAGTTGGAAGATAAAAGGTTGGCTAACTTAGTTCATGTTAAGGGATATATTTGCGTGTGTTGAAGATAGATGATATCTTCATCGATTGGTCCCTGTGATCAGTTGTTGGACCTATTGTCGTATCAAGACCTTGATTTGAGTATGGGCTATCATCAAATCAAATCAGGACCAACGATGTTCATAATGTTGTCTTACTCGTGGTTGATCCCTCGAGCATACACCATTATATCTTTTGGGTCTGACCAATGCTATCACTTGTTCACATAATTATGGAATTCCATCTCCATGGAAACCTGGATGAAATGTTGTTGAGCCCATCAGCAACACTGCTACCTTCTCCATGACTCGTGTTGAACATCCAGCTAGTATTGGAAACTTTATAAGCATTATCTTCGTGTTCCGTCATGAAGCATATGTTGGATGAAAGAAGTGACTTACTCTAATTCATGTGCATTAGATGCAAGTTGCCGCCGTGAATTCGAGAAAGTTTGTTTTGCCTCCTCTGGAATCATCCCAAGTCAGTCATGCATATGTGCGAAGTATACCGCGGTTTGGAGACTTGCAACCTTCATTCTATATGTATCCCTAGCACACCAAGCCACTGATTGATTTGTTCAAGGAGAAGGAGTTCCTTCATAAGAGCTAATCCGGACATATGAAAGAACTTCGATATCCTCGTTGATGGTTCCCAACCAAAACTCGGTAGTGTTTTATTATAAGACTACCATGTGATCATGCTTGTCTGGGACAACGTGCTCACATGTTTGTAGCAGAACCAGCTCGTGTTTTGGAGCTTGCTATCGTAGTTCATCCCCTGAGAATCTCGCAACGTCATCTCGTCGATTTGTGTTGCAAACCTTCATTTTTCTTCCTAGACTTGACGAGTCTGGAATATTCTGACACCAACCAGATCTAAATCTCAGGCAGACATGATGGTTGGAACATTCTCCAAGAATTATAATATTGCCCTCTCGATAACCGGTAAAGTGGATGTCGTGGCCAACACATCCAGCCGGAAGGCCTATTATTGTAGTATCTTGATTGATAAAGTTGGCCACCTCCCCATAAGGATTTCGTAGGACTTACCTCCGTAGTTATTCCTTATGGATTCTTGTGCTCCTGAAGTCCGACCTTTTACTTGATGTTCTAGATACCAAACCACATCTAATGGGTTACGCTAGAACATCAAGGAGAACATTAGAAGCGGAGTGCTAAATGTCTCTCGGTCGATCATCCAGATTTTGCTCCCTTGGCTTCGCTAAGGTGAAATCTGAGAAAGTGTTGTCCTCCTTTGCACCTGCATCCTCCATCACCGTTCATCATGGTAGTATGTTGTGTTGCCAGGATCCTCGACACGGATGTTGGTAAAACCTTGATGAATATGGAAATGCTCAAGTTCTTGAGAGCACGCACAAGCACTAGGTGTTATCATCGGCACTAACTGGGATTGCTCCCAGTTTCCTTCGGTTATGCTAAACCTTTCAAACAGTAGATTCACTTTCTACTGTTGAGCTCCTCCCCAGTTACTAGAATCATTCCTAGCATTTGCATTTTTGTCCCAGCTTGCACCGTCATTGTGCCATCCTACCTTGGATTACCCTTCCCAGTAATTACTGATAAGGACCATCTTCAAAAGTGGTCCCACCAGGGGTTCCGACCATTTCCGGTGATAAGCAAATCACCCCTTGTGTTGTCTGTAACAAGGTAGTCCACATCATCCATTCTGGTCCGAGTATGCCATTCTTTAGAATCCGTTCACACGATCGTTTGTGATTGCCTTAGGCTAGTATAAAGAGTTTCAATGATCTTAGGATCAAAAGTAATTCTTTTTGCCACTTAAGGAATAGTTCTACGAGTCACCTTCCCCAAGGTGCCCCGTTATGGAATCGTGGCAATTATCTCCTCGCTACTTTGAAACCATGCACCGTCTTATTCAACGTGGAATTGTGTTTCTCAACTTGAATCTTCGTTCTCTGTTTCACTTCATCCCTCTCTCGATGTATGTGTTGAGTCTCAGCTCAAGAGATACTCACCGTCGCATTCCGTGAGTTGATCGTGAGTTGCTCGATCTTTAAGGAGATCGATTTCTATAGAGTTTCCCTTGTCGTCATCGTGTCGGATGAAGATCTCGAAGGCAAAGATGTCAACGTTAATTGAAGCAACGGATCAACGTCTTCGCGAAGAGCAATTGGGTCATGAAGATCGTGTTAGCTTGGTGTCCCCTCTGTCTTCTTACCTCACGTCTTGAATCTCGGGACGAGATTCTTGTTTAGTGGGGGTGAGCTGTCACAGCCCCAGATCAGCCCTTGTTTGACTTTTGCTTGTTCCTCATGTCATCATGTTTAATTTTCAAAGAAACTTGAAATGGGGATGTTGAAACCCTAGCACCAAATGCATTCAACTAGGTTCAAATAAAAAATATTTTCAATGAACCCAAATGCCCTTTAGAAAAGTTCATGATTTTTGTTAAAGGTGAAAACCCCTGCCAAAAATGATGCACCTATTTCTAGGCCATCCTGGATTTTGAATTAAATCTTATTGTATTTGACTTTTGGGCATTTAAATGCTATAAATAATTTAAATGTTCAAATAATGTTGGAACTATTTTTGGGCCACTGAAATAATTCAGCAAGTGTCCATGAATATTTTCAGGATTTTAGGAAATGCCTTGGTATTTTTCCTAAGCTCAAAACAGAGGCAAATAATTAGAAAACAAAAACAAATTAGAAAACAGAAGAGGGAGAGAAAGTTACCTGGACCTACCTACTGTGCAGCCCACCTGGCCGGCCCAGCTGGCGGCCCAGCCCACCAGGCGCTCTCCTGTCGCCTTCCTCCTCGCGCCAGTAGGCGAGGGCGCGTGCCCGACGCGCGCAGCTACACGCCGCGGCCACCTCCTCCCTCCCTGCCTGCCTGGCTCCGCCTCGACGCGTCTGGACGATGCTACGCGACCCCCAGAGCCGTCCGGCTCTCCCTCTCTCTCCCCCGAACGCTCTCCCCCTCCTTTGTTCTTCCTGCCCGAACGCCTCCGTCGCCGCCGCTCGCCACCACCGCGGACACCACCATCCCGGCGACGCTGCCCGCTCCGCTGCCCGCTCCGCCTAGTATCCCTCTTCCTCCTCGTCGAGCTGTGCAACGCCGGACGCCCCCGAGTGCCTCCACGTCGTCGTCTTCAACCTCCCAACGCCGGAGATCCCTCTCGCCGCCCCGCTCGCTCCGGTGCTTCCCCGAGCACGCCGAGGCCACCTCTGCACTCATTGTGAGCCCCTGAACCGTTTCCCCCTACTCCCGTGCTCGATTTCGATCTCTAGCTAGACTAGCCACCATGCCCAAAGCTCGCCGCCGTGGCTCCGGCGACCAAATGGCCCCGCGCGTTCGTCCGTTGCACTCGCGACGTCCCGTAGAGCAACGCTAGCGCGATAGCCAGTTGTTTGCAAGCCGCAGCGCTAACCCCGCACCCACCCGAACTCCGGTGGCCGCAAAAGAGCCCGCCGTCGTCAACTCCATCCACCCCAGTCCCTCCCGCTTGCACTGCTAGCTGCGCACAAGCCTCAGCTGCGCGTAGCACCAATCCGCTGTCCAAATGGTCGCCGGTGGACGATTTCCGACGTGCTCCGCCGCGTCTGGACTCGCCGGCGTCGAGTCACCGGCGTGTTTGACCCGTTCGACCTGGGGTTTGACCCCGTCTGACCAGAGGTTTGACCTCTCTCTCTCACTTACATGCAGGCCCCGCCCGACTAACTAAGCTAGTTAGGGCTAATCCTATTTAGGTTAGTTAGGTTAGCCGCTGACTAGTGGGCCCTGGCCCCTGTTAATTAGCTAAGTGTTAAATTAACTTAAGTTTAGACACACAGCCACTGACGTGTGGGTCCATGGACTAATTAGCTTAGATTAACTTTTAGTTAGTGCTAATTAACCCTCTTAGTTGACTGAGTCACTGACCAGTGGACCCCACTGGTCAGGTTTGACCTGACCGGGTTAGTTAACCAGCTGACGTCACAGTGACGCAGTGCTGACGCAATAACTCATTTTCTGGATTTAAGTTTATTCAGGAAATTCCAGAAAATAGTATAAACTTCTAAAAATCATATAAAATCAACCGTAGCTAAAAATGAAATAATTTATATATGAAAAATTATCAGAAAAATGCAATCTATCCATCTGTATCATTTCCATGCATGTCAAACTAAGTTATACCTGCTGTATAGGTGCAAACACGATAATGACATTATAAATGCTAAATATGGAGTTTGCATATGAACCCTTAGTTCATATGGACCCCATTTAAACTGTTGCTAGATGCATTAGTGTAAATCATAACATTCTTGACATGTCATGACCATGCATCATATTGTCGCATTACATTGATTGTGTCCTTCTCTGTTTGCCGGTAACCGTCCCCTCTCAGTAGCCGATGCTCCGATGACGTGATCGATGACACCGATGAAGAACTATAATATCTTCAGAAGTGCCAGGCAAGCAAACCCCCTTGTTCATTCCGATACAATCCCACTCTCTCGCTCCTGTTCTCTTTTACTACATTAGGACAACAACGATTCGACTGTTACATGCTGCGGTAGTTGAACCCCTTATCCTCCGCATGACCTGTCATTGCCACAGTAAATAGATGAAACCCACTAGCATGAGTAGGAGTTGTTTGAGCCCTGATGTGCCTACTCATTCATGATTGATTGTCATGCCTGCTATGCTTAGAGTTGTGTCAGGTCTGATTCATCGGGGATGAGTTTGAATGGTGATGAACATGTCCTACTGTGTGTGAGCTAAGTGTGTGAACACGATTTGGTAAAGGTAGAGGTGAGAGGCCATGTAGGAGTACATGGTGGGTTGTCTCATTGAAGCCGTCCTCAGGAACTGAGTTCTGTGTTTGTGATCCATGATACAGTTACTACCACGCATTGGGCCCGAAACCAATGGACCCTCTCGGCTTCTTAATCACCCTTGTCCTCTGTCCAGGAGTTGCAAGTAGTTTCTGGTGTTTGTAGTATGCTGGAGGCCGTGGACAGCGCTGACCGAGGGGTGGGCGGTGATGCGGTAGGCACGTGGCACGGTGTACCGGGCGCTCGTTTGGTGTCTCGGGAACCCTGCACACATCGTTCGGGGCCGTATGTGGAAACCTCGGCCGGACTCCCTGCGGATGGAACCTGAATAGGCGATAAACCTGGACTAGAGACTTGATTGTTTAGGTAGGCTGTGGCCGACTCCCTCGCCAGGCTTCCGCTTGAAGGTTGCCGAGGTACACAACGTGTACATGGTGGTAAGTGGCGAGAGCGTGTGTGACGAAGTACACCCCTGCAGGGTTAATATGATCTATTCGAATAGTCGTGTCCGCGGAAATGGACTTCTGGGTTGCCTATAACAGTTCATAGACAAGTGAAAGTGGATACTCTAAAATGCGCAAGATAAGCGTGAGTGCTATGGATGGCGTTCTCGTAGGTCGACGGGAGCAGATACATAGTGGTGTATTGATATGGTGAAGATGTGGACTCGTGTGCGCCACCTCAAAAGAGTTACTTGCAGTCGTAGTTTAGGATAGCCACCGACTCAAAGCTGGCTTGCTGCAGTTAAACTCCACCACCCCTTTTGTTGATACCGATGCATATGTAGATAGTTCTGATGTAAGTCTTGCTGGGTACATTTGTACTCACGTTTGCTTATTTTATGTTTTGCAGAGAGACGTCAGTCTCGCTAGTAGTTCCGTGTGGACTTCGACGTTTAGCTTGATACCTCAGCTACGATCTTGTGCCCTCGGCAGGATCTAGTAAATAGTCAGGCTTCTCAGCCTTTTTCATTTGTAGATGTCTGTACTCAGACATGTTGAGCTTCCGCATGTGCTTTGACTTGTATGCTCTGAATGTTGGGTCATGAGACCCATGTTTGTAATATCTGGCTCTTCGGAGCCTAATGAATAAATACTCTGAGTCGTAGAGTCTTGTTGTGATGCCATGTTGTATTTGCACATATCGAGCATATTGTGTGTATGATTGAAATGCTTGGTATGTGTGGGATCCGACAATCTAGTTGTCTATCCTTAGCAGCCTCTCTTATGGGGAAATGTAGTCTAGTGCCTCCTTGAGCCATAGTAGTCCGCTACAGCCCGGTTCACCGGAGTCCTGCTAGCCCAGCACTACTGCTCTGGACACCTGACTGCCCGGCATGTGATTCATATCGTTCCTGTGTCTGTCCCTTCGAGGAAATGTCACGCGGTGACATCCGGAGTCCTGCCTAGCCTGCTACAGCCCGGGTTCCCGGAGTCCTGTTAGCCCAGTGCTACAGCCCGGATTCGCACGCTGCTGACCGACACGTTCGATGTTGATTCATGTATGCCTGTCCCCATACGTTAGTGCCGCTTTGGGTTCACGACTAGCCATGTCGGCACGGGTTCTCTGTCATATGGATGCTAGCGACACTGTCATATACGTGAGCCAAAAGGCGCAAACGGACCCGGGCCATGGTAAGGCGACAACCGTGGGAATACCGTGCGTGAGGCAGCAAAGTGATATGAGGTGTTACAGGCTAGATCGGTGCGACTTGGAATCGGGGTCCCGACAGCGTTGGTATCAGAGCCTGACTGCCTGTAGGATTACCAAGCCAAACTGGTCGAAGTTGTGTCTACAAATGCTTTAGTTATATAAGGGAATTGATTGTGGGAGGGAACGTAAGGCTCTTTTTACTCCTTTACCTTATGCCCTTCTGATCTGAGTCACCCTCTTCTCTTCTACGGGGATTAAGAACTAGGCTTCTCATCTTTCTATCAGGATCACGTGTTACTAATCCGTAGACTCGTAGGATTGTTGGTCTCAAGCCTCAGTTCAGTTTCTACCACTACAGTGTGTTGTTAGTTGGACTTGGAACCTTGATATTGTGCTTCTAAGTGGTTATGCCACCATTTTTGCAAGATGTCTCAAATCCTTTGAGCATTTACAGCCGTTATGCTGTCCGAGTCATCCCAGGTTTCTAAATAATCTGATGCATTTGCAAATCCCTTCTTTCCGTTCTCGATGTTCCTTTGGGCCAGATTAACCACACTAATCGTTGAGTTGAGGTACTCTGTTGCCTTGACATATATGTTGGAGTTATTATTATGACCCTAGGTGTCTTAGAGGACCACTTAGTAATCTAGCAATGCTTGCATCCCCAGTGTGATGATTCTGGCCATTATCTTCGAAAGCATCCCGTGATGCCATTTAGTTAGTAGGCATTCTATTCCTGGGTTTGAACCCGAGATTCACTCCACTCACCTCCTGTTGATAGTATTTGCTCGCTCCTTTAGGATATTAGTAACCTTTGTGATAGTCTTTGAGGTCCGTGGTATATCGTTCTTCCAAATACCATGAACCATTCATGGCATAAGTTCTTTTAACCAAAAGATCACAACCAGGGCGCTCTTGAGGAGTACTCCATTCATATTGTGACTCTGCCAGTCCTTCCTCCTCTACATGGGTTATCCGGAAGAAATATGTTGAATTTGTTTGACATACTAATCCATGCATCCACAACTTAGAAAAACATATGTTCCTTTGGGTTGTCCCTCTTTAGTTATTTTCTGGCCCTCGTCTATCAATTGATACTCAGGAGTAATTGTGCATTTGTGTTATCAATGCCTATTATTCTTGTGGTCCGTCAAGCCATTCTATTCCGGAATGACTAGGAGAAACAAACTCCAGTACCTCGTCCATCTCTGGGATTGGGTCAAAGTAGTTGTATTCCGCAGATCAAATGCCTAACCAGCTTTTGTTCTGTTCTACCTCGGAGTATTACCCCCTTTATGTCAGAATTGTCATGAGAATTGCCCCATCTCTCACGAATTCTTAACGCAGTGATACTTCTCGCCATCATTGCTTATTCCTCGGTTCCGTGTCGTCACGACCGGAATGCCGACAGGTGAACTATGATGTGTGAAATCAATACTCCTAGCAACCGTGTTGCTTGGTAGTTAATGGACATTTATATCATTCTTAGCGTGTTGGTTATTGAACCACTATACTAGGATTGATCGTGCTACCTTGTTCTTATTCTGGTGCACTCTTTGATCTTTGAGTTAGGATTGAATCCCTTGCTTATTTGATCATATCGTCTTGCCCTGAACAGCAAGATTGTTCTCGATCTTAATAACATGTCGGTGGATCGTGATTTTCCAAATATCTTCTTGGAAGTACCACCAGGTTGTCCATGACCGATATGTTGAGTCGTGAACAAGTTGGTTTTCCAGTAAACCACCCCTTCTCCAAGAATCCGTGTTGGATACCCTGAGCTAGTTGGTCAAGCTAAACAACAACTTGGAGAGTTGGAAGATAAAAGCTTGCCAGCTTAGCTCATTTCAAGGGATATATCTGCGTGTGTTGAAGATAGATTATATCTTCATCGATTGGTCCCTGTGATCAGTTGTTGGACCTATTGTCGTATCAAGACTTGATTTGAGTATGGGCTATCATCAAATCAAATCAGAACCAACGATGTTCATAATGTTGTCTTACTCGTGGTTGATCCCTCGAGCATACACCATTACATCTTTTGGTTTGACCAATGCTATCACCGTGTTCACTTAATTGTGGAATTCCATCTATATGGAAGCCTAGATGGTTTGTTGTTGAGCCCATCGACAACATCCTTATCTCCTCCATGATTTGGTTGAACATCTAAGTTAGCATTGGCAACTTTTGAAAGCATCTTCCTCGTGTTAGCTCATGAAGTTTATGTTTTGATGGAAGAAGTGACTTCCTCTAGTTCACGTGCATATGATGCAAGTTGCCGCCGTGAACTTGAGAAAGTTTGTTTCGCTTCCTCTGGAATCATCCCAAGTCAGTCATGCATACGTGCGAAGTATTCTTTGGTCTGGAGACTTGCAACCTTCATTCTATATGAATCCCTAGCACACCAAGCCACTGATTGATTTGTTCAAGGAAAAGAAGTTCTTAAGTGCTATTGCTTAAGGACCCAAAGGTACATGCGCATGACTTCGCTCTCCGCAATGATGGTTCCTAATCAGAACTCGGTAGTGTTTTATTCTAAGACTACTATGTGGTCATGCTTGTCTGGGACAGCGTGTTCACATGTTGTAGCAGAACCAGCTCATGTTTTGGAGCTTGCTATCATAGTTCATCCCTTGAGAATCTCGCAACGTCATCTCGTCGATTTGTGTTGCAGACCTTCATTTTTCTTCCTAGACTCGATGAGTCTGGAATATCCTGCCACCAACCAGATCTGAATCTCGGGCAGATATGATGGTTGGAACATTTTCCAAGAATTATAATATTGGTCTCTCGATAACCGGTAAAGTGGATGTCATGGCTAACCACACCCAGCCGGAAGACCTATTATGGTAGTATCTTGATTGAGTAAGTTGGCCACCTCCCCATAAGGATTTCGTAGGATTTACTCCAGAAGTTGTTCTTTATGGATCCTTTGTCTTCCGAAGTCCGACCACTACTTGATGGCTATGTTGATGCTTTAAGCATGACCGTAGTAACCAGTACATCAAGGAGAACATTAGAAGCGGAGTGCTAAATGTCTCTCGGTCGATCATCCAGATTTCGTTCCCTTGGCCTCGCTAAGGTGAAGTCTGAGAAAGGGTTGTCTTTCTATGCATCTGCATTGTCCATCACTATTACTCAAGGTAGTAAGAGGTGTTGCCAGGATCCTCGACACGGATAATGGTAAAACCTTGATGACTATGGAAATGCTCAAGGTCTTGAGAGCACGCGCAAGCAAATCATCCCGTGCATTGTCTTCAACAAGGTACTTCACATCATCCATTCTAGTCCGAGTATGCCATTCCTTCGAACTCCGCCAAATGATTGCTGTGATTTGCCTTAAGCTGGTATAAAGAGTTTCAATGATCTCTATATCAAAAGTAATTCTTTTTGCCACTTAAGGAATAGTTCTACGAGTCACCCTTCCCAAGGTGCCCCGTTATGGAATCATGGCAATTTTCCTCGCTACTTTGAAACCTTCGTCAAATTGTTTCTCCCGTCCCTCCTGATGCATGTTTTGCCTCTCAGCTCGAGAGCTGTTACAATGCCTCCCTCCATGAGTTGATCTTGAGTGCCCGATCTTCGAGAAGATCGATCCTATAGAGTTTCCCTCTCTGTCGTCATCGTGTCGGATGAAGATCTCGAAAGCAAAGACGTCAACGTTAATTGAAGCAACGGATCAAATCTTCGCGAAGAGCAATTGGATCATGAAGATGGTGTTAGCTTGTGTCCCTCTGTCTTCTTACCTCACGTCTTGAATCTCGGGACGAGATTCTTGTTTAGTGGGGGTGAGCTGTCACAGCCCCAGATCAGCCCTTGTTTGACTTTTGCTTGTTCCTCATGTCATCATGTTTAATTTTCAAAGAAACTTGAAATGGGGATGTTGAAACCCTAGCACCAAATGCATTCAACTAGGTTCAAGTAAACAATATTTTCAATGAACCCAAATGCCCTTTAGAAAAGTTCATGATTTTTGTTAAAGGTGAAAACCTCTGCCAAAAATGATGCACCTATTTCTAGGCCATCCTGGATTTTTGAATTAAATCTTATTGTATTTGACTTTTGGGCATTTAAATGCTATAAATAATTTAAATGTTCAAATAATGCTGGAACTATTTTTGGGCCACTGAAATAATTCAGCAAGTGTCCATGAATATTTTCAGGATTTTAGGAAATGCCTTGGTATTTTTCCTAAACTCAAAACAGAGGCAAATAATTAGAAAACAAAAACAAATTAGAAAAACAGAAAGCAGAGAGAGAAGATACCTACCTGGAACCCACCAAAGGCACCTGGCCGGCCCAGCTGGCGGCCCAGCCCCCCAGGCGCTCTCCTGTCGCCTTCCTCCTCGCGCCAGTAGGCGAGGGCGCGTGCCCGACGCGCGCAGCTACACGCCGCGGCCACCTGCTCCCTCCCTGCCTGCCTGGCTCCGCCTCGACGCGTCTGGACGATGCCACGCGACCCCCAGAGCCGTCCGGCTCTCCCTCTGTCTCCCCCGAACGCTCTCCCCCTCCTCTGTTCTTCCCGCCCGAACGCCTCCGTCGCCGCCGCTCGCCACCACCGCGGACACCGCCATCCCGGCGACGCCCTGAGATGCCCAAGAGCTCCGCCTAGTATCCCTCTTCCTCCTCGTCGAGCTGTGCAACGCCGGACGCCCCCGAGTGCCTCCACGTCGTCGTCTTCAACCTCCCAACGCCGGAGATCCCTCTCGCCGCCCCGCTCGCTCCGGTGCTTCCCCGAGCACGCCGAGGCCACCTCTGCACTCACTGTGAGCCCCCGAACCGTTTCCCCCTACTCCCGTGCTCGATTTCGAGCTCTAGCTAGACTAGCCACCATGCCCGAAGCTCGCCGCCGCATGAGCTCGTCGCCGCCGTGGCTCCGGCGACCAAATGGCCCCGCGCGTGCGTCCGTTGCACTCGCGACGTCCGGTAGAGCAACGCTAGCGCGATAGCCAGTTGTTTGCAAGCCGCAGCGCTAACCCCACACCCACCCGAACTCCGGCGGCCGCAAAAGAGCCCGCCGTCGTCAACTCCGTCCACCCCAGACCCTCCCGCTTGCACTGCTAGCTGCGCACGAGCCTCAGCTGCGCGTAGCACCAATCCGCTGTCCAAATGGTCGCCGGTGGACGATTTCCGACGTGCTCCGCCGCGTCTAGACTCGCCGGCGTCGAGTCGCCGGCGTGTTTGACCGTTCGACCTGGGGTTTAACCCCGTCTGACCAGAGGTTTGACCTCTCTCTCTCACTTACATGCGGGCCCCGCCCGACTAACTAAGCTAGTTAGGGCTAATCCTATTTAGGTTAGTTAGGTTAGCCGCAGACTAGTGGGCCCTGGCCCCTGTTAATTAGCTAAGTGTTAAATTAACTTAAGTTTAAACACACAGCCACTGACGTGTGGGTCCATGGACTAATTAGCTTAGATTAACTTTTAGTTAGTGCTAATTAACCCTCTTAGTTGACTGAGTCACTGACCAGTGGACCCCACTGGTCAGGTTTGACCTGACCGGGTTAGTTGACCAGCTGACGCCACAGTGACGCAGTGCTGACGCAATAACTCATTTTCTGGATTTAAGTTTATTCAGGAAATTCCAGAAAATAGTATAAACTTCTAAAAATCATATAAAATCAACCGTAGCTCAAAATGAAATAATTTATATATGAATTATCAGAAAAATGCAATCTATCCATCTGTATCATTTTCATGCATGTCAAACTAAGTTATACCTGCTGTATAGGTGAAAACACGATAATGACATTATAAATGCTAAATATGGAGTTTGCATATGAACCCTTAGTTCATATGGACCCCATTTAAACTGTTGCTAGATGCATTAGTGTAAATCATAACATTCTTGACATGTCATGACCATGCATCATATTGTCGCATTGCATTGATTGTGTCCTTCTCTGTTTGCCGGTAACCGTCCCCTCTCAGTAGCCGATGCTCCGATGACGTGATCGATGACACCGATGAAGAACTATAATATCTTCAGAAGTGCCAGGCAAGCAAACCCCCTTGTTCATTCCGATACAATCCCACTCTCTCGCTCCTGTTCTCTTTTACTACATTAGGACAACAACGATTCGACTGTTACATGCTGCGGTAGTTGAAGCCCTTATCCTCTGCATGACCTGTCATTGCCACAGTAAATAGATGAAACGCACTAGCATGAGTAGGAGTTGTTTGAGCCCTGATGTGCCTACTCATTCATGATTGATTGTCATGCCTGCTATGCTTAGAGTTGTGTCAGGTCTGATTCATCGGGGATGAGTTTGAATGGTGATGAACATGTCCTACTGTGTGTGAGCTAAGTGTGTGAACACGATTTGGTAAAGGTAGAGGTGAGAGGCCATGTAGGAGTACATGGTGGGTTGTCTCATTGAAGCCGTCCTCAGGAACTGAGTTCTGTGTTTGTGATCCATGATACAGTTACTACCACGCATTGGGCCCGAAACCAATGGACCCTCTCGGCTTCTTAATCACCCTTGTCCTCTATCCAGGAGATGCAAGTAGTTTCTGGTGTTTGTAGTATGCTGGAGGCCGTGGACAGCGCTGACCGAGGGGTGGGCTGTGATGTGGTAGGCACGTGGCACGGTGTACCGGGCGCCCGTTTGGTGTCTCGGGAACCCTGCACACATCGTTCGGGGCCGTATGTGGAAACCTCGGCCGGACTCCCTGCGGATGGAACCTGAATAGGCGATAAACCTGGACTAGAGACTTGAGTGTTTAGGTAGGCTGTGGCCGACTCCCTCGCCAGGCTTCCGCTTGAAGGTTGCCGAGGTACACGACGTGTACATGGTGGTAAGTGGCGAGAGCGTGTGTGACGAAGTACACCCCTGCAGGGTTAATATGATCTATTCGAATAGTCGTGTCCGCGGAAATGGACTTCTGGGTTGCCTATAACAGTTCATAGACAAGTGAAAGTGGATACTCTAAAATGCGCAAGATAAGCGTGAGTGCTATGGATGGCGTTCTCGTAGGGAGACGGGAGCGGATACATAGTGGTGTATTGATATGGTGAATATGTGGACTTGTGTGCGCCACCTCAAAAGAGTTACTTGCAGTCGTAGTTTAGGATAGCCACCGAGTCAAAGCTGGTTTGCTGCAGTTAAACTCCACCACCCCTTTTGTTGATACCGATGCATATGTAGATAGTTCTGATGTAAGTCTTGCTGGGTACATTTGTACTCACGTTTGCTTATTTTATGTTTTGCAGAGAGACGTCAGTCTCGCTAGTAGTTCCGTGTGGACTTCGACGTTTAGCTTGATACCTCAGCTACGATCTTGTGCCCTCGGCAGGATCTAGTAAATAGTCAGGCTTCTCAGCCTTTTTCATTTGTAGATGTCTGTACTCAGACATGTTGAGCTTCCGCATGTGCTTTGACTTGTATGCTCTTAATGTTGGGACATGAGACCCATGTTTGTAATATCTGGCTCTTCGGAGCCTAATGAATAAATACTCTGAGTCGTAGAGTCTTGTTGTGATGCCATGTTGTATTTGCACATATCGAGCATATTGTGTGTATGATTGAAATGCTTGGTATGTGTGGGATCCGACAATCTAGTTGTCTATCCTTAGCAGCCTCTCTTATGGGGAAATGTAGTCTAGTGCCTCCTTGAGCCATAGTAGTCCGCTACAGCCCGGTTCACCGGAGTCCTGCTAGCCCAGCACTACTGCTCTGGACACCTGACTGGCCGGCATGTGATTCATATCGTTCCTGTGTCTGTCCCTTCGGGGAAATGTCACGCGATGACATCCGGAGTCCTGCCTAGCCTGCTACAGCTCGGGTTCCCGGAGTCCTGTTAGCCCAGTGCTACAGCCCGGATTCGCACGCTGCTGACTGACACGTTCGATGTTGATTCATGTATGCCTGTCCCCATACGTTAGTGCCGCTTTGGGTTCACGACTAGCCATGTCGGCCCGGGTTCTCTGTCATATGGATGCTAGCGACACTGTCATATACGTGAGCCAAAAGGCGCAAACGGTCCCGGGCCATGGTAAGGCGACACCCGTGGGAATACCGTGCGTGAGGCCGCAAAGTGATATGAGGTGTTACAGGCTAGATCGGTGTGACTTGGAATCGGGGTCCCGACAAAGTCCTTCGTGGGCGACGGCCATGGTGGGATAGACAAGGTTGCTTCTTCGTGGACCCTTCGTGGGTGGAGCCCTCCGTGGACTCGCGCAACCATTACCCTTCGTGGGTTGAAGTCTCCATCAAACGTGGATGTACGATAGCACCACCTATCGGAATTACGGATAAAAAAATCTCCGTGTCAGCATCGCGTTTGCTCCCTCAAACTCCTCCCTTTACCTTCATATGCAATTGTTTAACATTCCGCTGCTATGCTCTTAGAATTGCATGTGTAGGTTGTTTGCTTGACTTGTGCTAAGTTGCTAAAATTTTCCAAGAACTAAAATTGGGAAAAGGCTAGATTTTTATTTGGTCAAGTAGTCTAATGACCCCCCTCTAGACATACTTTCAATCCTACAAGTGGTATCAGAGCTTTGGTCTCCATTTGCTTTGATTTCCATAGATTTTGGTGGTCATAGCCTTGGTTTCACAACCTAGGAGAGTATGGCATCTAGCGAGGGAAATTACCACCGTAGAGGTCCTTACTTTGATGGTACAAATTTTGCTTGTTGGAAGCATAAGATGAAAATGCATATTCTTGGACATAACCCCGCCATTTGGGCTATTGTGTGTATTGGCTTGCAAGGTGAATTCTTTGATGGGAGAGAACCAAACTGTGAAGCTACCGCGGAAGAGTTGAAGATGCTACAATACAATGCTCAAGCTTGTGATATTCTCTTCAATGGATTGTGCCCCGAAGAATTCAACAAAATCAGCCGTCTTGAGAATGTAAAGGAAATTTGGGATACTTTGATTGATATGCACGAAGGTACCGACTCCGTCAAGGAATCCAAATTGGATGTGCTTCAAAGTCAACTTGAAAATATAAAATGAAGGATGGTGAAGGTGTCGCTGAAATGTACTCTAGGCTTGCTCTCATCACAAATGAGATTGCCGGCTTAGGAAGTGAAGAGATGACCGACAAATTCATCATCAAGAAGACCCTAAGAGCCTTGGATGGAAAATATGATACCGTGTGCACATTGAGCCAAATGATGCCCAATTACAACGATCTCAAGCCAACGGAAGTCATTGGAAGAATTGTTGCTCATGAGATGTCACTCAAGGATAAGGAAGAGCTTCACAACAAGTCAAGTGGTGCTTACAAAGCCTCGTGTGATGCTCCCACATCATCAAGTGAGAAGCAAACCTTCAATGAAGAATTGAGCCTAATGGTAAAGAACTTCAACAAGTTCTACAAGAGTAGAAGCAAAGAAAGAAGTTCCAAGTCAAGGTCCTACAATGACAAACGATCTTCTAGTCGTGAGCGTAATTGCTACAATTGTGGAAGACCCGGACACTACTCCAATGAGTGTACGGCCCCCTACAAAAGAAGAGAAGATTCTCCCAACAGAAGATGTAGAAGAGAAGAATCACCACCAAGCGAAAGGAGGAGTAGAGATGATCGTTATGAACGAAAACCCTCTCGGAGAAGCAAGGACTCGGAAAGGAAGGAAAAGTCATCAAGGAGCTACACAAAAAGAAGACATCAAGCTCATGTTGGTGAATGGGTATCCAGCTCCGACTCCGACAATCACTATGAAAGAAGTTATCACTCCGACTCCGAATATACTCAAGATGAAGGTGTTGCCAGTCTAGCACTTGTGTCAACCAACTCCTACGACATATTTGACTCACCAAATGAAGGAATTGGAAGATGCTTCATGGCCAAAGATCCAAAGGTAACACATCCCGAGTATGTTGATTTCAATAGTGATGAAGATGATTTGCTAGGTGATGATGATTTACTTGTTGACAACTCTAGTGATGAAAACTATGATGAAACTCAATTAATCATGCTAATCAAGATAAAATGAATGACGATGATAAGAAGGAGATTGAGCGTCTAACTAAAGAACTAAACACTCTTAAGTTAGCTCATGAAACTACCTTGGAAGATCATCGAGAACTTTTAAAGACTCATGATAAGCTATGCTTTGAAAAGCTCAACCTCGAGCAAGAGCATGCGTTTTTAAAGGCAATCAATGATGATCTTCGCAAGAAAAGTTCTTCTTACATTGCCAAGCGTTTACTCCTATCTACTTACATGCCACAAGTTAAATCTAGCAACAAGAACAAGAGAGATGCTTCATCTTGTAGTAATAACAATCATTCTAAATCCAATGTTGTTGCTTCTAGTAGTTCTCTTGATTCCACTAATGATTCTCTTAGCCAAGTTACACTTGAGCAAGAAAATAGCTTATTGAACGGAATTATAGAGAAAGGTGTTTACAAGAGCCTTGCCGGAAGTAAGCAATTTGAAGAAATTGCACGCAAGCAAGGAAGACACCGGAAGAATCAAGGTGTTGGTTTTGAACAAAAGTTCAATGCCAATGGAGTTGAGTAGGAAGAAGATCAATACCCCAAGACGAAGTTTGTTCCTCAACAAGAGAAGTATGATCCTACTTCCTTCAAAGGGACACAAGCTCAAGATGATCTTCCACCACAAGACCACAAGCAAAAAAGGCAAGGACAAGCTTCAAGAGGAAATTGATGCATTTGAAGTAGCACCTAAGGCCTTGGTCAAGTGGGTTCCCAAGACTACATCAAGTTCTACTTCATCAAGTACAGCTACAACTCCAAGGATTCCCATCAAGATGGTGTGGATCCCGAAGAAGAAGAACTAAAGAGTTCTTGAGGGTGACTCCGCCAACATACTTCACTCTTATCATTTTGGCAAGAACAAGTGCAAACAACTTCCATATCTTGCACTAGTTCAAGGAGTCACAAACCCTCTTGTTGGAAAGACAAGGGACAAGGTAACCTAATGCTTTCATGGACATCATCTTGTGTATGCATCACTCTATGTCTATGGATATCCTTGTTTGTTCCTTGTGGGACTAACCCGTGTAGGTATTGAAAGTGCAACTCACTCCAAAGGATTGCTTCGAATGATCTACATCAACATCGAGCATCTACATCTTCAACACCTACATGAAGTCATCATCGACAAAACCCAAGGTTAGTTCATCCCTCTTAGGGGGGATATCACATCTAGGGGGAGCTTTACTCTAATCAGTTGAGTTAAAGCAACTCTAATGGTGTGAACACAACAATGCTTTATGTAAAAGTGGTAACCCCACTTGAGCTTAAACGATGAGTATGACCTATGATCAAATGTTCTCATTTGACTCCTAAGTCAATATACTCATATATAGATGACCTAGTCATCGTCAAATTGCTTGATAGATGCTAGAGTGATTGTGCAAGCTTTGTCACATATTTCATTTGCCATTTTAATTGTGTGAGCATGTTGAATGCATATTTTACTCATTCAAGGACATCCATTTGTTGCTTTCATTGTTTGGCTTTTTCTCTTTTGCCAAATGGATGGACAAGAATGCCTATGAACTCCCTCTAGCTATCTATGCTTTCCTCGTCTCAAACTCTATTCATGCTACATCACAAAGTTGATCAAGTCAGATTCGAACCACTCCATGTGAGGAGCACTCGGAGTTCCCAATTCGTCATAGACTTAAACCTCCAAAACCTCTTTGTGCATCTCCGTCTGACCTCTTTGTGCACCTCCAAAACCTAGATTGCAATGCAAACACTCTATTTCCTTTTCGTAACATTTCGGTCGAACCGAGATGAGCAAATTGGTCCCACCGAGTTTGCCTGACCCACTCTCTGTTAGTCTATTACCGAAATCGGTCTCACCGAGTTTGTGTAATTGGTCTCATCGAGATTACGTTATGCCCTAACCCTAATGAAATCAGTCCCACCGAGTTGACGTGTCGGTCCCACCGAAATACCTAACGGTCACATTATGAACCAAATCGGTCTAACCGAGTTTGGTGATTTGTGTGTAACGGTTAGATTTTGTGTGGAGGCTATATATACCCCTCCACCCACTCTTCATTCGTGGAGAGAGCCATCAGAACATGCCTACACTTCCAACACATATTTTCTGAGAGAGAACCACCTACACTTGTGTTGAGGTCAAGATATTCCATTCCAACCACATAAATCTTGATCTCTAGCCTTCCCCAAGTTGCTTTCCACTCAAATCTTCTTTCCACCAAATCCAAATCCTGTGAGAGAGAGTTGAGTGTTGGGGAGACTATCATTTGAAGCACAAGAGCAAGGAGTTCATCATCAACACACCATTTGTTACTTCTTGGAGAGTGGTGTCTCCTAGATTGGCTAGGTGTCACTTGGGAGCCTCCGACAAGATTGTGGAGTTGAACCAAGGAGTTTGTAAGGGCAAGGAGATCGCCTACTTCGTAAAGATCTACCCTAGTGAGGCAAGTCCTTCGTGGGTGACGGCCATGGTGGGATAGACAAGGTTGCTTCTTCGTGGACCCTTCGTGGGTGGAGCCCTCCGTGGACTCGCGCAACCATTACCCTTCATGGGTTGAAGTCTCCATCAAACATGGATGTACGATAGCACCACCTATCGGAATTACGGATAAAAAATCTCCGTGTCAGCATTGCGTTTGCTCCCTCAAACTCTTCCCTTTACCTTCATAAGCAATTGTTTTACATTCCGCTGCTATACTCTTAGAATTGCGTGTGTAGGTTGTTTGCTTGACTTGTGCTAAGTTGCTAAAATCTACCAAGAACTAAAATTGGGAAAAGGCTAGATTTTTATTTGGTCAAGTAGTCTAATCACCCCCCTCTAGACATACTTTAGATCCTACACATGCGGGCTCGAAACCGAGCGCGTCACCGCACTCGCCGCATCCCCAGGAGCCCGCAGCACCGCACAGCACCTCCTGCCGTGCCTCCTAGCGATGACCCCGAGCTCGCCCGAGCTTCGGAAGCCGCCAACGTCGTCGCCGGCGTCTTTTCCGACCACCCCGAGCCCAACCACCACCACCACTCGACGCGGCAGCTCCCCAGCTACACGTAGATGCCCTCCGCCGCTCGTTTGGTCGCCGGAGCGCGAAACCCGCGCCTCCGCCGCGTTCGACCGTCGCCGGCGACTAAACGCTGGCGATTTGACCCAGTTTGACCCGGGATTTGACCCCCTGGGTCACTGACGTGTGGGTCCAGGCCCTTAACTAATCTAGGTTAGGATTAGTTAGTGTTAATTAACTTAGGTTAGTTAAGTTAGTCACTCACAGGCGGGCCCCACTTGACAGGTTTGACCTGGACCGCCTCTGTTGACTCGCTGACGTCACAGTGATGCAATGCTGACGCAGTAAAGCATTTTCTGGATTTAAGTTTATTCAGGAAATTCCAGAAAATGCTACAAACTTCAAAAAATCATAGAAATTAATCTGTAACTCCAAATGCAAAGATTTATATATGAAAAATGATCAGAAAAATCCAATATATCCATCTGTACTGGTTTCCATGCATGTTAAAGCAACTTAACACTGCTGTTTATATCAAAACATGATAAAGCACTATTTAAATTCATAAGATGAGTTTGGGGTTGAACCTTTGGTTCAAAATGGCTCAAACCCATCTGGTTGTAGTTGCATTAGCCCAACACACTCATTTTGCCATGTCATGTGCATGCATCATATTGTTGCATATCGCCGTGTATTGATTGTGTTACCGGTGTAATCTTTGTGGTAGGTTCTACTCCCGAGGATATTCACGAGTATCCAGTTGAAGGGCAGTACCCCTCGACCACTCTGTCAGGCAAGGAAAACCCCCCTTGTTCATTCCGATACAATCCCACTCTCTCGCTCCTGCTCTCTTTATTTGCATTAGGACAACAACGATTCATCTGTTACATGCTGCGGTAGTTGAACCCCTTTTCCTCTGCATGACCTGTCATTGCCATAGTAAATAGATGAAACCCACTAGCATGAGTAGGAGTTGTTTGAGCCCTGATGTGCCTACTCATTCATGCTTGCTTGTCATGCCTGCTACTGCTTAGAGTTGAGTCAGGTCTGATTCATCGGGGATGAATTGGAATGGTGATGAACATGTCCTACTGTGTGTGAGCTAAGTGTGTGAACACGATTTGCTAAGGTAGTGGTGAGAGGCCATGTAGGAGTACATGGTGGGTTGTCTCATTGAAACCGTCCTCAGGAACTGAGTTCTGTGTTTGTGATCCATGAATAGCTACTACCACGCGTTGGGCCCGAAACCAATGGACCCTCTCGACTTATTAACCACCCCTGTCCTCTGTCCGGGAGTTGCAAGTAGTTTCTGGTGTTTGTAGTATGCTGGAGGTCGTGCGTAGGTCTGACCCGAGGGGTGGGCTGTGATGTGGTAGGCACGTGGCACGGTGTACCGGGCGCCCGTTTGGTGTCTCGGGAACCCTGCACACATCGTTTGGGGCCGTATGTGGAAACCTTGGCCGGACTCTCTGCGGATGGAACCTGAATAGGCGATAAACCTGGACTAGGGACTATTGTGGTTAGTCAGGTCATGGCCGACACCCTCGCTGGGCTTCCGCTTGAAGGTTGCCGAGTACATGTCGTGTAAACGGCGATAAGTGGTGAGAGCGTGTGTGAAGAAGTACACCCCTGCAGGGTTAACATCATCTATTCGAATAGCCGCGTCCGCGGTAAAGGACCTCTGGGTTGCCTATACAGTTCATAGACAAGTGAAAGTGGATACTCTAAAATGCGCAAGATAAGCGTGAGTGCTATGGATGGCGTTCTCGTAGGGAGACGGGAGTGGATCCATAGTAGTGTATTGATATGGTGACTATGTGGACTCGTGTGCGCCACCTCAAAAGAGTTACTTGAAGTCGTAGTTCATGATAGCCACCGAGTCAAAGCTGTCTTGCTGCAGTTAAACTCCACCACCCCCTTTGTTGATACTGATGCATATGTAGATAGTTCTGATGTAAGTCTTGCTGGGTACATTTGTACTCACGTTTGCTTAATTTATGTTTTGCAGAGAGACTTCAGTCTCGCTAGTAGTTCCGCGTGGACTTCGACGTTTAGCTTGTTACCTCAGCTATGATCTTGTGCCCTTGGCAGGGTCTTATAGATAGTCAGGTTTCTCAGCCTTTTTCATTTGTAGTTGTCTGTACTCAGACAAGTTAAGCTTCCGCATGTGCTTGTTGCTTGTATGCTCTGTATGTTGGGTCATGAGACCCATGATTGTAATACTTGGCTCCTCGGAGCCTAATGAATAAATACTTTGAGTCGTAGAGTTTTGTTGTGATGCCATGTTGTATTTACACATATCGAGCATATTGTGTGTATGATTGAAATGCTTGGTATGTGTGGGATCCGACAAACTAGTTGTCTATCCTTGGTAGCCTCTCTTGTGGGGAAATGTAGTCTGGTGCTTCCACTGAGCCATGGTAGTCTGCTACAGCCCGGTTTACCGGAGTCCTGCTAGCCCAGTCACTACTGCTCCGGAACACCCAGACTGGCTGGCATGTGTCCCACTTCGTTCCTGTGTCTGTCCCTTCGGGGAAATGTCATGCGGTCACTTCCGGAGTCCTCCTTACCTGCTACAGCCCGGGTTCCTGGAGTCCTGTTAGCCCAACTGCTATAGCCCGGATTCACTCTCCGATGACCGACACGTTTGTTGCTAGGTCATGTATGGCTGTCCGTGTAAGTTAGTGCCACTTTGGGTTCACGACTATTCATGTCGGCCCGGGTTCTTTGTCATATGGATGCTAGCGACACTATCATATAGGTGAGCCAAAAGGCGCAAGTGGTCCCGGGCCAGGTAAGGTGGCACCCGTGGGAATGCCGTGCGTGAGGCCGCAAAGTGATATGATGTGTTACATGCTAAATCGGTGTGACTTAGGATCGGGGTCCTGACACCGGAGTTGTACCTTGACCTTATGAGAACTAGAACCGGATACTTAATAAAACACACCCTTCCAAGTGCCAGATATAACCCGGTGATCGCTCTCACACAGTGCGACGAGGGGAGGATCGCCGGGTAGGATTATGCTATGCGATGATACTTGGTTAAGTTACCATCTACTCTCTTCTACTGCTTCAAGATGGAGGTTTCCAGAAGCATAGTCTTTGATAGGACTAGCTATCCCCCTCTTATTCTAGCTTTCTGCAGTTCAGTCCACATATACTACCCCTTTCATTGATAAGAATGCATATGTAGTGTAGTTCCTTGCTTGCGAGTACTTTGGATGAGTACTCACGGTTGCTTTGCTCCCGCTTTTCCCCCTTTCTATACCTGGTTGTCGCAACCAGTTGCTGGAGCCTAGGAGCCAGACGCCACTGTCAACGATGACTCCTACTACACTGGAGATGCCTACTACTACGTGCAGGCCGCCGCCGACGACCAGGAGTAGTTTAGGAGGATCCCAGGCAGGAGGCATGCGCCTCTTTCGATCTGTATCCCAGTTTGTGCTAGCCATCTTATGGCACCTTGTTTAACTTCATGTCTGTACTTAGATATTGTTTCTTCCGCTGACTCGTCTATGATCGAGCACTTGTATTCGAGCCCTCGAGGCCCCTGGCTTGTATTATGATGCTTGTATGACTTATTTTATTTTTACAGTTGTGTTGTGATATCTTCCCGTGAGTCCCTGATCTTGATCGTACATGTTTGCGTGTATGATTAGTGTACGATTGAATCGGGGGCGTCACATGATGCTCTTCCGCCATATCCTTCCCTGGCAACTCCAGGCCTCCCCCATGTGGGACTTCAATCCGAAGGAGCCACGGACCTTGAAGCGCTTCTTTGACACCACGCACGAAGACATATGGAAGCAGCTCTTCAAGGCCCAAAAAAGTTGGCCGATGAAGACCGAGGACATTGGACTCCACATCGATAACCCGGCCTCGGTCGTAAGCATAATCTTTTCGAAGACCTATCTGGTCAATACTTCAAATATAATAAAGATTATATTGCCTACTTTCCACATAGGACTTGACGGCAAAGGCGGAGCGGATCAACTGTCCCGCACCGCTGTCTGAGAACCCGGCCACACCCCAGCTAACGGAGATGCTGGTCCCGGCACACTATCAGGCGCCAGAGAAGAAGTCCAAGAAGAAGAAGGGCAAGGAGGCCAAGGGCGGCCCTCGCCACAAGGTTCCTTCGGACATAGTGTCTGGAGAGACCGAAGCCCTCTCTTCCCATGATGAAGACGAGGAAGAAGAGGACGAGGAGGCGGAAAGCGACTCCCCTCGTAAGGGGAGGAAGAAGAAGAGGGCGGCCTTGGAGGACCCGAAGGGGGAGGCGCTCAAGAGAGGGAAGGTGACCCTCCCGGACAGTTCGGACTCAGAGTCCGAACTAGTCCCCAAGAGACCTCCCAGGGTGAAGCCCCTGGACGAATCGTAAGTACTCAGAAAATTACTTGTTTATCTTCGGTTTACTTGCTTTCATTATATAAGTTATTTTGTTATTTGCCTTTCAGCCCTCCTCGCGAGCTCCCGCAAACTCCATTATCGGAGGGAAATTCTCTGCCGCCCGAGATGGCGGAGAGTGACACACCACCACGAGCCCCCTCGCCTATCGCCATGGAGGACACTGAAGTGTCGTCCCGAAGGACCTCTCCTGGCGGAGGGGGGGCGAACGAGGCCGTCGAGAAAGCGCCCGAGGTTAATACCGCGGTCACCGAAGACCTAGTGGAGGCGGCGCCTATGACAACCGACGGTGGGGACCCACAACAATCCGGGCCCTAGCCGAACACCATTCTGAAGACCAACATGGCTCCGGGATCGGATGAGCAGCCCCCTCCGACAGAGGGGGAGGAGCGTTAACTCCGTCGGCAGCCTCCATTAATCCAGAGGCTCCCAACACTCTGGAGGAAGCACTGCAAGGTGCTTCCATTGTGGAGGAGCACCGCACCCTGATGGGTGCGGTTATGGAGAAGGTTCAGTCCGCCAAAAGAAGCCTTGAGTAGCGTATTGACAGGCTTTGAGGTATGCGACGTAATGTTCTAAAAACTTTACAATATTCATATTAAAGAATAAACCTGTACATAGGCAGTAGCCACTGAGGCTCTGTCCGGTTTAGAAAAAACCGGACAAAGGATCCTTATAGTCATCGAGATAGTAACATGCTATGCTACCATTGTAACAGGCCTCCATGTCGGCGGATACCGCCTAGGTCGTAGATGTTTCCGAACTCAATCGGAAGCTTCAAGTGGCTGATGAGGAGCTCGTCCGCATCAACAAGCGGTTCGATGAAACGCAAGGTATGCATACAATGTGAAGAAGGAATTTATTTTCATATCAAAAGCGATATGTATAATGAGAGGTTAACTCACAGAATCCTTTGATTATGATCACAGGTGGCGTAGCTGATGTCGAGACACTCAAAGGCGCCTTTGCCCAAGCCAAGAAGGAAGCGGAGGCAAATAAGGCAGCCGCTGATAAGGCGGCTGCTGAACTAGAGGCCGAACAAGTAGCCTGCCGCCAACATGAAGCTCGGGTGGCCGAAGTCGAGCAGGAGCTGAAGAATGCCATCAGTAAATGCGAAACATTGGAGCAGAAGACTTTGACCCAGTCCTCTGAGTTGCCAAGGCACTCCGTGATGCCAAAGAGGCACGGAGCGAGTCCCGGAGCGCTCGGGAAGAGATCCAGCAAGCGAGGTAGATAATGGCTGGTAAGGCCTTTCTTTTGCAAAGTATTTTTGGAGATCAGGGGTACTCTTTGCTCACACGAGTGCGGAGTTCTCCAGGCGTGTTGACGGATCTTTCGAAGAATGTCGCCGATGCCGCACAGTTCTTCCGAGCCCAGGAGGGGAACTCGACTGAGAAGCTGTTCTGGTCGCAATATCTCGTGCCGAAACACCCGCCGCTTCTGAACGACCAGCTGAACACCTGACAGAGCTGCATAGGGTGGCAGGCCTGGCCATGAAGGACTTAATAGTCCAACTATGGCCGGCCAAGCCGATTCCTAGCAGCTAATTCGGCTTGGTGAAATGGCTTGTCGATGCGCGGCCGCGGATTGATGTTGTAAAGCGCTCGGCCTGCATAGAGGGTGCCCGGATGGCCTTCGCCCGCGTCAAGTTGCAACGGGCGAAGATGAAGGCCACCGAAGTGGCGACCGCAGGTCCGCCCGAAGGCAAAGATCGTCGGAAGCCGGAGAGGTACTTCGACGACATCCTAGAAGGGGCCTGAATAGTAGAGGGCCAATGTTCTAAGGACGTAATATTTGATTAAATGTGTTTGGGTTGTACAAACTATGCTATGAACCCATGCTGTGATATATCTATGCTTGCGCCTTTTGTTTCAAGCGGCTTTTCCTCCTGTGCGGCCGTTTATTGTTATATTTCTGAAAGTTGCCAGTCGTCGGCTTCAGGCCCCATGTAGATGCTACAAGGGTGTTCGACATAACGCCAGATCACGCTTTATCCAACGTCTTGGTCCATAAAGGAGGTGTCTGCGAGGTGAACCAGGCGATCGGACTATGCGGCTTTATGACTTTCACTTAGCCATAGGAGTTTGACTGCTGAGCTAAGTACTAGCCCCTTGTGTGTGTGCGGCTATCCGGACTATGGTGCCTTTTCCACGCGGCTGGACGAAGACCAGCCCCTCGTATAACACAGGGTAAATCGCTAACGATTTGTACTATAATACTAAGTCACTGAATCGCCGACCAGCTCTCGCCTATCATGGCAATCAGTTTCCGGCTTTCTCTACTGGGGTACTTGACTGGACGAACCAGAAATACAATCGCAGTAGTTCTCCCTTTACTACCTTAGCCGAACGAGCGGAACGTAAGGTGGTAAGAATATGAGCCGGGCAACCCAACTATAGACCAAAGACATGTTTCAGAGCCAATGCATATAATGCAATATCCGGGATGCCGAAGAGTTCCCTATAGGTGTTCAGACTTGAAATGTGCAGGGCCGAATACAGCCCCCGGTGTTAAGGCCGGACTAAGGCACGTGTGGCAGTCTGAAGTAGGGATGGAATACAGATGATAACATAAAAATAAAGTGAAGTCCAAACAAAAGTGGGGATCAACTGTTTCCTTTATACCCTGATTAATACGTCGAGCTGTGTTGTTACGGATAACGCGGATGTCGCTTGAAGCTACGTCGGGTTTTCCCCAAAGAGGAAGGGATGATGCAGCACAGCGGCAGTAGGTACTTCCCGCAGATATGAAACCAAGGTTATCGAACCAGTAGGAGAACCAAGCAACACAACGTAAACAGCCCGTGCACACAGATAACAAATCCTCGCAACCCGACGTGTTAAAGGGGTTGTCAATCCCTTCCGGGGTATGGCGCCTCAGGTAGGCAAACGGACGTGCGATAAATTTGTAGTAGATTGATAGATCGAACGCCAAATAAAATAAATAGAAATAAAATGCAGCAAGGTATTTTTGTATTTTTGGTTCAATAGATCTGAAATAAATGCAAAAGAAAAGTATATCACAAAGGCAAATATATGAGAAAGAGACCCGGGGGCCGTAGGTTTCACTAGTGGCTTCTCTCGAGAAAAATAGCAAATGGTGGGTGAACAAATTACTGTTGGGCAATTGATAGAACTTCAAATACTCATGACGATATCTAGGCAATGATCATTACATAGGCATCACGTCCAAGATTAGTAGACCAACTCCTGCCTGCATCTACTACTATTACTCCACACATCGACCGCTATCCAGCATGCATCTAGTGTATTAAGTTCATGGAGAAACGGAGTAATGCAATAAGAATGATCACATGATGTAGACAAGATCTATCTATGTAGAGCTAGACCCCATCGTTTTATCCTTAGTAGCAATGGTACATACGTGTCGGTTCCCTTTCTGTCACTGGGATCAAGCACCGTAAGATCGAACCCACTACAAAGCACCTCTTCCCATTGCAAGATAAATAGATCAAGTTAGCCAAACAAAACCCAAATATCGGAGAAGAAATACGAGGCTATAAGCAATCATGCATAAAAGAGATCAAAGAAACTCAAATACTTTCATGGATATAAAAATATAGATCTGATCATAAACTCAAAGTTCATCGATCCCAACAAACACACCGCAAAAGAGTTACATCATATGGATCTCCAAGAGACCATTGAATTGAGAATTCAGAGAGAGAGAGAGAGAGATGAAGCCATCTAGAAACTAACTATGGACCCGAAGGTCTACAAAGAACTACTCATGCATCATCGGAGAGGCACCAATGGAGGTGGTGAACCCCATCCGAGATGGTGTCTAGATTGGATTTGGTGGTTCTGGACTCTGCGGCAGCTGGATGAATATTTCGTCGACTCCCCTAGGATTTTGGGAATATTGGGGTATTCATATAGCAAAGAGGCGGTCCGGGGGCACCCGAGGTGGGCACAACCCACTAGGGCGCGCCTGGGCCTCCTGGCGCGCCCTCATGGGTTGAGCCCTCCTTGGGGCACCCCCAGGCGCAACCAGGGCCCATTACGTTCCTTCTGGTCCAAAAAAATCTCCGTGAAGATTCGTTGCATTTGGACTCCGTCTGATATTGATTTCCTGCGATGTAAAAAACATGCAGAAAACAGCAACTGGCACTTGGCACTATGCCAATAGGTTAGTACAAAAAAATGATACAAAATGACTATAAAATGATTATAAAAAATCCAAGATTGATAATATAACAGTATGGAACAATAAAAATTATATATACGTTGGAGAAGTATCAAATGCCATGATTATCGAGGCCATTTTACTTGCCCAGAGTTTAAACAAGGGAAAGGTTTACACAGGGCCTAAAAGTAGTGGTTTGAAGATCCCAATGGTGCCCTGCCGCACGTCTGCGCCGTTTCTACTTGGTAGGAGATCCTTTGAGAGGAGGAGTCGATGGTCATCTGCAAGAAAGAGGAACCTGGAAAAGAGCCTCCGTACAACTGTAGATCAGGTAGGTTCTTTAGCGAACCTACAATGGAAAAAAAGTTGAGGTCCGAATAGGGTCAAGCCGTACTATGGACCTTTTCCGCAGTGTGCCCCCGGTGCTACACAAGGTATTTTAAGTGCGTAATTATGTACGTGCGGTACGTATGCTGAAGCCTTATGGGGCGATCGACGGAGGACAAACTGCTATTCGAGCTCCGGCTCCACCGAGCTACCCTAGTGTATTGCAGATCGGACTCGCTTGGCAGTGTCATGGGTCTTGATGACCGATGAGCTGTTCGGCTTGATGAGGCCACCCTGTATTTTGGCTGCTAGGGCCATTGTGTGCTCCTTAGTACAGAGGGCGCGCTCCATATTTCCATTTACTATGATGACGCCACATGGTCTAGGCATTTTGAGCTTCAAATAAGCATAGTGTGGGACTGCATTAAAGCGGGCGAAAGCAGTTCGTCTAAGAAGTGCATGATAACCATTGCAAAATGGGACGATGTCGAAGATAAATTCTTCGCTTCGGAAGTTGTCTGGAGAGCCAAATACTACTTCCAGTGTTAAGGCACCCGTGCAGCAAGCCTCCACGCCGGGTATCACTCCTTTAAAGGTAGTGTTACTAGGCTTGATTCTTGACGGGTCGATACCCATCTTACGTACAGTATCTTGACAAATCAAGTTGAGGTTGCTGCCGTCATCCATAAGGACTCTAGTGAGATGGTATCCGTCGATGAGAGGATCGAGTACCAGGGCCACCGAACCTCCGTGACGGATACTGGTTGGGTGGTCTCTGCGATCAAAGGTGATCGGACAAGCTGACCATGGGTTGAATTTTGGGGTGACAGGCTCTACGGCGTAGACGTCCCTTAATGCACGTTTTGCGCTCCCTCTTGGGGATGTGGGTGACATAGATCATGTTCACCATTTTCACCTCGGGGGGAAACTGTTTCTATCCCCCAGTGTTCGGCGGGCGAGGCTCGTCATCATCCTCGCTTTGAGATCCTTTCCCCTTATGTTCGGCATTTAATTTGCCGGCCTGTTTGAAAACCCAACAATTTCTGTTGGTGTGGTTGGCGAGCTTGTCAGGGGTGCCATGAATCTGGCAAGGTCTCTCTAGTATTTTGTCCAAGTTGGGTGGGCCGTCCCTATTACCTTTGAACGGCTTCTTCCATTGATCGGATTTGGAGCCATTGAATCCAGCGTTTACTGCGGTATCCTCTGTTTTGTTATTGTTCCGACGTTTGTTTTTGTTGCGTCGTGGCCTGCCATTGCCATCCCTGGCCTCGGAGGTGCCGGGGTCGCTGGAACTGTTGCTTCTACGAGCCCACCAGCTATCTTCGCCCGCACAGAAGCGGGTCATAAGTGCAGTAAGAGCCGCCATGGTCTTTGGCTTGTCCTGGCTGAGGTGTCGGGCGAGCCATTTGTCGCGAACACTGTGTTTAAATGCCGCTAAGGCCTCGGTGTCCGGACAGTCCATGATTTGGTTCTTTTTAATTAAGAACCGATTCCAAAGTTTGCGAGCTGACTCTCCGGGTTGCTGAATTATGTGGCTCAGGTCGTGAGCATCCAATTATGTGCCTTGAAAATCGGCCCAAAAAGCATCCTCTAAGTCTTCCCAACTTCCAATGGAGTTTTCTGGGAGGCTGTTCAACCAATGTCGTGCTGGTCCTTTCAGCTTTAGAGGGATGTATTTAATGGCATGGAGATCATCTCCGCGAGCCATGTGAATATGGAGAAGAAAATCTTCAATCCATACGGCGGGATCCGTCGTTCCATCGTATTGCTTGATGTTCACGGGTTTATACCCTTCCGGAAATTGGTGCTGCATTACCTCATCGGTAAAGCACATAGGGTATGCGGCACCTCTGTATCGGGCGGCATCGCGACGGAGTTCGGAGGACATCTGTGTTCGGTGCTGATCCCGGACTTGGTTATGTCTGTTGTGCCAGTCTTGATGGCCATCGTCTCGTGTTGGGGCACGTCCTCTTGATCCATAGATTGATCTGGTTTGTCCGGCTATATTGGTCAGGTCCTGACGTAGGTCTTACGTGTAGCCCAGTGCCACTGTCTCCTTGCCTTTATGGCGAGGGGGCGCGGGCTGGTATTCAGCATAATTGGCCATTTTGTCCCGTCCACGTGGTGGTCGGTGCAGCTGATCAGCGTTATTGTATTTTGACGGTATTGGCTCAAAGGCCTCATCGTCGAATTGTGGCAGTATCCTGCGTTTGGTATAACTTTTTGTTTGGTGCTCAAAGCCATATCTTCTTCGGCAGCTAGGACCTTGGTCCATCTATCGTTGAGCGTATCCTGTTCGGCTCGAATATGCTATTGTTTCATTTTCAGGCTCCGTGCGGTGGCGATGAGCCATTGCTTGAAGAGTTCTTGTTCAAGGGGTTCCTCTGGGATGATGAAATCTTCATCACCGAGGCTAACATCCTCTTCGGAGGCCGGTAAGTAATTACTATCTTCTGAATCCTCACGATCGGCAAGTTCGTCGGGGTTGACTTGACCCTCTTCACTCTCATCCTGCTCAAACGCAGGCTCAACGGGGTGGTCGGAGTCTTCGGTGTTGTTCGGGGTGTCATTGTCTCCGGTGCCGGTATTGCTTTCCCTCACCCGACGCGATCATGAGCGACGCCGCTGACGTCGACGTTTTGGTGGTTCGTCGATGGGCTTATCCTCATCTGGATCTTGAGTGCCATCATCGTCCTTCTTCTCAGGCGTGTCCACTATGTATATGTCGGCGTAATGGGAACGGGGCTCCCCAGACTTGCCTGCCTGCGGCCCACGGCGTGGCTCTGCTGGTGAGCTCGTATGTAACGCCCATGATGCGATTATATCTCCCACGTGTCGAGGCACGACTTAGAGGCATAACCGCATTGTGGTTTTGTCGGAAGAAGGGTCATCTTCACACAATCCCATGTAATGAACAAGAATGGGATAAAGAGTTGGCTTACAATCGCCACTTCACACAATACATAAATGAATCATACATCATTCAGAGTACACATATAGGTCCGACTACGGAACCAAAACGAAAGAAGACAACCCAACTGCTACATCCCTGATCGTCCCAACTAGGCTCCACTACTGATCAATAAGAAGAGAAACAACACAACGGACAAGATCTTCATCGAGCTCCCACTTGAGCTCAGTTGCGTCATCTGCACTAGTCTCATCGGCACCTGCAACTGTTTTGGAAGTATCTGTGAGTCACGAGGACTCAACAATCTCACACCCGCGAGATCAAGACTATTTAAGCTTAAAGGAAAGGATGGGGTAATGAGGTGGAGCTGCAGCAAGCCCTAGCATATATGGTGGCTAACATACGCAAATAAGAGCGAGAAGAGAAGCAACGGAACGGTCGTGAACTAGCAATGATCAAGAAGTGATCATGAACTCCTACTTACGTCAAACATAACCCAGAAACCGTGTTCACCTCCCGGACTCCGCCGGGAAGCGACCATCACGACTACACACACGGTTGATGCGTTTTAATTAAGGTCAAGTGTCAAGTTCTCTACAACCGGACGTTAACAAATTCCCATCTGCCACGTAACCGTGGGCACGGCTTTCGAAAGATAATACCCTGCAGGGGTGTCCCAACTTAGCCCATTATAAGCTCTCACAGTCAACGAAGGATAAACCTTCTCCCAGGAAGACCCGATCAGTCTCGGAATCCCGATTACAAGACATTTCGACAATGGTAAAACAAAACCAGCAAAGCCGCCCAAATGTGCCGACAAATCCCGATAGGAGCTGCACATATCTCGTTCTCAGGGCACACCGGATTGTCCAAGCTTCCGGTAGGCCAGCCCAGAGTTGCCCCTGGTGGCCACCGGTGACTGACGGGTTGGACCAACACTCAGAGGAGCACTGGCCCGGGGGTTTAAAATAAAGATGACCCTTGAGTCTGCAGAACCCAAGGGAAAAAGGCTTAGGTAGGCGAATGGTAAAACCAAGGTTGGGCCTTGCTGGAGGAGTTTTATTCAAAGCGAACTGTCAAGGGGGTCCCATAAATCACCCGACCGCGTAAGGAACGCAAAATCAAGGAACATAACACCGGTATGACGGAAACTAGGGCGGCAAGAGTGGAACAAAACACCAGGCATAAGGCCGAGCCTTCCACCCTTTACCAAGTATATAGATGCATTAATTAAGATAAGAGATATTGTGATATCCCAACATAAACATAATCCAACATGGAGCAATCTTCATCTTCACCTGCAACTAGCAACGCTATAAGAGGGGCTGAGCAAAAGCGGTAACATAGCCAAACAACGGTTTGCTAGGAAGGGTGACAAAGGTTAGAGGTTCATGGCAATATGGGAGGCATGAAATAGCAAGTGGTAGGTAGCGCGGCATTGCAATAGAGCGAACAGCTAGCAAGCAAAGATAGATGTGATTTCGAGGGTATGGTCATCTTGCCTGAGATCCCGCAAGGAAGAAGAACGAGTCCATGAAGAAGACAAACGGATGTAGTCGAACAAATCCTCACAACTCCGGAACGAAACCGAAGCTAATAGGAGAAGAAAACCGGAAAGAAGCAAACAACATAGTAAACAACCACCACATACACATGGCATGATGCACAATCAAGTATGATGCATGTCCGGTTTAATGAGCATGGCATGGCAAAGTGCAACAAACAACACTACAAATTAAGTGGAGCTCAATATGCAACGAGTTGCATATTGACGAAACACCACATTCGAGTTATTTAGTTCGCTCTTGTTTAAGTAACCAACAATATTAAATGTTATTAACCATGGCAAGAGGTGAAGCATAAGGAAACTACCTATTTAAGCAAGTTAAATGAGGCCGGAAACAAACAACAACAATTCCGGAAAATCCTCATGTCCATATATTGGGATTGGTACTGTTCTGCCATAAATGCAATTTTAATATCGTTAAACAGCAAAATGAAGTGCACCAAGTTAAACTAGGCATTTTTCTACCCCATTTACATATAAAGTTTATTATAATCCGAGCTACGGTTATTTAGTTATGAAATAAATCATTTTAACATATTATTCGAGCAAATTTAATCAAACAACATTTTAAACAATTTTAACATGGGTGAAAGTGGCATATTATTAAACTACACCAATTTCTGAGCATTTTACATGTTAAAATCATTTTAATCCGATGCACCATTTGTGAGTTATTATATGCATGAAGTTCAAGGGTTTTTCTGCAAATTTTTAATCTCCTGGATAAATGCGAAAATCACCGCAGCAGAAAAAAAACACTACGGGCCGAAACTTGCTGGGCGCTGGGGTGCTCACCATGGGCCAGGCCCAGTTCGGTGGGGAGGAGGCTGGGCAGGCCGCGAAGGGGCGCGCTTGGCCTTGGCGCGGAGGAGGCCGACCAGCAGGTGTTCAGGTGTCGTGGATCGGTGCGGTCAACGCGGCTGGGACGGGCGTCCTCTGCTCGACAGGGAAGCAGAGCTGCGGCAACAGGGACTTGGCGCCGGCGAGCAGGGGCGTGAGCGAGGCTGGCGAGGCAGCAGCGGGAGGGCTGGATCCGCAGCGGATCTGGTCGGAGACGGTCGGTTCTCGTCGGAGGCGGACGGCTGCTGCTTGGGACTCCATGGGCGCCATGGCTGTGTCTACGACAGCGTCGTGGGGTTCCTGAAGAGGAGAGAGAGGTGAGGGAGACGGGGAAACTGAGTGGCCATGGGAGAAGAGAGAAAAGGGAAGGAAAGGGACTTGACCGGCAGCACGTGAAGGACAAGGTCGCCGGAGACGGGCACCCGAGGGGAATTTGGCTGGAGTGGCGGCGGAGGCGACGGGTGGATGGGACAAGGTCCCTAGGTTTTAGGGTTAGTCTATTTAAATAGGTAGGGGATTAGGGTAGGGATTAACTCGGTCCGTCCGATCGTAATCGGGCGGTCGAGAAAAATAGATAGGGAGTCCAAATAAGAAAACGGAGATGTTTTGTAGATGTTAGGGGATGATCCGGACCCAACGGTAACGATAGTCCGGTTCGGGTTCGGGGAAGTTTCGGACGCGCGAGAGGGGTCGAAGCACTGTGCAGAGAGGTTCAAATGGCCGGACAACAAAAGAACAGTTTGACTGAGAACGGTCAACGGAGGCGACAGGGAGAAGCGGGAACTACGAATGGATGCAAGTTTTAATAGAACAAGCGGATGCAATGCGGATGATGCAATGATGAATGCAACAAACAAATAAAACACACAACGACAACGAAGAACATTGAAGGCTTCTGTAGCATCGGTCTCGGGGCGTTACATCGTACGACCCATCTTCACCAACAAGCATTCAAGACCCTCGCAAGGGGCCAAGCCTCACGAGGCGAGCGACACAAGACCTCCTCAGGAGAGGCCTCACCAGGTTGGCTCGCGAGGGGCGGAGAGATCAAGGCAAGGCAAACCTCGCGAGGTTCTCGTGACGCGAGCCATGACGACCGAGACCAGGCGGGCGCCAGCGCGCACAGAGTCCTTGTTTCCTCTTTGGTGCTAAGGAGGCAAGCGCAGGCACGGAGTACTGAGGCGTCAAGCAAAGGTTTCCATATCAGTGCAACAAAACCAAGACCAGCAGGACGGCAAGACGGAGGTCACCATGGAGCCCAAGGCGGCGTCACCACCAGAGCCTTTGGCAGGCGAAGACTACTTTTGTCAGGATAAGCTGTACCAGCTGTCCCCTGTCAAATTGGCCGTTGTTGGCTCCCTTCCCGCTCAATATTTTGGAAGAGGACCAGGGCCTCTATAAATAGGACTAGCCACCACAATGGAGGGAGATAATCCTCATCCGCACACCGAGCACAAGAACACCTCAACCTCAGGAGGCTGTTCTTGCCCTTGTAACTGTTCATCCTCAGCCCAAGAGGCAATCCACCACCACCACACTGGAGTAGGGTATTACACCACATCGGTGGCCCGAACCAGTATAAATCTTGTGTTCTTTGTGTTGCGAGTTCGTCGAGTTAGTCCTTGAGATCTTAGCAAAGCTAGGACGTGGATCGGTTGGGGACAACTTCGCGCGCACCCCAGAGTTCGAACCTCAAGGGTTTGCCGGAACCCGAGATCCGACATTTGGTGCGCCAGGTAGGGGTGCGCCGTAGCTTCCCTCCCGTTGATCTGCGCTCCGCCACCACCGCGCTCCACCCTCATGGTAGGCGTCTCGCTCCCGGCTCCGATGGCAGACACCGACGACGGGGCCAGGAGGCTCCGAGCCCTGGTCCCCGCCTTGCGGCAGGTGCAGTGGCCGCCCAAGTTCAAGCCGGAGATGCCGCCGTGCTACGACGGCGCGGTGGACCCGTCAGCTTTCCTACTGGCATATGAGGAGGCCGTCCTCGAGGCCGGGGGTGATGACAAGGTCATGGCCAACTGGGTTCCCATGGCCCTCATCGGCGTGCCGCGCGCCTGGCTGCTCAACCTCCCTGGATCCACGATGGCATCTTGGGAGGAGCTGCGCGGCCTCTTCACTGCGCGCTACGCGGCACCAGCGCACCACGCGGTCGCGGCCCTACTAGGTGGCTCTCAAGCACCGCCTTCAGATCGCCACATCAAGCCATTCCGTCGCCAAATCGGCGCCGCTTCCAAGCGCTCGGGGGCTCCACCGGGCTAGGCTGCGCCTGAGGCCGACCTCACCTTCGACTCGGAAGACCACCCCGTCACCACCGCCGGCACGGGTATGCTCCCGATGCTTTGCACGCCCACTATTTGCAACGTGGCCATTACCAAGACCCTCATCGATGGCGGCGCCGGCCTCAATGTGCTCTCCGTCGAGGCCTTCAGCCTTCTTCACGTACCGCTCGAGCGGTTCAGCCTCAGCAAGCCTTTCTCAGGAGTTGGCGGCGGTGCCGCCCACTCCCTGGGGCAGATTCGCCTCCCTGTCACCTTCAGCACGCATGACAACTACCGCACCGAGCTGGTCGACTTCGACATTGCCCGCATCGGCCTCCCTTACAATGCCATCCTCGGGTACCCAGCTCTGGCCCAGTTCATGGCAGCAACCCATCCGGCCTACAACTTCATGAAGATGCCTGGAAGCAAGGGCGTCCTCACCATCAAGGGGGATGCCAAGGAGGCCCTGACGGCGCTCAAGCTTGCCCTCAAGACCACCGCGGTAGCACAACCCCCCGGTGCGGGCACCTCCGAGGCCAAGGGAGCCGCACCAACCGGGAAGAAGAAGCTTTTCACCCAAGACAAGGCGGAAACCAAGCAGGTGCTGGTTGATGAGGATGGGTCCTCAGGAGCCACCTTTACCATAGGTGCCGACCTCGACCCAAGCCAAGAGGAAGCACTGGTGAAGTTCTCGCGCGCGAACAAGGAGATATTCGCATGGGAACCCAAGCAGCTGGTGGGGGTCCCGAGAGAGGTGATTCAACATCACTTGAGGGTGTGCCCCAATGTACGCCCTGTGAAGCAGCGGGCGAGACAACAGTCCACGGAGAAGCAGGCCTTCATCGTCCAAGAAACCCGCAAGTTAGAGGCGGCGGGTGCCATTCGCGAGGTTCGGTACCCCGAATGGCTGGCAAACCCCATCGTTGTGCCGAAGAAAGGCGGGAAGGAGCAAATGTGCGTCGACTTCACCAACCTCAACAAGGCCTGTCCCCAAGATCCGTTCCCACTTCCATGCATCGACCAGATCGTCGATTCCACCACCGAGTGCGACCTGCTGTGCTTCCTGGATGCGTTCTCGGGGTATCACCAGATCAAGATGGCGGTAGAAGATGTAGGAAGACAGCCTTCCTGACCCCGTGTGGGGTGTACTGCTACACTTGCATGCCCTTCAGACCACGTAACGCGGGCACAACCTTTCAGCGGTTGATGCACATCGCCTTAGGGCGGCAGCTCGGGAGAAATGCGGAGGCCTACATTGACGGCATTGTGGTGAAGTCTCGGGAGGCCAGAACCTTGATCCAAGATTTGGAGGAGACTTTCGTGAGCCTGCGCCAGGTGAACTTGCGGATTAACCCAGAGAAGTGCGTGTTTGGTGTCCCTTCCGGCAAGCTTCTGGGTTTCCTCGTGTCCCACAAAGGGATTGAGGCGAACCCAGAAAAGATCAAGGCCATTGAAGACATGAGCCCACCACAGACCCTCAAGGAAATGCAGAAGCTGGCTGGTCGGGTGACTACGTTGGGGCGCTTCATCTCCAAGCTGGGGGAGCGCGCCCTACCCTTCTTCAAGCTGATGAAGAAGAAGGGCCAGTTTGAGTGGACCCCGGAGGCCGACCGAGCTTTTCAAGACCTCAAGAGATACCTGACCAGCCCTCCCGTGATGGTGGCGCCACGGCCCCTCGAGCCCCTAGTGCTTTATCTTGCCGCCACCCCGTACTCTGCCAGCGCGGCTCTGGTGGCGGTTCGGGAAGAGCGCCAAGCCAAGGGCGTGTCACGCCAAGCTACGCCGCCAGCCAAGACAACGCAAGATCATGAAGGCACCGCAAGAACCATAGCAGCATCCACAAAGGACCAAGCTCTGCAGGACGACGCCGCTGAGACCCCCACAAGCGATCAAGCATCGGGGACTCCACTACCTCAGGAGATGCCCCGACTCCCGCAGGACACGAGCCTCACCGACGCGCCAGCTCTCATCGAGCACTCGGTGTATTTCGTCAGCACGGTGTTGCGGGATGCAAGGGCACGGTATACCATGCCTCAGAAGCTCTTGCTCACGCTGTTGGTGGCCTCGCGCAAGTTGCAGCACTACTTCCAGGGCCACCCCATCAAGGTCGTCTCATCCTACCCATTGGAGAGAGTGCTCAGGAGCCCCAACTCTGCTGGAAGGGTAGCTGAGTGGAACATCGAGTTGCAGGCGTTCCAGTTGGAGTTCAGCACTACCAGGGTCATCAAGGGAGCCGCACTCGCTGATTTCGTGGCAGAATGGACGGATGTCCCGACGCTTGAAGTAGGCGAGGACCAGTCTACCTCGCCGGGAAATGAGGCACCAAATGGATGGGTCATGTATTTCGATGGCGCCTTCGCACACCAGGGCCTTCAAGAAGAAGCTCGAGGCCTGCGGCAGGAGCTGGTACGACGAGCTCCAGTCCGTGTTGTGGTCCATCCATACCACCGCCACCAAGCCAACGGGCGAGACCCCGTTCTTCCTCGTCTATGGAGCAGAAGCGGTCCTCCCTCACGAGGTCAAGCATCGCTCCGCACGGGTCTTGGCGTTTGATGAAGCGCAACAGGACGCCACGCGGGGGATGAACCTCGTGCTGGGGGAGGAACGCCGCCGCGAAGCCGCACCACGGGCGGCAAGGTACCAGCAGGCGCTGCGGTGATACCACTGTCGCAACATCCACTCCAGGACGCTCGAGGCAGGTAACCTCGTCCTGAGGCGGGTCCTCTCCAGGGAAGGGCTGCATAAGCTCTCACCCATGTGGGAGGGCCCGTTCATGGTCGTCCATGTCTCCAGGCCTGGCGTCGCGCGCCTGGGGACACAGGACGGGGTAGCCATCTAGAACGCCTGGAACATCCAGCACCTCCGGAAGTTCTACCCTTGAACAAAGGCCCAGTGCCTGTGAAGAAGGCCCAGTGCCTATGAAGATCGCCGCCCGTGACACTCTCACGTAATAACGAGTGGGGCTGTACACGCCCCAGAGTCTCAGGAGTGCCGCCCTCAGGCCTCGGGGGCTCCCTCCCATGTATTAGTGGCAGCACTTAGCTCCGCGCTGGTGAGAAGTCTTGAAGACTAGACTAGGTGCCGGACGCGGCTTTTCATTTGCTTTCCATAGTTGGCTCATCTCTAATTGAAATTTACTTCTGCTGTTCCTTGCTGATTTGGTTCCGTCGCCTTTCGCCGCTATTTTCGACCACGGTTTAACTTGTTCTCTCTCTCGCATTCCTCGCGAGGGGGCTAGGCAGGTGCCCTCGTGAGCGTTTTTCCTTTTCTCTGCCTTCCATCTGTTTTTTCACGAGACACCCTCGTTCGAGCCCACAAGCTGGCGCATCTCTCCTGATCCATGCCTCTCGGGTACCGCGATGTGAAGCGCTGGGTCAAGGCTCAGGTGAATGATAAGTCTCCTAGCGAGCTTCCTAATGAATATTTTGTAGTTCCTAAGCGCCCACCGAGTCATGGAAGGCCTTGACAGGCGCCAGGAAACAAGTGCCTCGTGAAGAGGAGGCCACCCCAAGCGTGCTAAGCTAAGTCGTCTCTACGCAAAACAATGGCACATCGGAGAAACAATAAGCATAACATAGTGATTGAGGAATCATGGTTCGATACACGCCCCTCCGGGGCCCATACTGGTTTCTTTTTTGATACAGGAAGAAAAGGAAGAACAAGATAAAAGCGGCACCTGCCCCTACAGTGGTTCACGGGGATGGGCTCTTGGCAACGTCCTGAGCTCAGCCAGACCCCTCCTCGCCTTCACGGAGGCACGGCGACGAGACGACCCGCTGCCACCTTCGAAGCGGGCGCGGCAGCGTGGCGGTTGGTCGTAGCCAGGGGAAGAGCCACCGTAGCTGGATGAGACACGGTCGGCACCAAGGGCGGGTTCGCCCTCCTCCTTGTCCTGACCATCGCCAAGGCCGAGCACCTCCTCGCCGTCGTTCACCTCGGGGCAGCACCCTGCGCAGCGACCATCTTTCCCAAACACCCTCACATAGAGGGTCGCATCACCGTCATACTTGAAATGGAGGGTGCACCACCTGCCCAGGCGGCGCGCGGGGGTGAACGTCTGCCAACCGCGGGCCAGTGCAATGTTGCCCGCGATGGAGACCTCGACCGCAACCCATGAAGCCCTGCTGCAGCAACTGTCCGCCTGCAGCCAGAGCCCACCTAGACCGGAGGCTGGCAGCTCGTCCGCGAAGAAGTGCGGGAGCTGAAGCCAGTTGCCGGCCGGGCCCTCCGACCAGACGATGAACTCCTGCAGCACCTCCGCCAAGTGGAAGCGCGGCCGGGGAGGCCGTGCAACCATGTCACGTCTCCTCTCATTGACAGGGCTGCCACGACTGGAATGACCCCTGCCATGTGTAGCGGCGCCACGCGGGAGCGAGGGGCCGCGTCGGGGGTCGCGGTGTGCTAGCGGGGACGGCCGCGTCCACGCTTGGGCGCCGGGGGGCCGGGCCACTCACGAGGGGCCTTCCCCTTCTCTGCGGCAGAGAACCTCTTCGACGGTGCCATTGGTATCGGCGGTGGAGCAGAGGAGGAGAAGCAAGCGGAATGGGAAGAGATGGGCGACGGTGGCTCTGCCGCCCTCCCCAATTATAGCAAGAGAAGGCCAACCAGCGCCCCCCACGATCACATGTAATGATGGTTTTCCCTTGCATGTCGGAGGGACTTGTCAAGTTGGCAGTTGCCGAGGCAGCGTGGGGAAGCGGAGACGCCCACGTCCAATCAACCGCCACGCCTCGACAAAGGACGCGGGCTATTAGGGCCCGCGGTGCTCCGCACTTGACCTTTGGCTTCGCCTCGAAGCCAAGCCCGATCGCGCCTTGGGCCCGGGGGCTACTGTCGGTGTTCTAGGAACGGGGGTCCCCAGACTTGCCTGCCTGCGGCCCATGGCGTGGCTCTGCTGGTGAGCTCGTACGGCCCATCTTCACCAACAAGCATTCAAGACCCTCGCGAGGGGCCAAGCCTCCCGAGGCGGGCGACATAAGACCTCCTCAGGAGCGGCTCACCAGGTTGGCTCACGAGGGGCGGAGAGATCAAGGCAATGCAAACCTCGCGAGGTTCTCATGACGCGAGCGATGACGACGAGACTAGGCGGGCGCCAGGCGGGCGCCGGCGCGCACAGAGTCCTTGTTTCCTCTTTAATGCTAAGGAGGCAAGCGCAGGCGCGGAGTACCGAGGCATCGAGCAAAGGTTTCCATATCAGTGCAAAGAGACCAAGACCAGTAGGACGGCAAGACGGAGGTCACCATGGAGCCCAAGGCGACGTCACTGCCAGAGCCTTTGGCAGGCGAAGACTACTTTTGTCAGGATAAGCTGTACTAGCTGTCCCCTTTCAAATTGGCCGTTGTTGGCTCCCTTCCCGCTCAATATTTGGGAAGAGGACCAGGGCCTCTATAAATAGGACTAGCCACCACCATGGAGGGAGATAATCCTCACCCGCACACCGAGCACAAGAACACCTCAACCTCAGGAGGCTGTTCTTCCCCTTGTAACTGTTCATCCTCAGGCCAAGAGGCAATCCACCACCACCACACTAGAGTAGGGTATTACACCACAACGGTGGCTCGAACCAGTATAAATCTTGTGTTCTTTGTGTTGCGAGTTCGTTGAGTTAGTCCTTGAGATCTTAGCAAAGCTAGGACGTGGATCGGTAGGGGGAGAATTTCGCGTGCACCCCAGAGTTCGAACCTCAAGGGTTTACCGGAACCTGAGATCCGACAGGATACATCGTAAGTAGAAGTGGCCGTCCAACACCCAATGATGGGCGGGTTTTGACCTGGTTTGGCTCCAACATCATCGTGCATGCCATCGATGTCCTCGGAGGCATAATCTAGCATGTCGGTTAAATCCTCGATAGTGGCTATTAAGTGGGTGGTGGGCAGGACGTAAAATTCCCTACTCTCAGCCCCGAGTTCAAGCTGGGCGTAGTCCGGAGGTGACACTTCCTTGATGGCGAGATATTGTGTTAAGTCCAACGTTTCATTTCAGAGCGAAAGCTGGACAGACCTCTGAGGATCTGCGGAGCTAGGCTCGGTGATAAGCACTGGGCCGAGCCCAATGGACGCAGACCTCGAGAGTTCGGAGCTGATGTCCAGAGGCGAGTCCGGCTTTTCGATGACGGGGAGAATCCCGTTTTAGTCTGGGTTCACCGACGGTGTGGTCGCATCTGGGTCTCCGGCTAGAAGGTCCTTGATGGGAGAGAGTCTGACGAGGTTTATCCTCCCGTATTCGGACGAAGTGGTTCACCCCGGATCTAAGGCCGAGGAGTGCATGAGCGTCAACCCCTGAACGGAATCTAATGGTGGATCCAAAGGGCCTCCTTAGTATGGGTGGGGAGCGGCAGCTGAGGCCGTGAACCCCTCAAAGATCAGGTCTCCTCGGATGTCAGCGATGTAGTTCAAACTTCCAAACCTGACCTGGTGACCAGGGGTGTAGCTACTGATCTGCTTGAGACGACCAGTTGAGTTAGCACACAACACGAAGCTGCCAAACACAAAGAGTTGGCCAGGGAGAAAGGTCTCCCCGGAAACAGCATCATTGTCGACAACAAGGCGAGCCATTGATCCTTCTGTCGACAACACAACGAAACTCTCAATGAAAGCACCCATGTCGGTGTCTTAACCGGCAGATCTCGGGTAGGGGTCCCAAGTTGTGTGTCTGAGGATTAATGGTAACAAGGGACAGTAGGGACATGATGTTTACCCAGGTTCGGGCCCTCTTAAGGGAGGTAAAACCCTACGTCTTGTTCGATTATATTCGGTGTGTATAAAGGGTTACAAGAGTTGATCTACCTCGAGATCATAATGGCTAAACCCTAGCCGTCTAGCCTATGATTATTCTGATAGCCTCCACGGACTAAACCCTCTGGCTTATATATACATCGGAGGGGCCTAGGGTTGTACGGATTCGGTTTACAAGGGAAGGAAATAGTACATCCGGACACCAAACTTGCCATCCACACATATAGGAGTCCTATCTGGACACCGGGGATAGTCTTCTGCTTTATCTTCATGGCCCATCAGTCCGGCCCATATCGAATAGACCGGACACCTGAGGACCCCCTAATCCAGGACTCCCTCACCCCTCTCGTTGCTATGCATCTCCTAGATAGATCTTGCATGAGTGTAGGAAATATTTTGAAATTCCTTGCTACGTTTCCCAATAGTGGCATCCGAGCCAGGTCTATGCGTAGATGATATGCACGAGTAGAACACAAAGAGTTGTGAGCGGTGATCGTCGTACTGCTTACCACCAATGTCTTATTTTGATTCGGTGGTATTGTTGGATGAAGTGGCCCGGACCAACCTTATGTGACCATATTCTTGAGACCGTTTCCACCGACAGACATGCGACTAGTTTTACATAAGGTGGCTGGCGGGTGTCTATTTCTCCAACTTTAGTTGAATCGAATTTGACTGTGGTCGGTCCTTGTTGAAGGTTAAAACAACAAACTTGGTAAATCACCATTGTGGTCTTGATGCGTAGGTAAGAACGGTTCTTGCTAGAAGCCCGTAGAAGCCACGTAAAACTTGCAACAACAATGTAGAGGACGTCTAACTTGTTTTTGCAGGGCATGTTGTGATGTGATATGGTCAAGCATGATGTGATATACGTCCTTGTATGAGATGATCATGTTTTGTAAAAGTTATCGGCAACAAGCAGGAGCCTTATGGTTGTCGCTTTATTGTATGAAACGCAAATGCGATGTAATTGCTTTACTTTATCACTACGCGTTAGCGATAGTTGTAGAAGCAATAGTTGGCGAGACGAGCACGATGCTGCAATGGAGATCAAGGTGTCAATCTGGTGACGATGGAGATCATGACGGTGCTTTCGAGATGGAGATCAAAAGCACAAGATGATAATGGCCATATCATGTCACATGTTTTGATTGCATGTGATGCTTATCTTTTATGTATCTTATTTTGGTTAGTACAGCGGTAGCATTATAAGATGATCCCTTAACTAAAATTTCAAGGTATAAGTGTTCTCCCTGAGTATGCACTGTTGCGACAGTTCATCGTGCTGAGACACCATGTGATGATAGGGTGTGATAGGCTCTACGTTCACATACAATGGGTGCAAGACAGTTTTGCACATGCGGAATACTCGGGTTAAACTTGACGAGCCTAGCATGTACAGACATGGCCTCGAATCACTGGGGACCGAAAGGTCGAACATGAATCATATAGTAGATATGATCAACATAGAGATGTTCACCATTGATGACTACTCCATCTCATGTGATGATCGGACATGGTTTAGTTGATTTGGATCACGTATCATTTAGATGACTTGAGGGATGTCAATCTAAGTGGGAGTTCTTAAGTAATATGATTAATTGAACTTAATTTATCATGAACTTAGTCCTGATAGTATTTGCATATCTATGTTGTAGATCAATAGCTCACGATGTAGTCCCCCGTTTATTTTTTGATATGATCCTAGATAAAAATAAGTTGAAAGATGATAGTAGCAATGATGCGGACTAGGTCTGTGATCTGAGAATTATCCTCATTGCAGCATAGAAGAATTATGTCCTTGATGCACCGCTAGGTGACAGACCAATTACAGGAGCAGATGTAGACGTTATGAATGTTTGGCAAGCTTGATATGATGACTACATGATAGTTTAGTGCACCATGCTCTACGGCTTAGAACCAGGACTTCAAAAATGTTTTTCAACACCACGGAGCATATAAGATGTTCCAAGTGCTGAAATCGGTATTTCAGACTCATGCCCGTGTCGAGAGGTACGAGACCTCTGACAAGTACTTTGCCTACAAGATGGAGGAGAATAGCTCAACCCGTGAGCATATGCACAGAATGTCTGGGTACTACAATCACTTGAACCAAGTGGGAGTTAATCTTCCAAATAAGATAGTGATTAACAGAGTTCTCTAGTCACTATCACGAAACTACTAGAACTTCGTGATGAACTATAATATGCAAGGGATGACGAAAATGATTCCCGGGCTCTTCGCAATGCTGAAATCCGCAAAGGTAGAAATCAAGAAAGAGCATCAAGTGTTGATGGTTAACAAGACCACTAGTTTCAATAAAAATGGCAAGGGACAGAAAGGGAACTTCAAGAAGAACAGCAAACAAGTTGCTGCTCCCATGAAGAAGCCCAAAGCTAGACCCAAGCCTGAAACTGAGTGCTTCTACTACCAAGGAATTGGTCACTGGAAACGGAACTGCCCCAAATACTAGGCAGATAAGAAGGATGGCAAAGTGAACAAAGGTATATTTGATATACATGTTATTGGTGTGTACTTTACTAGTGTTCATAGTAGCCCCTGTGTATTTGATACCGGTTCAGTTGCTAAGATTAGTAACTTGAAATAGGAGTTACAAAATGAACAGAGACTAGTTGAGGGCGAGGTGACAATGTGTGTTGGAAGTGATTCCAAGGTTGATAAGATCACCATCGCACACTCCCTTTACCTTCGGGATTAGTGTTGAACCAAAATAAATGTTATTTGGTGTTTGCGTTAAGCATGAATATGATTGGATCATGTTTATTACAATACAGTTACTCATTTAAGTCAGAGAATAATTGTTGTTTTGTTTACATGAATAAAACCTTCTATGGTCATACACCCAATGTAAATATTTTATTGAATCTTGATCATAGTAATACACATATTCATAATATTGATGGCAAAAGATGCAAATTTAATAATGATAGTGCAACAAACTTGTGGCACTACCGCTTAGGTCATTTTGGCGGAAAGCACATGAAGAAAGTCCATGCAGATGGACTTTTGGAGTCACTTGATTATGAATCATTTGATACTTGCGAACCATGCCTCATGGGCAAGATGACTAAAACTCCGTTCTCTGGAACAATGGAGCGAGCTAATGACTTATTGGAAGTTATACATACCGATGTATGTGGTCCGATGAGTGTTGAAGCTCGCAATGGGTATCGTTATTTTCTGACCTTCATAGATGATTTGAGCAGATATGGGTATATCTACTTGATGAAACACAAGTCTGAAACATTTGAAAAGTTCAAAGAATTTCAGAGTGAAGTGGAGAATCATCGTAACAAGAAAATAAAGTTTCTACGATCTGATCATGGAAGCGAATATTTGAGTTACGAGTTTGGCTTTCATTTAAAACAATGTGGAATAGTTTCACAACTCACGCCACCTGGAACACCACAACGTAATGGTGTGTCCGAACGTCATAACCATACTTTATTAGATATGGTGCGATCTGTGATGTGTCTTACCGATTTACCACTATCAATATGGGGTTATGCATTAGAGACAGCTGCATTCACATTAAATAGGGCACCATCTAAATCCGTTGAGATGGCACCGTATGAACTATGGTTTGGCAAGAAACCTAAGCTGTCGTTTCTTAAAGTTTGAGGTTGTGACACTTATGTCAAAAGGCTTCAGCCTGATAAGCTCGAATCCAAATCGGAGAAGTGCGTCTTCATAGGTTACCCTAAGGAAACAATTGGGTACACCTTCTACCACAAATACGAAAGGGAAGATCATTGTTGCTAAGAATGGATCCTTTCTAGAGAAGGAGTTTCTCTCGAGAGAAGTGAGTGGGAGGAAAGTAGAACTTGATGAGGTAATTGTACCTTCTCTCAAATTGGAAAGTAGTACATCAGAGAAAACTATTCACGTGATGCCTACACCAACTAGAGAGGAAACTAATGATGATGATCATAAAACTTCAAGATCAAGTTACTACTGAAACTCGCAGGTCAACCAGAGCACAATCCACACCAGAGTGGTATGGTAATCCTGTCCTGGAAGTCATGTTACTAGACCATGGCAAACCTACAAACTATGAAGAAGCTATGATGAGCCCGGATTCCGACAGATGGCTTGAGGCCATGAAATCTAAGATAGGATCCATGTGTAAAGAACAAAGTGTGGACTTTGGTGGACTTTCCCAATGATCGGCAAACCATTGAGAATAAATGGATCTTCAAGAGGAAGACGGACGCTGATGGTAGTGTTACTATCTACAAAGCTCGACTTGTCGCAAAAGGTTTTTCGATAAGTTCAATGTGTTGACTACAATGAGATTTTCTCACTCGTAGCGATGCTTAAGTATGTCTGAATCTGTCGGCGTTCTGGGACTGGGGGTGCCCAGACTTTCTTGCCTGCGGCCCAATGCGTGGCTCCACCAACTGCCTAGTATGGCCCAGCTTCAGCAGCGGCAACCCAAGACCCTCGCGAGGCGGACGACACAAAGACCTCCCTGGGGGCGGCCTCACTAGGCTGGCTCCCGAGGAGCGGAGATATCTATGCAAGGGACACCTCGCGAGGTTCACGTGACATGAGCCATGACGACCGAGGCCAGGCGGGCGCCGGCGGGCGTAGTGTACCAGTTTCCTCTTTGGTGCTAAAGAGGCAAGCTTAGGCGAGGAGTCCCGAGGGGTCAGGCAAAGGTTTCCATATCGGTGCAACAAGACCAAGACCAGCAGGACGGCAGGACGAAGGTCACCACGGGGCCCACACCAGCATCACCATGAGAGCCTTTGGCAAGCGAAGACCACCTTTTGTCAGGATAGCTTGTACTAGTTGTCCCCCTTCAAACTTGGCCGTTGTGGAATCCCTTCCCGCCTAACATTTAGGGAGAGGACCAGGGCCTATATAAATAGGACTAGCCACACCATAGGAGTGGGACGGATCTGGGATTGGACCCATTCCACCCTCACACACACCAGCTCATCGAGCCCAAGAACACCTCACCTCCTGAGGCTGTTCGTCCACTGTACTAGTTCATCCTCAACCCCTCCAGGCAATCCACCACCACACTTGAGTAGGGTATTACACCGCGAGGTGGCCTGAACCAGAATAAACCTCTATGTCTCTTGTTCTTTGGGTTCATCGAGCTAGGCCGTGGGATTGTTGAGCAAGCGAGCTATGAAGAGAGAGTTCTTCATGCGCACCCCAGAGTTCAAACCTCACAAGGGTTTGCCGGAACCCGCAATCCGACATTCCCGGCGCGCGCCGAAGCCCCTCTTCTGTCGAGCGACCCGTCGACACCCCGCGGTTCCAATGTCAGGCGATCCGAGGACCCACGCCGACCATTGGGCTGCTTGGCCCGTCCGGGCGGCGCCGTCCGCCCAAGAAGATCCCAACTCCGCACTCCAGGCGGCCCGTACGCCGCCGAACACCGCCGGATGCGGGCGGCACGGACTGATGCCCTCCGCCCTCGCGCCACGACGCACACGCGCCACCACACGATCTTCAGGATACACTGCGGCAACGGCACCGCACACCCGACGGGAGCAGGAAAACATGTGAGCCGTGCTGATTGTGGCGCGGGAGCCACTGCGATGCAGGCTGGCGGAGAGCGGTCGTGATGCGCTGCTGGAACGCGTCGCCGAACTGCTGGTTGCTACTTGTAGAGGTACGCCGCCCTTCTATTCCTTGCCCACGGCTCAGGTCGTGGCAGAGGCGCGCGCGAGGCAACGACGAGCTCGCGCGCCTCTTGGAGCGCCAGGGGGACCCGACAACACCAGCATGGACCCTGGCGCGACCCGTCCTGCCGCGACGGCGCCGCCACCAGGAGGGACAAGCAATGACGGGCCACCCCGAGGACGCGCTGGAGTGCCACCCAGCGGCCACCAGAGCCAGGCGCCCCGGCTCGTGGCTCAAGGTGCGGGGCATCTAGGCGACGACTCCGGCGGGGCGACCGAAGATGCCTATGTCCCCCGCATGGTGAACCTAGGGTACACGCCAGGAGAAGGCTCCAACTCGTTACCCGAGGCGAGATTGGAAGGTGGAGTGCTCGAGACCCGGGCCTTCCATGACTCGCCAGGAGGCTTCGCCGACCCCTTCAGCGACGACGACGGCGGGGTACAGCCAATGTCTCGGGAACAAGTTTACGCTAACCATGGGCTGTAGGTGAACCAGACCACAGCAGCAGTCAGAGACCCCAGGGCGGCGGCTCTGCCCCCGACGGGAGTGGTGCACTAGGGGATGCGCGGGAGGGGCCTGGAGCCAGGGCCTCCCCCGCGCCGCACGGAGCAAGCGCTGCGCGGAGGTAGGTCCTCTGTCGGGGGAGGCGCCGGCGAGCCCTTCCCCCCGGTAGAGGGCCCGTGGTCACCGAGGGCGCTGCTAGCATCCTCCTTGCCCCTTGGTCTCGTCCTGGTTTCCGGACGCCCCAATGGTGGTCGGGGGTGGCGCAGGGCGGGGCCCTTGTCTGGCGATATGAAGCAAGGCTCGCGCCTGTGAAGGTATCCGCTCGTGACACTCTCACGGAATAATGAGTGGGGCTATACATGCCCCGGAGTCTCCGGAGTGCCGCCCTCGGGCCTCGGAGACTTCCGCCCACGTCCTAGTGAAAGAACTTAGCTCTGCGCTGGTGGGAAGACAAGAAGACTAGCTAGGTGCCGGACGCGGCCATTTGCTTTCATCCCTTTTTCTGTAACTCGATTCGCCGCCCCTTTTTTGAGCTGAACTTGAAGTTGTACTTTCATTGACAAGTGTGGGTGGAGTCTTTTCTCGCCCGTGTTGATTTCTTGCGTTTTCTTTCCGTGCTTTATTTCGAGGCTCGCGCCTGCTACCCCTCCCCTTGCGAGCGCCTCGCGGGCAGGGGCTGGGCGTGGTATGCGCACATCGACCACGCTCGGGCAAGCCGGGCGGCGGCAAACCCCCCAGGACCAAGAGTGCAATTGCCACAGGACCACCGCGCGCACACCCTGCCATAGTATGGCATTTGCTCCTCGCGAGGCCCTCTCGAGTGGACTGTCAGGCTCCTCGGGAAATCCAGAACCTCGTGAGCTCATGGAGGGCTCCCCTCAGGAGAAAGGCACATCGGCAACCACAAAACAAGCTCAAGGCTACTTGGATCGAGGTAAAGTACAGGGGCAAGCCTGCTGAGGGGCTCGTGAGCTTGCATAAACGCATTTCAAAGTCCGGCCTAAGAAAAAGAACGTTAATTTACATACATGCGGGCCCCCTCCAAAATGCTCTTACGCATTGTGGGGCCATGTCCAAGTCTTTGCGTGCAGGTTTGAGTGAAGGAGCGCGGGCTCAATTGGACATGCCGCTTGCAGCGTCGTCCTGGTCGCTCTCATAAGCGCTGCTGGCGCTGTCGCTGGCATCGTCTTCACCGTCATCAACCGCGCCGTCTTCGTCCGCCACAACTACCATCGCGTCATCCTTGGTGGCGAAAGCCCTGACCAGAGCATCCATGATATCGTCCACGCAGCGCGCCAGGTTGTCCCGGATAGCCCCGAGCAATGGGGCGATAGTGGCGTCGAAGTCGAAGTGGGGGTCGAGGTTCTGGAGATGACTGAAGACATGGGATAACATGCGCCCGAGGAGGCCGCGGCTCCTTTCCTCAACAATCCCGCGAGCCCTCGCGGCCTGATCCTCCATGCGCGTCACAACGTCGGTGAAGAAGCGGAGGTGGTGATACGTCTCCAACGTATCTATAATTTTTTATTGTTCCATGCTATTATATTATCTGTTTTGGATGTTTAATGGGCTTTAATATGCTCTTTTATATTTTTTTGGGACTAACCTATTAACCGGAGGCCCAGTGCCAATTTCTGTTTTCTTGCCTATTTTAGTGTATTGTAGAAAAGGAATCAAACGGAATCCAAACGGAATGAAACCTTCGCAATGATCTTTCTTGGACCGAAAGCAAACCAAAATACTTGGAGATGAAGTCGGAGACGGAACGAGGCAGCCATGAGGCAGGAGGGCGCGCCCCACCCTTGTGGGCCCCTCGTAGCTCCACCGATGTACTTCTTTCACCTGTATATACTCTTATACCCTAGAAACATCAGAGGGAGCCATGAAACCACTTTTCCACCGCCGCAACCTTCTGTACCCGTGAGATCCCATCTTGGGGCCTTTTCCGGCGATCTGCCGGAGGGGGAATCGATCATGGAGGGCTTCTACATCAACACCATAGTCTCTTCGATGAAGCGTGAGTAGTTTAGCACAGACCTTCGGGTCCATAGTTATTAGCTAGATGGCTTCTTCCCTCTCTTTGATTATCAATACAAAGTTCTCCTCGATGTTCCTGGAGATCTATTCGATGTAATACTCTTTTGCGGTGTGTTTGCCGAGATCCAGTGAATTGTGGATTTATGAACTTGATTATCTATGAATATTATTTGGTTTCTTCTCTGAATTCTTATATGCATGATTTGATATCTTTGCAAGTCTCTTTGAATTATTGGTTTAGTTTGGCCTACTAGATTGATCTTTATTGCAATGGGAGAAGTGCTTAGCTTTGGGTTCAATCTTGCGGTGTCCTTTCCCAGTGACAGTAGGGGCAGCAAGGCACGTATTGTATTGTTGCCATCGAGGATAAAACGATGAGGTTTATATCATATTGCTTGAGTTTATCCCTCTACATCATGTCATCTTGCCTAATGTGTTACTCTGTTCTTATGAACTTAATACTCTGGATGCATGCCGGATAGCGGTCGATGTGTGGAGTAATAGTAGTAGATACAGAATCGTTTTGGTCTACTTGACACAGACGTGATGCCTATATTCATGACCATTGCCTTAGATAACTTCATAACTATGCGCTTTTCTATCAATTGCTCGGCAGTAATTTGTTCACCCACCGTAATACATGCTATCTTGAGAGAAGCCACTAGTGAAACGTATGCCCCCCGTGTTTCTTTCTTATTATATTGCATGTCTTTTATTTACATCGCATCTTGTTTACTATTTTGCAATCTTTACTTTCCAATCTATACAACAAAAATACCAAAAGTATTTACTTTACTATCTTTATTAGTTCTCACTTTTGCGAGTGACCGTGAAGGGATTGACAACCCCTTTATCGCGTTGGTTGCAAGGTTCTTGATTGTTTGTGCAGGTACTAGGTGACTTGTGCATTGTCTCCTACTGGATTGATACCTTGGTTCTCAAAAACTGAGAGAAATACTTATGCTACTTTGCTGTATCACCCTTTCCTCTTCAAGGGAAAACCAACACATGCTCAAGAGGTAGCAAGAAGGATTTTTGGCGCCGTTGCTGGGGAGATCTACGCCAAGTAAAGACATACCAAATACCCATCACAAACTCTTCTCCCTCGCATTACATTATTTGCCATTCGCCTCTCGTTTTCCTCTCCCCCACTTCTAAAATGATTTTCAAAAACCTTTCCCTTTTCTTCGCCCCTTTTCCGTTCGTCTCTTTTCGCTTGTTTCTTGTGCGTCCGTGTGTTAGATCGTTGGTTGCGCCTTCATGGCTAGCCTTCCTTTGTCTCCCGACTTTGAAGTTCTTCACTTCAAACAAAGACAAGGAGAAACCCTAAAAGAGGCTTGGTATAGGATGATAGAATCCTGTCGCAATTGCACTATAGAGGGAGATTTCAAGATTTTACTTTGTAATTTTTATGTTGGGCTAACCTTGTCCCATAGACAACTGTTGGATTTTGCCGCCAAAGGGAATTTTATTGAAATTGATCCCAGTATTGTGCATGAGATTATAGAAGGAATAGTAGGAGTACTACCCCCACAAAAGGGACTACCTCATACTCAGGAAGGAACCCAAGTTTTTGAGAAACTTTGGGAAGTGCAAAAATTTCTTGAACCTCTTAAAAATGTTAGTGGGAACCTTCACCGCATGAATATGTTGATCACTCTTTGCAATAAAGCGGTTGGATGCTCTAGAGCTCAAAATTTCCGAGTATAAAGGGAAACGTAAGGAACCTCCCGAATTCGAGCATAACCCCGTTAAAAAGATAAATACCAAAGATGGCAATACCTAGATCTATCCTTGCTTTTATGCCTAGCTAGGGGCGTTAAACGATAGCGCTTGTTCGGAGGCAACCCAATTTTATTTTTGTTCCTGTTTAGTAATAAATAATTCATCTAGCTTCTGTTTAAATGTGTTTTTATGTTTTAATTAGTGTTTGTGCCAAGTAGAACCTTTGGGAAGACTTGGGTGAAGTCTTTGCAATCTTGCTGTAAAAAACAGAAACTTTAGCGCTCATGAGATTAGCTGCCATTATTTACTGGAGAGTGCTTTTAGGTTGATTCATTTTGCAGATGATTAATAGAAAATTTTCTCACGTCCACCAATTTATTTCAGAATTTTTGGAGTTCCAGAAGTATTCGATTAAGTCAGATTGCTACAGACTGTTCTGTTTTGACAGATTCTGTTTTTCGTGTGTTGTTTACTTATTTTGATGAATCTATGAGTAGTATTGGGGGGCATGAACCATAGAGAAGTTGGAATACAGTAGGTTTAACACCAATATAAATAAAGAATGAGTTCATTACAGTACCTTAAAGTGGTGGTTTATTTTCTTTTACTAATTGAGCTCATGAGATTTTCTGTTGAGTTTTGTGTTGTGAAGTTTTCAAGTTTTTGGGTAAAGATTTGATGGATTTTGGAACAAGGAGTGGCAAGGGCCTAAGATTGGGGATTCCCAAGGCATCCCCTCTTTTGTCTTCATCGATCGCTAACTTTACTTGAGGCTGTATTTTATTCACCACATGATATGTGTTTTGCTTGGAGCGTCTTGTATGATTTGAGTCTTTGCTTTTTAGTTTACCACAATCATCCTTGATGTATACACCTTTTGGGAGAGACACGCATGAATCGGAATTTATTAGAATACTCTATGTGCTTCACTTATATCTTTTGAGCTAGATAATTTTGCTCTAGTGCTTCACTTATATCTTTTTAAAGCACAGTGGTGGTTTTATTTTATAGAAATTATTGATCTCTCATGCTTCACTTGTATTATTTTGAGTGCCTTTTAGAACAGCATGGTAATTTGCTTTGTTTATAAAACTAGTCCGAATATGATGGGCATCCAGGATGGGTATAATAAAAACTTTCATATAAAGTGCGTTGAATGCTATGAGAAGTTTGTTGCTTGATGATTGTTTTGAGACATGAGGATGGTGATATTAGAGTCATGCTGGTGGATTAATTGTGAGTTTGAGAAATACTTGTGTTGAGGTTTGCAAGTCCCGTAGCATGCACGTATGGTAACCGTTATGTAACAAATTTGAAGCATGAGGTGTTTCTTTGATTGTCTTCCTTATGAGTGGCGATCGGGGACGAGCGATGGTCTTTTCCTACCAATCTATCCCCCTAGGAGCATGCACGTAGTGCTTGGTTTTTGATGACTCGTAGATTTTTGCAATAAGTACGTGAGTTATTTATGACAAATGTTGAGTCCATGGATTATACGCTCTCTCACCCTTGCACCATTTCTAGCCTCTCTAGTACCCCGCAACTTTCGCCGGTACCATAAACCCACCATTTACCTTCCTCAAAACAGCCAACATACCTACCTATTATGGCCTTTCCATAGCCATTCCAAGATATATTGCCATGCAACTTTCCACTGTTCCATTTATTATGACACGTTCCATCATTGTCATATTGCCTTCCATGATCATGTAGTTGACATCGTATTTGTGGCAAAGCCACCTTCATAATTCTTTCAGACATGTCACTCTTGATTCATTGCACATCCCGGTACACCGCCAGAGGCACGCATATAGAGTCATATTTTGTTCCAAGTATCGAGTTGTAATCTTTGAGTTGTAAATAAATAGAAGTGTGATGATCATCATTATTAGAGCATTGTCCCGTGTGAGGAAATAAAAAAAGAGAGGCCAAAGAATCCCATAAAAAAGAGGCCAAAGAAGCCCAACAAAAAAATGAGAGAAAAAGAGAGAAGGGACAATGCTACTATCCTTTTTCCACACTTGTGCTTAAAAGTAGCACCACGATCTTCATGATAGAGAGTCTCTTATTTTGTCACTTTCAAATACTAGTGGGAAATTTTCATTATAGAACTTGGCTTGTATATTCCAATGATGGGCTTCCTCAAATGCCCTAGGTCTTCGTGAGCAAGCAAGTTGGATTCACACCCACTTAGTTTCTTTTGTTGAGCTTTCATATATTTATAGCTCTAGTGCATCCGTTGCATGGCAATCCCTACTCACTCACATTGATATCTATTGATGGGCATCTCCATAGCCCATTGATACGCCTAGTTGATGTGAGACCATCTTCGTCCTTTTTTGTCTTCTCCACAACCACCACTCTATTCCACCTATAGTTTTATGTCCATGGCTCACGCTCATGTATTGCATGAAAGTTGAAAAAGTTTGAGAATACTAAAGTATGAAACAATTTCTTGGCTTGTCATCGGGGTTGTGCATGATTTGAGCATTTTTTGTGACGAAGATGGAGCATAGCCAAACTATATGATTTTGTAGGGATGAACTTTCTTTGGCCATGTTATTTTGAGAAGACATGATTATTTTGTTAGTATGCTTGAAGTATTATTATTTTAATGTCAATATTAAACTTTTGTCTTGAATCTTTCGGATCTGAACATTCATCCCACAATAAAAAAATTACATTGATAAATATGTTAGGTAGCATTCCACATCAAAAAATTTGTTCTTATCATTTACCTACTCAAGGACGAGCAGGAATTAAGCTTGGGGATGCTTGATACGTCTCCAACATATCTATAATTTTTTATTGTTCCATGCTATTATATTATCTGTTTTGGATGTTTAATGGGCTTTAATACGCTTTTCTATATTATTTTTTGGGACTAACCTATTAACCGGAGGCCCAGTGCCAATTTCTGTTTTTTTGCCTATTTTAGTGTTTCACAGAAAAGGAATATCAAACGGAATCCAAACAGAATGAAACCTTCGCGATGATCTTTCTTGGACCGAAAGCAAACCAGAAGACTTGGAGATGAAGTCGGAGCAGCAACGAGGCGGCCACGAGGTAGGAGGGCGCGCCCAGGGGGTAGGCGCCTCCCACCATCGTGGGCCCCTCGTAGCTCCTCTGACGTACTTCTTTCGCCTATATATACTCTTATACCCTAGAAACATCAGAGGGATCCCCAAAACCACTTTCCCATAGCCGCAAACTTCTGTACTCGTGAGATCCCATCTTGGGGCCTTTTCCGGCGATCTGCCAGAGGGGGAATCGATCACGGAGGGCTTCTACATCAACACCATAGCCTCTCCGATGAAGCGTGAGTAGTTTACCACAGACCTTCGGGTCCATAGTTATTAGCTAGATGGCTTCTTCTCTCTCTTTGATTATCAATACAAAGTTCTCCTTGATGTTCTTGGAGATCTATTCAATGTAATACTCTTTTGCGGTGTGTTTGCCGAGATCCGATGAATGCTGGATTTATGAACTTGATTATCTATGAATATTATTTGGTTCTTCTCTGAATTCTTATATGCATGATTCAATACCTTTGCAAGTCTCTTTGAATTATCGGTTTAGTTTGGCCTACTAGATTGACCTTTCTTGCAATGGGAGAAGTGCATAGCTTTGGGTTCAATCTTGCGGTGTCCTTTCTCAGTGAAAGTAGGGGCAGCAAGGAACGTATTGTATTGTTCCCATCGAGGATAAAAAGATGGGGTTTATATCATATTGCTTGAGTTTATCCCTCTACATCATGTCATCTTGCCTAATGTGTTACTCTGTTCTTATGAACTTAATACTCTGGATGCATGCCGGATAGCGGTTGATGTTTGGAGTAATAGTAGTAGATGCAGAATCGTTTCGGTCTACTTGACACAGACGTGATGCCTATATTCATGACCATTGCCTTAGATAACTTCATAACTATGCACTTTTCTATCAATTGCTCGGCAGTAATTTGTTCACCCACCGTAATACATGCTATTTTGAGAAAAGCCACTAGTGAAACCTATGGCCCCCGTGTTTCTTTCTTATTATATTGCATCTCTTTTATCTACATCGCATCTCGTTTACTATTTTGCAATCTTTTCTTTCCAATCTATACAACAAAAATACCAAAAATATTTACTTTAGTATCTTTATTAGATCTCACTTTTGCGAGTGACCGTGAAGGGATTGACAACCCCTTTATCGCGTTGGTGCCAAGGTTCTTGATTGTTTGTGTAGGTACTAGGTGACTTGTGCGGTGTCTCCTACTGGAATGATACCTTGGTTCTCAAAAACTGAGGGAAATACTTACGCTACTTTGTTGCATCACCCTTTCCTCTTCAAGGGAAAACCAACGCATGCACAAGAGGTAGCAGTGGCTGGCGTAGTCTTCCACGCGGGGATGAGGGACGTTTTCCTCGCAGATGAGGCCCAGTGCTTGATTAGCCCTCACTCTCAGGGCCTGGAGCATGGGGGCGTGCTCGCGCGGCAACGTCTGCCGACGACACGCCTCCTCCCTTTTCTTCCGCGCGAGGGATGCAGCGTCATCAATCTGCTGCTGAAGCGAAAGCATATCAGCGCGAGCCTCGGCCAGGTCGGCCTGGGCAGAAGTCTGGGCTGCCGCAACGCTCCTCTCGCGCTGTTCTGCCTTGTCCAGCCTGGACCTACGGGTGGAAGTCCTGCCCTTAGCTTCGGCCTCCGAGAGCTTCAGCTTCAGTTCGCACTCGTTGGCGAGATCTGCGCGAGCCTTCGCCACCCTCTGGTCGACCTCCTCCTGGATTCTGGCTTCGCGGGCAGTGATGGCATCTTCAGGCATGGCCACACGGCGCTCCCTCGTCTCTAGCCGCTCGTGTTCCAGGCCGCGCTCCAAGGCCTCCAGCGCTTGTGCCTCCTCACGCTTCAGGATCTCCTTCTCTTTGGAAGGCGCTGCCCACATCGACGACAAGATGGTCCGGCGCGCCTCCATCTGCTGCTCCAGGGCAGCATTCAAGGCCAGGAGTTCGTGTTCCCGCTTCTCGGCGCCCTCCCGATGGTGGTCGGCCTCCTTCGCCTCCTCCAAGGCCCGAGAGCTGGCCTCGCGAGAGGCCGCGCGATCCACTGCGGCCTTGGCCTTGTCACGCTCGTGCTGAAGCTGCCCAAAGTTGATGGCGACCTTCAATTGGTGCCACTCATGAGCCAGGCGGATGTCCTCCGTCTCAAGGCGAGTGTCCACCGCCACGAGCTCTCCTCCAAGGCGGCTCAGCGCACCCATCGCTTCCTGCAGGAGCTCATGGCGTACGACACCGCGTCCACGCGCGAGCTCCAGCGCGCGGCCGAGTCCGTCCTCCGAGCCAAGGGTTGCTGGGGAAGTTCGAGCTGGCGCTTGCCCCCGGCAGGCAGCTCGAGGCCGACGCCTTCTCCACCACCTAGCAGGCTTTGTCAAAGGTGCTAGGTGACGCGGCTTCACCACCTGAAGACTAGGCCCGTGCTAGGGATGCCCAGCCTTCGGCGATGACCAACAGAGGAGCCTTTGGCATGCCGGCTACGCCCCAGGCCTGGGCGCGAAGAAGTGATGCCAGGAAAGCCGGGTCAAGGTCCCAGGTTGACGTGTCTGCCTGCGGAGCGGGCCCCGGGCCCTGCGCAGCGGACCGACTAGCAGAGCTCAGGATCAATGGCGAGCCGGTGGCCGGCGAGGGCCGTCCCTCAAGAGATCTCGCCGCTCCAGCCGAGGGGATCCTGAAGAGCCTTGGTTAGAAAAGGATGCATCACTCAATAAATCACGCGGATGAGGTACTTACTCATCTTTGGCAATGTATTTCATCTGTTTCAACGGCCGGTAGGTGCCACCATCGCAGCTTGGAAGCACCTTCCTCTTGCGGAGTGCTTCGAAATTCAGGCGGACCTGGCCGAAGCCCGGGGCGCGGTCGCCGTCGCCTGGGGCAGTTGGCGTGGCTCCTGAGGGGACGATCTCGGGAGTGTCAGGCTGCGCCGACCCCTCAGTCTCCGCCTCAGGACAGCTCGCCTGGGCCTCATGGGCTTCCAACCCAGGAGCCTCGGACCGCGCCGACCCCACGGCCGCCGCCTCGGCATAGCTCACCCGAGTCTCAGGAGCCAACACCTCGGGGGCCACGACCGACATCGCTTCCTCGGTGGCCACTTCGCTGGCGTTCAACGGTGCTCGCCCCCCTGCACTAGCTTCCGGGGTGAGCGCTGAGGTCACAGCAGGCAGGGGGAACACAAAGACAGGGCTTTTGCGGGGCCCTTCAAGGCCGACCGGGCGCAATCCCCAGTGGTCGAAGGGGGGCATCTGCCTCACGAACTCCACCTTGTTCGAGTAGCAGTACAAGAGGCAACCCTCCTCCAGCAGATTGGCTGGCGCTGGGTCACCTGTCAGGAACTCGAGCACTGTACGTCGCGCCTCGGGAGGATGAGCAGGAGCATGAAGCCTCATGGGGTCCCCGCAACCGGAGAAGGCCCACATCGACCGAGAGTGACGCTGAAGCGGAGCAATGCGGCACCGGACGAACTCCTTCGCAACCATAGGCGCCGTCACCCCAAGGTCCTTCAGCCTGGCTAGCCGGCACCAGACGTGGGCGAGCCGCCGTTCAACAAGCTTCGCGTGCCCCCAGCCGTCGCTAGGGAGAGCTGAAGCTCGTGGGAGCAGGAGCAGGGGGCTGAGCACGCCGGCATGCACGAATACCCATCGCTTCCGAAATCCGTCCACAAATGGTGAGAGCTCAAACTCAATCCCCAAGGCGGCCGTCGCCGCAATGGCTTAGAGGGTCACGCACCCCGAGCGCTGGTGGGCATCGGTCAGATGCAGCAATGGCTTAGAGGGTCACGCACCCCAAGCGCTGCAGGGCAAACCTTGTCCATCGCTTCCTGGTTGAGCACCACCGACCGCTCGATGGCGGGCTCGAGGACCGGCGGTGCCTGGGCTGAGGTATGGGTCTTCTCCTTCCCCTTCTTCATCTGGCTCGGCGCCATGGCAGCCGAGAGGATTGGAGCCAGGTCAGGCCAGGGGAGGAGACTGCTGTTTCTGGGAGATGGAGGAATTGTGGAAGCGCGCTGCCAGCAATGAGGGTGGAGCTGCTATCGGTGTCAAAACCGGCGGATCTCGGGTAGGGGGTCCCGAACTGTGCACTTAAGGTCGATGGTAACAGGAGACAGGGTACACGATGTTGACCCAGGTTCGGGTCCTCTCTATGGAGGTAATACCCTACTTCCTGCTTGATTGATTTGATGAATATGAGTATTACAAGAGTTGATCTACCACAAGATCGTAATGGCTAAACCCTAGAAGCCTAGCCTGTATGACTATGGTAATGAATATATCCTTTCCGGACTAACCCCTCCGGTTTATATAGACACCGGGGGGATCTAGGGTTACATAGAGTCGGTTACATAAGAAGGAATCTTCATAGTTGGTCGCCAACCTTGCCTTCCATGCCAAGGATAGTCCAATCCGGACACGGGTACAGTCTTCGGCCTTCATGTCTTCACAGCCCACCAGTTCGGCCCATTGATAATAGGCCGGACGCCTGAGGACCCCTAATTCCAGGACTCCCTCAGTAGCCCCTGAACCTGGCTTCAATGACGAGGAGTCCAGCGCGCAGATTGTCTTCAACATTGCAAGGCGGGTTCCCCTCTTCCCGAACTCCAAGACAGTCTTCGGACGCGATGAGAGTATCTGGACCTATCACACGCACCATACACAACCACAGAGAGAATATAATTTTATACGAGTCCAATCTGCTGACAAATGACATCATGTCCAACCGGTCGTAATTCCGAACCGTTCTGTGTCCGCTGCTCCACGTCCCGAGACACGGTGCTATTGGCACATCTTGTCAAAGCAGAGATCGTGCCCCCTTATTGTGGGATTCTCATCAATGCGGGTATGGGTAACCCAACCGTGCCGTTTACACAGCCCTTGGGAATAGGCGAGTTCTAAGGCGAGTGGGGAGGCATTCAACATTCACTGCCTTTATAAGGGGATCAGGATTCCCTCTTCCTCTCCCACGCCTTCTCTCTATCTCCGCCCTTCCAATCTCAAGCTCCAGCACCCAAGTTCTCATCTCCTTTCCACTCGAGCTAGCACTCAACCATGTCCGGATCCGAAGGTCAGAGCAAGTGGATGGTCTCCTCCGTCAGGTAGGAGGACATTACTGAGCTTCGGGCGGCTGGATACTTGACGAAGGAAATCGCCCACCGTCTACCGGCCAAGGGACAAGTCGTCCCCACGCCGAAGCCCAACGAGAGGGTGGTATTCATCCCTCATTTCTTCCGCGGACTAGGGTTCCCACTCCACCCTTTCGTTCGCGGGATGATGTATTATTACGGGGTAGATTTCCACGATCTGTCCCCAAACTCCTTCCTCAACATCTCGGTGGTTATCGTCGTGTGTGAGGCCTTCCTCCGCATCCAACCCCACTTCGGGTTGTGGCCCAAAGTCTTCAACGTGAAGCCGAAGGTGGTCGATGGCCAACACGCAGAGTGCGGAGGAACCATGGTGAGTAAGCTATCCAACGTCTCCTGGCCGAAAGGCACTTTTGTGGATACAGTAAAGGAGTGGCAGAAACAGTGGTTCGACGTCACAGAACCCTGCGGCACAACCTGGGCCGCAGCCGACGAATTCCGCTCCGGCGCTCCCATGCGACTCACCTCCTGGGTCGAGAAGAGTCTGAATTGGTGTTCGCCCGATGAGCTGATAGCGTTGCAGACGCGCGTCCAAAGCATGATAGCCAAAGACATCAAGCTTGTCGATGTAATCCAGGTGATGCTAATTCGCCGGATCCTCCCTTGCCAGCGCAGAAGTCGCCCTCTGTGGGATTTTAATCCAAAAAAGCATCAAACCCTGGTGAGGCTCTTCGAAACCACCCACGAATATACCTAGAAGTTGCTCTTTAAGGGCAACGAGAAACCGCCGGCCACAGATTCAGACCGTGGGCACGATATTAAACACCCCGCCAGCAAGGTATGTTATTTTTAACGTATCCTCTACTTGTTTGTTTCGAGGATTATGTCTAAGCTTTTATCATTGCTCTTTCAGGACTAGATGGAGAGGGCGAAGCGGATCGTGTGTCCGGCTCCGCTGCCTGAAGAACTGGTCATCCCGCGTCTGCCCAAGATGCTGGTGCCGGCACCCTATAAGGCGCCGGAGCAGAAGGCCAAGAAAAAGGCCAAGGGGGGCAAAAGTGGCCCCCGTCGCAAGGTCATGTCCGAAGACGAAGAAGCCCATTCCTCCATCTCTGAGGACGACGACGAGGAAGAGGAGGAGGAGGAGGAGGAGAAGAACCCTCCCCCTGAGGGGGGAAAGAAGAAAAGGGCGGCTTCCGCGCATCTGGAGGCGGAAACGCCCAAGAAGGGGAAGGGCGCCCCAGTGGTCGACACCGCGTGGGACGTTGACAACAGTCCGGAACGACGCCCCCGCACTAAGCCTCGGGCCGCATCGTAAGTACCATGACTCATGTATACTCGCATATCCGGCCTTTCCTCTTTATTGTTTCGAAGTGGTTAATTGTGCTATTGCAGTCCAGCTCGCAACAGTATCCAGCGATCCTCATTTGGAGGTTCACTGGATCCGGCCGAAATGGCTAGCATGTCACCACCGACCGCTCACTCCCCCGATGCCAAGGATGACACCGAAGTGTTTGTCTCAGAGGACCGCTTCGATCCTGGGAGGGGCCCAGGACGCTGTCTAGGAGGCGCCACAAGGCGAGACCTCCGCTGCCGGACACATGGGGGAGTGAATCCCCATGGAGACTGGCGAGGAGGGCCGTATTCAGTTCGGCCCTCAGCCGAATACGATTCCGGAGACCAATACGACTCCAGAATCGGGCGAGCAGCCTCCTTCGAAGTAGAGGGTGCGCCAATTCCACCGGTTGTCCCTGTCCAACCAGGGGCACCGGATAACCTGATGGAGGCGCTACGAGGCGCCTTCATTGTGGACGAGCATCGTGTCCTTATGGGGATGGTGATCGAGAAGGTTCAGTCCGCTAAGAGCGGACTAAATGAGGCCTGCAACAACCTGTTGACAGGTTTTGAGGTAAGCGACGTAGAAAGAGAAAAACCCCATGCAGACAGTAGCCCCTGAGACATTGTCCGGTGTTCGCAAAGAAAGACCGGACGGAGGATCAATCCTTTGTTGTAGGAGACTAACTTAATATGTGTGAATAAGCAGGCGTCTCTGTTGGCCGCGACCTCGCATGCTGCCGAAGTCTCTGAACTGAAGCAGAGGCTGGGGCGGACCGAGAACGAGCTCGGCGAGGTGAAGATTCGGCTCCAGGAGAAGCAAGGTGAGTAACGACTTGCTGTGTATTCGGAAAGAATAAGTGGTGGTTATTGCCCGAAGTGTCATAACATGTGTAGGGGCGGCGACCGAGATCGAGGCCCTGAAAAATGCCCGGGCCGAAGCCGAGGGGAAGGCTGTCCAGCAGCAAGCCGCCCGTAAGAAGCTCAAGGCCCGGGTCAGCGAGGTCCAGCAGAAGCTCTAGGACGCGGTGAAGAAGTGCGAAGGCTTGGAGCGCGAGGCGTCGGTTCAAGAGACCGAACTTACCAAGGCTCGCCAGAGCGTGGAGACCGCACGGAATGAGGCCCGGTATGCTCTCCAGGAGATCCAGGAGGCCAAGAAGATCACAACGGGTAAGGCTTTTAACATGCAAAGCAAGTATGCGGAGAGGAAGTACCTTTTACTAACCCGGATTCGGAGTTGCCCAGGGGCTTTTGCGGATCTACCACGCAGCGTGTCCGATGCTGCGGAGTTCTTCCGAGCCAGAGAAGGGAATTCCACGGAGAAGCTGTTCTGGTCGCAGTATGTTGTGCCAGAACATCCGGTGCCCTTTGTCGATCAACTGAAGCAGTTGGTCGAGATGCACAGGGTGGCCGAACTAGCCATGAAGGATTCAATAATCAGGCTGTGGCCAGCCGAAGCTATACCTAGCAGTTATTTTGGCCTCGTGAAGCGGGTGGTGGAAGCCTGTCCGTGGCTAGACATCGTCAAGCGATCAGTCTGCATTGAAGGTGCCCGCATGGCCTTCGCCCGTTGCAAGATGTGGTGGGCAAAGATGGACGCCGTTCAGGTGGCCAGGGGGCCGCCAGAGGGCAAGGAGCACCGCACACCCGAGCGATATTTTGCGGATGTCCTAGAAGGCTCTCAACTTGTAGCAGCACAGTGCGGGCAGGACATTGTTTTCGAATGAGTACACTCGTGTTTTGTCCTTGCCTTGTATGATAAAAACAAAGCCAGTTTGTAATATAATCTTTGTTATGTTTTAATTGTTTCCTCTTGTGCGGCCGTGTTGTATGGAATCAGAGGGTTGGCCAGTTGTCCGCTTCTGCCCTCACGTAGGTAGTACGGAGGTGTTCGGGATGGAATCTAAACAATCTTTGTCCAATTATATGGTCCTTAAATGAGTTGTTTACCACAACGAACCAGACAATCAGACTATGCGGCTTAAACGCCCTCACTTAGCCATAGGAGTTTTATAATAAAACATGGGCGTAGCCCCTGGTATACGAACCAGAGTGCTGTCAGCGTCTGACCGGAAGTACCGATCCTTCGCGGAATGCGGAAAAAATTTCCAACGATTTGTGACCTCCGAATAGCTGACCGGCTCTCGCCGCATCATTACAGTCAGTTTTCGGCTTTCTCTACTGAGGTGTTCATCCGGTTTAGACCAGGGTACAATCGCAGTAGTTCTCCCTTTACTACCCTAGCCGATGTAGCGGAATGTATTGTAGCAAGCACAGGAGCCGGGCAACCCAACTATTGACCAAAGACATGATTCAGAGCCAATGCTAAATTCAGGGTGCCAAACTTATCTATCAGAAGTGTTCAGACTTTTTTCCATATTATGGGGCGATGGGGAGCCCCTGGCGAATATGAAACATACCAAAGTGTACGGGTGCGAGAATATAAGCAATTACTGGCAAAGAAAAACAGAAAGAGAGCAGAGGTAATATATGTGGCCCTTGAACCTGGGCCATGAACTGTTTCCATTATAATTGGATTGATGTGTTAAAGCGCATCGATACAAATAGTGCGATAAACAGCCGGCTATTTAACATGCCGCCACCGAAGGCAAGCTGCGTGTGAGTCCTGAAAACAGGTAGAGTAATTGTTAAAGTGGCCTCTAGAGCTTCTCCTGTACGCCTGTGCTTCGTGCCATTCTAGTGTACTTGTCATTGGATAGGACCAGCAATCAGGCCCTCGAGGGAGGCCTATGTAAAACCTAAAAAGGGAAAAGGAAATAGTGAAGGTATATGTGAGTCCGGGATCGGTCTAGCCAAACTGTGGATCACAAGCTAGCTATGCCTCCGTCGCTGCCCATGGAATTTTGAGTGTGTAATTATGTACGCGCGGTACGAGTGCCACTTCCTCATCGGGACTGGGACGGAGGCCGAATTGCTAATCGAGCTCTTGACGAGCCAAGCTGTCCTGTTGCAGTGTAGTCCGGACCCTCTTAATGATGTCCAGGGGCTCGGCAGCCAGATTATGGAGCTGCTTGAGAAGGCCGCTTTGTATCTCTGCTGCCAGGGCGGCGGTGTGCTCTTCTGTACAGAGGGAGCGTTCCGTGTTTTAATTGACTATTATGACACCGCGTGGACCGGGCATCTTGAGCTTGAGATAAGCATAGTGTGGTACCACGTTGAATCTTGCAAACACGGTTCGTCCGAGCAGTGCATCGTAGCCCCTGCGGAAGGGGACGATATCGAAGATTAGCTCTTCGCTTCGGAAGTTCTCCGGGGAACCGAAGACCACTTCCAGCGTGATTGAGCCTGTACAACGGGCGAAGATGACTCCTTTAAAAGTAGTCTTTGTGGGTTTGATTCATGAGGGATTAATGCCCATTTTGCACACTGTATCCTGATAGATCAGGTTGAGGCTGCTACCCCCGTCCATTAGGACTCGTGTTAGGTGAAATCCGTCGATGATTGGGTCGAGGACCAGTGCAGCCGAACCGCCATGACGGATACTACTTGGATGATCTCGACGATCGAAGGTGATCGGGAATGACGACCACGGGTTGAATTTTGGGGCGACTTGCTCTACCGCGTAGACGTCCCCGAGTGCGCACTTGCGCTCCCTTTTGGGGATGTGTGTAGCATATATCATGTTCACCGTTTTGACTTGGGGGGGGGATTTCTTCTGCCCCCAGTGTTCGGCTGCCGGGGCTCTTCGTCATCGTCCTCACTTTGTGATCCCTTTTCCTTGTTATCGGCATTTAACTTGCCAGCCTGTTTAAAAAACCAACAGTCTATGTTGGTATGATTGGCTTGTTTGTCTGGGGTGGCATGTATTTGGCATGGACGGTCGAGTATGCGGTCCAAGCTGGATGGTCTCTCACTGTTCCTTTTGTAGGGCTTCTTCCGCTGACCGGACTTGGAGCCGCTGAATCCGACGTTAACTGTAGTGTCATCGGTGTTATCGCCATTGCTTCGGCGTTTGTGTCTGTTGCGCCGGAGCTTGCCGGTGCTGTTTTTGGCCTTGGAGGGGCCTGCCTCGCTGGCCGTGTTTTTGCTACGAGCCAGCCAGCTATCCTCACCCGCGCAAAAGCGGGTCATGAGGGCCGTGAGGGCTGCCATGGATTTCAGCTTTTCTTGGCCGAGGTGGCGGGCGAGCCATTCGTCACGGATTTTTGAAGGCTGCTAGAGCTTCGGCATCGGGACAGTCAATGATCTGGTTCTTTTTGGTTAGGAACCTAGTCCAGAATTTTCTGGCAGATTCTCCTGGTTGTTGAACTATATGACTTAAGTCATCGACATCTGGTGGCCGGACATAAGTGCCTTGGAAGTTGTCAAGAAAAGCTTCTTCCAAGTCCTCCCAGCTGCCGATGGAATTTTCAGGCAGGCTATTTAACCAATGTCTAGCTGGCCCTTTTAGTTTTAATGGGAGGTATTTGATGGCGTGGAGATCGTCTTCACGGGCCATATGGATGTGGAGAATAAAATCTTCGATCCATACTGCGGGATCGGTTGTTCTGTCATATGTTTCAATATTGACGGGCTTGAACCCCTCGGGGAATTCATGGTCCAGCACTTCATCTGTGAAGCAAAGAGGGTGTGTGGTGCCTCTATATCGAGCCGCGTCGCAGCGCACCTCCGATGAAGTCCGCCTGCGATTATCGGCCCGGGCGTGACTAGGTTTGTCATGTCTGAATAGGTAGCCGTCGTCACGAGCCGAAAAGCGTCCTCGCGATCCGTAGATTGATCTGGTATGTCCTGCTCTACTGTCCAGGTCCTGCCAAAGGTCGTATGTATAGTCCCGAGCTGTTTTGTCTCTGTTTTTGCGAGGCGGTGGAGCGGGCTGCTGTTCAGCCTGAGTTGCCGTTTTATCCCGACCGCGGGGTGGTCGGTCCGCCGCACTATCCCGACCACGTTGTGGTCGTTCCGCATTGCGCGAGGGAGGTATGGGTTCCGCGCCTCCTCATCGAACTGAGGTAGCAGTCTGCGTTTCGGGTAACTCTTGGCTAGACGCTTCAGGCCGTATTCTTCGGCTGCCAGGACATTAGTCCATCTGTCAATGAGTAGGTCTTGATCAGCTTGAAGCTGCTGCTGCTTTTTCTTCAGGCTTCTTGCAGTAGCTATTAGCTAGCGCTTGAAGTGCTCCTGCTCGAGGGGTGCCTCAGGCATGATGAAATCCTCGTTGCCTGAAGCTCGCCTCATCCTCGGAGAGTGGATGGTAACTATCGTCATCCGGCTCCTTGGGCATGGCCTGTTTATGAGGGCTAACTTGCCCGTTTTCTTGTTCCTCCTGTTCGGATGTTGCTCCAACAGGGTCTTCATTGTTTTCGGCGTCGTCCGGAGTACTATTTCTCCGGTGCCAGTGTTGCTATCTTTCGAGCGACGTGACTTAGAACGACGTTTAGGGCGCCGACGCTTGGACTGTGTCTCAGGAGGTTTATTCTCAACTGGATCTTCTTTGTCATCGTCATCAGCTTTTTAGGTGTATCAACCATGTACACATCGTATGAGGAAGTGGCCGTCCATCGCCCAGTAAATGGCGGGTTTTGACCCTGCTCCTCATCGTCATCGTCGTCCATGCCGTCGATGTCTTCGGAGCCGTAATCAAGCATGTCGGTTAAGTCCACGACAGTGGCTATGAAGTGGGTGGCGGGTGGGAAGCAAGATTCTCCGTCATCAGCCCCTAGTTCGAACCGGACATAGTTCGGCTGTGAGTCCCCTGCCAAGGACAGGTTTTTTAACGAGTTTAGAACGTTGCCCAGGGGCGAGTGTTGGAAGATGTCTGCTTCGCCGAATTTGAAAATCGATAACCGATCCAGCTCGGTGTCCCCAGGCGTCCGTGGTTCAGAACTTATAGCCGGAGACGAGTCCGGAGTTCCGTTGACGCAAATATTGCAAGGTACCGAGTCTGAGTGCGGCTCCAACGCCGCGGACTCTATGGCCTTGGACGGCGTAATCTGCTCCGGATTTAATGCTGTTGCAGCAACAGGAACCATCTAATGGATGTGATCCGATGATAGATTTAAGTCATGTTCTCGGAGCGAGGGGGAGCGATCGCCTCGGTCTCAAATCCTTCGAAGATCAAGTCTCCACGGATGTCCGCGACATAGTTCAATCTTCTGAATCTGACCTGATGGCCAGGGGCGTAGTTGTTGATCTGCTCCAGATGGCCAAGTGAGTTGGCCCGCAGTACGAAGCCGCCAAAAATGAAGATCTGTCTGGGGAGGAAGGTTTCTCCTTGGACAGCGTCACTATCGACGATTGAAGGGGGCATCGAACCTTTCGTCGACGGCACAATGGAACTCTCAATGAAAGCACCAATGTCGGTGTCAAAACCGGTGGATCTTGAGTAGGGGGTCCCGAACTGTGTGCTTAAGGTCGATGGTAATAGGAGACAGGGGACATGATGTTTACCTAGGTTCGGGCCCTCTCTATGGAGGTAATACCCTACTTCCTGCTTGATTGATCTTGATGAATATGAGTATTACAAGAGTTGATCTACCACGAGATCGTAATGGCTAAACCCTAGAAGCCTAGCCTGTATGACTATGGTAATGAGTATATCCTTTCCGAACTAACCCCTCTGGTTTATATAGACACCGGGGGGATCTAGGGTTACATAGAGTCATTTACATAAGAAGGAATCTTCATAGTTGGTCGCCAACCTTGCCTTCCATGCCAAAGAGAGTCCAATCCGGACACGGGTACAGTCTTCGGCCTTCATGTCTTCACAGCCCACCAGTCCGTCCCATTGATAATAGGCCGGACGCCCGAGGACCCCTTAGTCCAGGACTCCCTCAGCTGTGTTGGCAACGACGGCCACCTAGCCTAGTGTCGGCGTTTTGGGAACGGGGGTCCCCAGAATTGCCTGCCTGCAGCCCATGGTGTGGCTTTGCGAGCAGGCCCATACGGCCCATCTTCACCAACAAGCTTTCAAGACCCTCGCGAGGGGCCAAGCCTCACGAGGCGGACGACACAAGACCTCCTCGGGAGCGGCCTCACCAGGCTGGCTTGCGAGGGGCGGAGAGATCAAGGCAAGGCAAACCTCGCGAGGTTCTCGTGACATGAGCCATGACGATCGAGACCAAGCGGGGCCCAGGAGGGCGCCAATGCGCAGTGTCCTTGTTTGCTCTTTGGTGCTAAGGGGGCAAGCGCAGGCGAGGAGTACCGAGGCGTCAAGCAAAGGTTTCCATATCAGTGCAACGAGACCAAGACCAGCAGGACGGCAGGACGGAGGTCACCATGGAGCCCAAGGCGGTGTCACCACCAGAGACTTTTGCAGGCGAAGACTACTTTTGTCAGGATAAGCTGTAATAGTTGTCCCCTTTCAAATTGGCCGTTGCGGGATCCCTTGCCGCTCAATATTTGGGAAGAGGATCGGGGCCTCTATAAATAGGACTAGCCACCACAGTAGGAGGGGACGGATTCCGATCATCCTCATCCACACAAGTTTACCAAGCACAAGGACACCTCTCCTCAGGAGGCTGTTCTTCCCATTGTACTGTTCATCCTCAGCCCAAGAGGGAATTCACCACCAGCACACTGGAGTAGGGTATTACACCACAACTGTGGCCCGAAACAATATAAATCTTGTGTCCCTTGTGCTGTGAGTTCGTCGAGCTAGCCTAGAGGTCGCGAAGCGTGAGAGGGCGTGATCTGCGAGGGGGAGATCTTCTCGCGCACCCCAGAGTTCGAACCTTAAGGGTTTTGCCGGAACCCGAGATCCGACATTTTCCACGCCAGGTAGGGGTGTGCCGGAGTTTTCTTTCCGTCGATCCGTGTACCATCGCTTCGTCGCATCAATGGCGGACGCTTGCCGAGCTCGCGCTGAGCGCCGGGCTGCCCTCGCCACCTGCGTCGCCCAGACGGCTCCCGTCGGCGGGCCACCTTGTCGTTCTCCGTCGCCTGCCGCCAACAGCCCGGTGGGGAACGAGCAGCAAGCCTCCTCGCTGCACCTTTTGGTGCGGCGGGACGGCCGCACCACCACTCCATCACTGACCCTGCCGGCTCGTCGTTTCACGCCTGTCACGCTCCCACGGACGCACAGGCCGCGCTGTGCATGGCACGCGAACTCCTGTGCTACCGCCCCATCGACGACCTCTACGAGGACTGGCTGGACCGCATCGCCGAGCTTGTCAACGCCACAGGGGGCTCCCCCGCACCGTCCCTGTCGCTTCCTCGTCCACCGCCAGCTACGGGCGACGTAGCTCCCGGAGCACCTCCACCACCTCTGCACCAAGACGGAGCCCAGGCGCCAAGGCGCGCGGCTCCGCGGCGCGACCCACCGCGTCCGGCGCCCATGCGCGAAGAGGGAAGCTGCCAAGAAGTCCCTCGCCCGCAAGAGAATGTTCCACCGCTCCCCGCGCCGCTTGCATTGGCGGCGCGCGGGCGCCAAGACCAAGCTCCACCTCCAAGACGGGCCCCGGTGACCACGGTCGGTTACCGCGCCATCACCCCTGAGCTGCGTAGTGTCGCCTGGCCGGGCAAGTTCAAGCCAGACCTGCCTCCGTGCTACGACGGCACCCCCGACCCCGCGGAGTTCCTGCAGCTCTACGAGGAGAGCATCGAGGCGGCCAACAGCGATGAGAAAGTCATGGCGAACTGGTTCCCCATGGCGCTCAAAGACGGTGCTCGTTTGTGTCTCCTGAACCTGCCTCCAGGCTCGATCTCCTCCTGGGATGAGATGCACGACCGCTTTGTCGCCAACTTCCAAGGCACTCGCGACCACCCCCCGGCCGCAGGTGATCTGTGCCGCGTCAAGCAACAACCAGGAGAGACCCTCCAGAAGTACATCCAGCGCTTCAACAATGTTCGTCTCAAGATACCCAAGGTGACGGACGAGGCCATCATCTCGGCGTTCTCCGATGGCATCCGCGACGTCAAAATGAAGGAGGAGCTCACCATCCACGAGGAGCTGTGCACATTCTTGGAGCTGTTCAACCTAGCTACCAAGTGCGCAAGGGCTGAGGAAGGGCACCTTTCCCGTCTCGAGCTCCCAGCTACCGACCTGGAGGAGAAGAAAGCCAAGGCCAAGGAAGTGAAGCGCAAGGGAGCAGCCGTGCTAGCGGCACAGCCGGACTCGAAGCGCGGCAGGGACTAGCCCGAGTCATCCAAGAGCAGCCGACCATTCTGCGCCTTCCACAACGTGCATAGCCACAACACCAACGATTGTCAGGCGCTCAGGGCCATTCGCGATGGACGCTTCGGTCGACGCCCCGAGCGCAACGACCTGGGCTACGACCGAGGAGGAGGACGTGGCGGAGGACGCTGGAACGACCGTGGCCCATGCCAGGAGTGGCTCGACCAGCCTCGTGAGGACCGCTGGCAGGATCAACATCGCCAGGGCGCCGGGAGGGATCAGCCTCGCGAGGATCGTCCTCAGGGCAATGCTGGGCTCCCTCCGCTGCCGCCACCACCAAGAAGGAACGACGACCATCATCAAGACGTTGGGGCTGGGGGCTTCCAGGAGCCGCGTGTTATCGCCTGCATCTTGGGCGTGGCTCAAGCCCCAGCCTCACAGTGGATCTTCAAGCAGTTTGCCCGCGAGGTTAACGCAATCCTCCCCAAGCTCGAGGCCACACGCCCGCTCAGGTGGTCCAAGTGCGCCATCACTTTCAGTTCGGCAGATCAGCTTAAGTGTGCGGCCACTACTGGCATTCTCCCGATGCTTTGCTCGCCCGTCATCAGCAACGTACAAGTCACAAAGACCCTCATCGACGGCGGCGCAGGACTCAACGTCTTGTCCGTCGACACGTTCGACAACCTTCAAGTGCCCTACGATCACGTTCAGCCTACCAAGCCTTTCTCCGGAGTGACCGACGGTTCCACCACACCGATAGGGCAGGTCCGCCTCCCTGTCACCTTCGGAGAACGCAACAACTACCGCACCGAGCTCATCGACTTTGACGTCGCACACATCCGTCTGCCGTACAATGCCATCCTCGGGTATCCAGCCCTGGCCATGTTCATGGCGGTGACGCACCACGGCTACAACGTCCTCAAGATGCCAAGGAGCGGCGGGATCATCACAGTCCCCTGCGAAGAAAGAGATGCGGTGTGCTCCCTCGAGCGCACCTTCCAAGCAGCGTCAATTGAAGACCCCGACAACAGCGCAGCTCGATACCCTCCTGAGGTTGTCCCCAAGAAGAAGAAGCAGCTACTCCATGCAGGACCTCAGGAGGGTGGCGTCGCGAAAGGTACCTCGTCAGGATCAGCGCCCGCGCCTGGGGCGCCTCCCTCCCTTCCATAGGAAGGCGCGCCCGGCGCCCTCCTTGGGCAGGGCTCGGGGGCACTCTTCTGGAGGTCCTCAGACCTTCCAACGTTACGAGGGAGGCGCTCGGGCACCACTTGGAGGCATGCTTCGTGACACGTCTCCCTCAGGAGGACACAGGGCGAGGGGCGCCCAACGCTTAGGAGTTCATCACCAAGACCACTCAGGAACTGCAGGACGCGAGAGCCATGCGTGGCGACCGCCGCTCACTAGGCGCAGCTCCCCATCCGAGCGAGGATGTCGGGTTGTGCGTCCGCGTCGACATCCCAGGGCTCAACAGGGCCGCTCTCAGGAGCTCTTCTGGCCTTCGAGCGTGGGATGCTGCGAGGGCCCACCGCACAGCTACGTTCGCATGCCTTTTGGCCTGCCGAGCGCGGCATCCGCCTATCAGTGCAACCTGCGGCGTGTCCTGGCATCTCAGGAGGTTAGGCACCACACCGTCCTGACGGAGATGGAGATGGTCCTCAAGGAACCGCCTGGACCCCTAGAGCCTCTCGAGGCTCAGGGCCCCGGTGGCTCGTGAGGAGCAACCCGTTCAGCCGTGTACCTTCAGCTGCCCCAACATCTCTTCATCAACAGAACCAGGTGACATTTTCCAAGTTTATTTAGCTGGGAGCGCCCCTTGGGCTGCATCATTCCCAGGCCGCGTGGGTCTGTCCCTGTGGCATGTATCCCTTTTTATGTCTTTAGCTTACCTTGTTGGGGGCGCCCCTCGGGCTGCATCATCCCCAAGCCGCTCGGGCCTGACCCATTGGCATGTATCTTCCCTGCATTTACCTAAACCATTTTGTTTCCATGCTTAATCTATCTATGACTATCACCTGCTTGATTGTCACCCACCACGGGAGCTACTCACGCTGGCAAGGCGCTTGTGCTTGGGTCTGTCCCTGCAACGTCGACAAACCTGAGCGGTCGAGCTCTGGCTCGCGGCACGCCCCGCGCACGTCACCTCGCCAGGTCCTCAGTGCCTGCATCTCCTCGCGGAGCAACCGGTAGCAGACCGGCAACCATAATGGCGAGCTATGTTTCTCCTTGTGCTGGCTTGCTGGAATCCCCTGAGAATGATGGCAGGCGGCACCGCGAGCTCCCTCTTCTCCCATGCAATCCGCTTGCGCATTAAAAGGGGGGCTCCTGAGCATCGCGACTCAGGAGCTCTTACTGGCTCTCTAGCCCTCACCCCCTGGCCTTGACCACGGCATTTGCGACTTGGCATACCAGCGGCGGCTGAGCTCGCTCGAGGGCCGGGACCTGAGGACGTAGAGCACAGAGGAGAACATGGAGAAGAGGAGGCTCGTATGGGCCCAGGCTAGCTATGCTACAAACACCTATGCACGAATCTGGCGCATCGCGAGGAATCGACCCCGCACCGTCAAGATAAGTCTCACGCCCGGGTTGGCTAAAACCACCAAGGCCAAGGAACCACACTAGCCGCAGCCCTGCCGCGGTAACGTCACCCCCCTTTTTTACCTCCCGAAGGCTGCTTGAGCGCTAAAGGGGACCTCCTGAGCATCGCGCCTCAGGAACTCTTACTGGACCTCGGGCCGCTCACCTCCTGGCCTTGACCATGGCATGCGACCTGGCATACTAGCGACGACTGCAGCCTGCCTGGGGACCAGGACCTGTCAGCGTAGAGCACCAAGTCGTCGTGAGGATAGAAAGGGGAGACCAAGCTGAAGCAAGACTCGCGCCCGCGCAAGTTCATAATAAGGATGATATCGATAAAAGACATTACAAACCCTTTACATGCCCCCATGGGGTACCTCTCGATTCCTCGCAGGAAACAAAAGGGAAAAGCTTCAAGGAGTCCTATCTACACGCACCCCTGCAGCTGACGACGTCATCAATAGTGGGCCACCAGAGGCCAGCGCCAACCTGATCCAGATCAGCAGCGGCGGCGGCCGGACGCTGCAGCCCTACTCCGGGCTCGGCGAGAGCTTGGAGGCACTTAGCAGTCGTCGCTAGTCTCCGAAGTCTCGTAGAGCTCGGGAGAATCGCTTCACTTCCAAGCCTTGCTGCGGCTTCCAGAGGAGCCGCTGGAGACGCGGACAACAGGCCCTGCCCCTGCTGCAGCGTCAGCCTGCCGACCCCTCCCAGAGCAGCACTCTAGACGGCAGCCCTCTGCGTCAAAGACCTTGAAGAGCAGCGTGGGGAAGTGGAGACTCCCACGTCCAATCAACCGCCACGCATTGACCAAGGCCGCAGGCTATTGGGGCCCGCGGCGCTCCGCACTTGCCCGTTAGCTTCGCCTCGAAGCCATGCCCGAGCGCGCCTTGGGCCCGGGGGCTACTGTCGGTGTTCTGGGAACGGGGGTCGCCAGACTTGCGTGCCTACGGCCCACGGCGTGGCTCTACGAGCGGGCCCGCACGGCCCATCTTCACCAACAAGCTTTCAAGACCCTCGCGAGGGGCCAAGCCTCACGAGGCGGACGACACAAGACCTCCTCGGGAGCGGCCTCACCAGGCTAGCTCGCGAGGGGCGGAGAGATCAAGGCAAGGCAAACCTCACGAGGTTCTCGTGACATCAGCCATGACGATCGAGACCAGGAGGGCGCCACTGCGCGCAGTGTCCTTGTTTCCTCTTTGGTGCTAAGGGGGCAAGCGCAGGCGAGGAGTACCGAGGCGTCAAGAAAGGTTTCCATATCGGTGCAACGAGACCAAGACCAGCAGGACGGCAGGACGGAGGTCACCGTGGAGCCCAAGGCGGCGTCACCACCAGAGCCTTTTGCAGGCGAAGACTACTTTTGTCAGGATAAGCTGTACTAGCTGTCCCCTTTCAAATTGGCCGTTGTGGGATCCCTTCCCGCTCAATATTTGGGAAGAGGACCGGGGCCTCTATAAATAGGACTAGCCACCACAGTAGGAGGGGACGGATTCCGATCATCCTCATCCACACAAGTTTACCAAGCACAAGGACACCTCTCCTCAGGAGGTTGTTCTTCCCATTGTACTGTTCATCCTCAGCCCAAGAGGCAATCCACCACCACCACACTGGAGTAGGGTATTACACCACAACGGTGGCCCAAACCAGTATAAATCTAATGTCCCTTGTGCTGTGAGTTCGTCGAGCTAGCCTAGAGATCGCGAAGCGTGAGAGGGCGTGATCTGCGAGGGGGAGATCTTCGCGCGCACCCCAGAGTTTGAACCTTAAGGGTTTTGCCAGAACCCGAGATCCGACACCTGGCGAATATCTAGGCTGCATGGGGGAGTGGAGGCGCCCACGTACCATCAATCACCACGCGTCAATCAAGGCCGCAGGCGGTTGGGGCCCGCGGCGCTCTGCACTTGCCCTTTGGCTTCGCTTAGAAGCCAAGTTCGAGCGCGCCTTTGGCCCGAGGGCTACTGTCGGTGTTCTTGGACCGAGGGTGCCTAGACTTGCCTGCCTGCGGCCCAACGCGTGGCTCCACCAACGGGTTGGTACGGCCCAGCTTCAGCAGCGGCAACCCAAGACCCTCGCGAGGGGCCAAGCCTCGCGAGGCGGACGACACCAAGACCTCCCTGGGGGCAGCCTCACTAGGTTGGCTCTCGAGGAGCGGAGATATCTATGCAAGGGACACCTCGCGAGATTTCACGTGACGTGAGCCATGACGACTGAGACTAGGCAGGCGCCAGCGGGTGTCGTGTACCAGTTTTCCTCTTTGATGCTAAAGAGGAAAGCGCAGGCGAGGAGTCCTGAGGCGTCAGGCAAAGGTTTCCATATCGGTGCAACAAGACCAAGACCAGCAGGACGGCAGGACGAAGGTCACCATGGAGCCCACAACAGCATGACCACCAGAGCCTTTGGCAGGCGAAGACCACCTTTTGTTAGGATAGCTTGTACTAGTTGTCCCCCTTCAAACTTGGCCATTGTCGAATCCCTTCCCGCCTAACATTTGGGGAGAGGACCAGGGCCTCTATAAATAGGACTAGCCACCACCATAGGAGTGGGACGGATCTAGGATTGGACCCATTTCACCCTCACACACACCAGCTCATCGAGCCCAAGAACACCTCACCTCCTGAGGCTGTTCGTCCACTTTACTAGTTCATCCTCAGCCCCTCGAGGCAATCCACCACCACACTAGAGTAGGGTATTACACCGCGAGGTGGCCCGAACCAGTATAAACCTCTGTGTCTCCTGTTCTTTGGGTTCATCGAGCTAGGCCGTGGGATTGTTGAGTGAGCGAGCTAGGAAGAGAGAGTTCTTCGTGCGCACCCCAGAGTTGGAACCTCACATGGGCTTGCCGGAACCCGCAATCCGACAGAATCATGTTAGCAATTGCCACATTTTATGAAATCTGGAAAATGGATGTCAAAACTGCATTCCTTAATGGATTTCTTAAAGAAGAGTTGTATATGATGCAACCAAAAGGTTTTGTCGATCCTAAAGGTGCTAAAAAAAGTGTGCAAACTCTAGCAATCCATCGATGGACTGGTGCAAGCACCTCAGAGTTGGAATATGCACTTTGATAAGGTGATCAAAGCATATGGTTTTATACAGACTTATGGTGAAGCTTGTATTTACAAGAAAGTGAGTGGGAGCTCTGTAGCATTTCTAATATCATATGTGGATGACATATTGTTGATTGGAAATGATATAGAATTTCTGGATAGCATAAAAGGGTACTTGAATAAGAATTTTTAAATGAAAGACCTCGGTGAAGTTGCTTATATATTAGGCATCAAGATCTATAAACATAGATCAAGACACTTGATAAGATTTTTCAATGAGTACATACCTTCACAAGATTTTGAAGGACTCAAAGCCCGACCACGACATAAGATAGAGAGAGAATGAAAGTCATTCACTATGCCTCAGCCATAGGTTTTGTAAAGTATGCCATGCTGTGTACCAGACCTATTGTGTACGTTGCCACGAGTTTGGCAAAGGGGTACAATAGTGATCCAGGAGTAGATCACTGAACAGTGGTCAAAATGATCCTTAGAGGACTAAGGAAATATTTCTCTGTTATGGAGGTGATAAAGAGTTCATCGTAAAGAGTTACGTCAATGCAAGCTTTTACACCGATCCGGATGACTCCGAGTCTCAATCTAGATACATATTGAAAGTGGGAGCAATTAGCTGGAGTAGCTCCATGCAGAGCATTGCAGACATAGAAAATTTGAAAATACATATGGCTCTGAATTTGGCAGACCCGTTGACTAAACTTCTCTCACAAGCAAAACATGATCACACCTTAGTACTCTTTGGGTGTTAATCACATAGCGATGTGAACTAGATTATTGACTCTAGTAAACCTTTTGGGTGTTAGTCACATGGCGATGTGAAATATGGGTGTTAATCACATAAAGATGTGAACTATTGGTGTTAAATCACATGGCGATGTGAACTGGATTATTGACTCTAGTGCAAGTGGGAGACTGAAGGAAATATGCCCTAGAGGCAATAATAAAGTTGTTATTTTCTATTTCCTTATATCATGATAAATGTTTATTATTCATTCTAGAATTGTATTAACCGGAAACTTGATACATGTGTGCATACATAGACAAAACACCGTGTCCCTAGTAAGCCTCTACTAGACTAGCTCGTTAATCAAAGATGGTTAAGTTTCCTAACCATAGACATGTGTTGTCATTTGATGAACGGGATCACATCATTGGGAGAATGCTGTGATGGACAGGACCCATCCATTAGCTTAGCATATTGATAGTTCAGTTTTATTGATATTGCCTTCTTCATGTCATATACATATTACTTTGACGATGAGATTATGCAACTCCTGAATACCGGAGGAATACCTTGTGTGCTATCAAACGTCACAACATAACTGGGTGATTATAAATATGCTCTATAGGTATCTCCGAAGGTGTTTGTTGGGTTGGCATAGATCGAGATTAGGATTTGTCACTCCGAGTATCGGAGAGGTGTCTCTGGGCCCTCTAGGTAATGCACATCATAAGAAGCCTTGCAAGCAAAGTGACTAATGAGTTAGTTACAGGATGATGTATTACGGAACGAGTAAAGAGACTTGTCGGTAACGAGATTGAACTAGGTATGAAGGTACCGACGATCGAATCTCGGGCAAGTAACATACCGATGGACAAAGGGAATAACGTATGTTGTCATTACGATTCGAATGATGGAGATCTTCATAGAATATGTAGGAGCCAATATGAGCATCCAGGTTCTGCTATTGGTTATTGACTGGAGAGGTGTCTCGGTCATGTCTACATAGTTCTCGAACTCATAGGGTCCGCACGCTTAACTTTCGATGACGATTTTGTATTATATGAGTTATGTGATTTGGTGACCTAATGTTGTTCGGAGTCCCAGATGAGATCACGGAGATGACGAGGAGTCTCGAAATGGTCTAGAGGTAAATATTGTTATATAGGACGATAGTATTCAGACACCGGAAGTGTTCCGGAGGGTACTTGGTACATATTGGGTCACCGGAAGGGGTTCCGGGCACCCCCGGCACAAGATATGGGCCTCATGAGCAAAGAGGGGAAACGCGGCAGCTAGCAGGGGCTGATGCACCCCCCATATGGGCCGAACCAGAGAAGAAGGGAAGAGTGGAAGAGAGAAGGAAGGGGAGGGATTCGGCCTCCGCCTTCCTTCCCTCCTCCCTCCTCCTTCCTTCCCCCTCCGGAACTTATGGAAGGGGGAGGCCGATTTGGGGAGGCGCCCAAATAGGATTCCTCTTACTTGGGGCGCCCCTAGCTGCTCCTCTCCCTCTTCCACCTATATATACATGGGGAGGGGTGCCTAGAACGCACAACAATATCTGTTAGTCGTGTGCAGCGCCCCCCTCCACAGATTACACCCTCGATCATATTCTCGCGGTGCTTAGGCGAAGCCCTGCACGGATCACTTCACCATCACCGTCACCATGCCGTCGTGCTGATGGAACTCATCGACTTCCTCGACACTTTGCTGGATCAAGAGTTCGAGGGATGTAATCGAGCTGAATGTGTGTAGAACTCGGAGGTGCCGTATGTTCGGTACTTGATCGGTAGGAACGAGAAGAAGTTCGACTACATCAACCGCGTTGTCAACAGGAGCATAGCCAGACAATATGATTTTCTAGGGATAACACTCTCCCCCTCTCGTTGGTAAATAGACACACTCTCCCCCTCTCGTTGGTATGCATCTCCTAGATAGATCTTGCGTGAGTGTAGGAATTTTTTTGAAATTGCTTGCTATGTTTCCCAACAGGAGCATAGCCGGACAATATGATTTTGTAGGGATAACTTTCTTTTAGCCATGATATTTTGAGAAGACATGATTGCTTTATTAGTATGCTTGAAGTATTACTGCCTTTATGTCAAATTACATACTATTTCTTTGAATCACTCGTGTCTTAATATTCATGCCATGATTAGATTATGTGATCAAGATTATGCTAGGTAGCATTCCACATCAAAAATTATCTTTTTTATCATTTACCTACTCAAGGACGAGGAGGAATTAAGCTTGGGGATGCTGATACGTCTCCGTCGTATCTATAATTTTTGATTGTTGCATGCCAATATTCTACAACTTTCATATACTTTTGGCAACTTTTTATATTATTTCCAGGACTAACATATTGATCCAGTGCCAGTTCCTGTTCTTTGCATGTTTTTTGTTTCGCAGAATATCCATACCAAACGAAGTCCAAATGCGATAAAAATTATAGAGATTTATTTTGGAATATATGTGATTTTTGGGAATCGAAATCAACGCGAGACGATGCCCGAGGGGCCCACAAGCCCTAGGGGTGCGCCCCCCTTCTCTAGCTGCGGCTAGGAGGCTTGTGGGGCCCCTGTAAGGCGGTTGGTGCCCTTCTTTCGCTGCAAGAAAGGTAATATCTGGATAAAAATCATTTTAACTTTTCAGCCCAATCGGAGTTACGGATCTTCGGGAATTTAAGAAATGGTGAAAGGCCAGAAAATAGGAATGGAGAAACAGCAGGAAATAGAGAGAGAGAGAGAGAGAGAGAGAGAGAGAGAGAGATCCAATCTTGGAGGGGCTCTCGCCCCTCCGCCGCCATGGAGGATCATGGACCAGAGGGGAAACCCTCCTCCCATCTAGGGGGGAGGTCAAGGGAGAAGAAGAAGGAGGAGGAGGAGCGGGGCTCTCTCCCCCTCTCTCCCGGTGGCGCCGGAATGCCGCTGGGGCCATCATCGTGACGGCGATCTACACCAACAACTTCACCGCTGTCATCACCAACACTCTCCCCCTCTATGCAGCAGTGTAACACCACTTCTCCCCTCTGTAATCTCTACTTAAACATGGTGCTCAATGCTATATATTATTTCCCAATTATTTATCGCTATCCTATGATGTTTGAGTAGATCCGTTTCGTCCTATGGGTTAATTGATTATCGTGATTGGTTTGAGTTGTATGTTTTATTATTGGTGCTGTCCTACAGTGCTCTCCATGTTGCGCAAGCGTGAGGGATCCCCATTGTAGGGTTTGCAATATGTTCATGATTCGCTTATGGTGGGTGGCGTGAGTGACAGAAGCACAGACCCGAGTAAGTAGGTTGTTTGTGTATGGGAGTAAAGAGAACTTGATACTTTAATTCTATGGTTGGGTTTTACCTTCCCGATCTTTAGTAGTTGCAGATGCTTGCTAGAGTTCCAATCATAAGTGTATATGATCCAAGTAGAGACAGTATGTTAGCTTATGCCTCTCCCTCATATAAAATTGCAATAATGATTACCGGTCTAGTTATCGATTGCTTGGGGACAAATAACTTTCTTGTGACAAAAAGCTCTCTACTAAAACTAATTTAATTGTTTCTTTATCTAAACATCCCCTAGCTTTCATTTACATGTTCTTTATTATCTTGCAAACCTATTCCATTACACCTACAAAAAGTACTTCTATTTTCATACGTGTTCTAGGTAAAGCGAATGTTAAGTGTGCGTAGAGTTGTATCGGTGGTCGATAGAACTTGAAGGTAATATAAGATCTACCTTTAGCTCCTCATTGGGTTCGACACTCTTAATTATCGAGAAAGGCTACAATTGATCCCCTATACTTGTGGGTTATCAATGATAAACATGCTTGTACTTCTCCCCTATTGAACAGAGGAACCCATGTCTAGCAACACATAAATCAGGAGTATGTGATGCAATGAGGATGGAGTGAACTACAACACCAGAGTCAACCATATCTTGAGCGGTAGGGCTATTTGTTTTATACACATGAACTAAATGAATTGAAAGGCCACTTCCCATGGCATCAGGAGCAAATACAGTGGCGAGTGGGTCAGCCACCTGCAGCACAGCCTATACCAGGACCAAGGGCACACCCACCCCAATAATATTACCCACCTGAAGTGTACTAGCCTTGATACTACTAATACCAACAGTATGAGGCACCACAATAGTTCCAACTTCCAATAGCAATGACAATTCCACCACCAATCGGCCGCAAAACATCATCAACAGTACTAACCAGGAATACGGCAGGGTCCTAGGCTTGGTCCACCAGTACACCAACAACCAAAACCAACAGGTGGACACCTAGATAAGGCAGATACACTACAAAATTTGCTCTATTCAGTGACAAAAACCCTAGTGACGAAACATGAAACATCGCCAAAAATCATTTCCTGTGACGGTCCACTATCACGAGGTCCCCCCGGGCCAGGGCCCTAGGCAACTTTGCCGACATCTGGGCTGATTTTTGGCGACGCTTTTGGGTGTCACTAGGCATGTGGATATTCTTCCACGATGTGTAGTGTCATAGAAAATATTTTGAGAACTTTACATTTTTTAGATACCATTTGCTTATATTAAAATTATCCGTGTGGGCCGAACTCACAAAATATATACTTGTAATTACAATTAAGTGGCTCGGTTGTGCGGGGCCACTTGGCAGGGACGGAAATAACCCATTAGCAAAAATAAAAATTGAGGCCATGGATTCGAGCTAAGGAACTGACGTAGTTGTCGCGGTGACCGCTCGAATGGCATGCCAATGGCGTGGTCACCGCCTAAACTGGATGAATTGGTAGTGCTTGTCACGATCTAGATAGAAATGAGACTGGACATGAGAGGATTCAATTGATAACTTCATAAAACATAAAGATAATACTTCATATCATTACAAGATATGCAGAAGTTCATACATGATAATAACATGCATATTTCTAGAATGGAGAACCCAAGCCTATGAGAATGCCAAGTTGTTTAAAGAAAAGGTTAAAAGATGGCATGACAAGAGGATACAAAAGCGTGAGTTTAATGTAGGTGATCATGTTTTGCTATACAACTATCGTTTAAGATTTTTTGCAGGAAAACTTCTCTCTAAATGGGAAGGTACTTACATTATCGAGGAGGTCTATCGCTCCAGTGCCATTAAGATCAACAACACCGAAGGCACAAATCCGAAGTTGGTAAACGGGCAAATAATCAAAATATATCTCAGGTACTCCCATAAATGCTGAGACCAATATAATCAATACCGTAACACCGGAGGAGTACATAAGGGATACTTTCCAGAATGTTTAAGACTCCGAAAAGGAATAGGGTATGTGGTACGGTAAGTAAACCGACTCCAAAACATTTCCAATAGCAAATTTTCTCTGTTTTGGAATATTTAAAAAATTAGGAAAATTAAAAGTAGTCCGAAGGAGACACGACGAGACCACAAGGGTGGAAGGCGCGCCCTACCCCCTGGGCGTGCCCCCTGCCTTGTGGCCACCTCGTGTGCCCTCCGGACTCCGTTTTCTTGCACAATACTTCTTTTGGTCGGTAAAAATCATTATATAATCTCCCAAAGGTTTTGACCATACCACGGAAATATCTTCTATTCTTGTTTCGAGCTGTTTTTTGATAGATCTAGATCACCATGACGTCTCCAAGGGCCCCCAAGGACAAGTTTTTCGAGAAGGTCATCAACCCCTACCTTGCGGAGGTGCTGCAACACCCTCAAACCATTGAGATGCGTGAGGGGGTGCTGCACATCTGCGACGTTGAGGGGCCGAAGATGACCGGAAGCGTGGAGACAAGACTCGAAGCAATGGAGCAACAAGTTTTCAAGTGCCAAGGGATGGTGGAACGTGGACTCAATGCCAATCACATGATGATCGTGGAGTTCACCAACAATCACAAGCTGGATGCCAGGAACATCGGGGAGGCCATCTTCAAGCTTCACGAGAAAATCAAGCACCTCCAGGCCCAGATCTATGACCTGCAAAACCAAAACTGTGAGTATGAATATAGATTCAAGAGGTTGTGTTTGGGTGCAGATATGAGGATCCCGGAGACTCGTTCATCCTTCTATGATGGTGAGTCTATGCCCTGGAAGATGGACGACAAGCCTACATCATCAACAACTCCATCATCACCACCTCCTAAGAAAGAGACATAAATACATGGGTATTGGCACTCCCCTTGGCAACTGCCAAGCTTGGGGGAGGTGCCCCGGTGTCGTATCACCATCACACTTTTACCTTTATCGTTTTTCTTAGTTCAATCCTTTTGGTTATATCTTGATCTAGTAGAATAAAGTTTTTAGTATGATCTATCTTTGAGCTTTGTTTCGAGATCTATCTATGTAATCGAGTCCTTGTGTTATATATAATAATGATTAGTTTTGAGTTGAGGGCTTTGCTTTCTTGCTACGATCTTGAGGTAATTAAATAAAACAAAAGCAGAAAAAGAAATAAAAAGATCATATATTGACCTTATGGAGAGTAATGACTTCACATATAAAGAGTATGTTGAATAAAAGTTGTTGAGAGTTGACAAACATAGTTTTGGTCATTCTTGCAATTAATAGGAAGTAATAAAGTGTAACATCCCAAATTTTCAATTTGGAATGTTATACATTAGATCATCATTGCATATTATATTTTATTGCATTTTGGCTTGATCCTAGAAATTCTACGCAACTCAAGGACCCACGGAGAGAGTTGGGAATTCCGTTATTTTCATATTTGAGTTTTTCTCAAATTTTGAAAAGAGGATCGTTTGATTTTAATTATTTGTCTCTTCAAATATTTCTTTTATAAAAATAAAAGAGATAGAGGATAAAATGACTTCCTCAAAATAAAGAAATATTGGAGATTTAATATCAAAATCAAATAAGATTTTTATTCGGAGTTTTATCGCTATTTTATTTGAATTAGGAAAAATATGCATTTTTCAAAATTGCACTACAAGCCCAAATAAATGTTCACCTGCTCCGGCTTATTTTGGGAGGACCGGGAAAATTTATTTCAGGATTTTTGGAGTCCATTTAGTATTTCTTTTATTCGTTTTTCTGTGCGAAATAATTAAAAAAAGGAAACCGACTTTGGGCCGTATCCGCCCGGGACTCCGCCCGGGGGGGGGGGGCATTATAAGCCACGAGGCCCAGCCGCCGCTGCAGCCCACCCGCAAACCGTAGCCCCGCCCCGATCCGCCGCCGCCGCCCGCGCCGCCACCCGCGACGCCGCCGCCACCCCGCCGCCGCCACCCCGCCGCGCCGCCCGACCTGCGCCCCCCCGCCGCCGCCCGACCCCGCCGGAGGAGCCGCCCGCCGCCACCGCCGTTCCGCCCGACGCCGCTGGAGGTAGCCGCCGCTGCCTCGGTTTTCGTGAGAAAACCGAACGTTTTTTTTGAAAACCCTAGATCCGTTTTTTTAGTTTCTGTTCGGTTTTTTCGGTTTAGTTATTTAGCGGACGTTCATCCGTACGTTCGTTTTAACGAACGGTTTTCGCCCGTTAGCCGCAGATAACGAACGTTCGTTCGTTAGTCTGTTCGTCAGTTTTTCCTATTCTCGGATTTTCCGCGATTATTTTCGATCGCGATTTCTGATCCGATTTTCGTTTTAGTTTAACTTTTCGCTCGTTTCTCGGAATCAAGCGATTCAAGCGCCTGGAGTTTCTTCTCGAAACCCTCTTTCTGTTTAACCAACTTAAACAAGTTTCTGCTACTGTAAAAATTGACTTTAGTCCAGATTAGTAAACGAAGCTTGTTTCTTTCGTAGTTTGAGTTTCGTTGCTTCGTTTGATTTGATTCTTTTTGCAAACCGGAGTTCTTAAGTTGAAATTTATGGTTAGATCTCTTATTGAGTTTTACCCGTGTGTTGTTGCTTGATTTCTTATTGTATGCTTGTTTGTTTGCGATAGAGTACCCGGAGTGCGAAGCGTGCTACTACGAGTCTCTAGGTTTCACGGATCATCAGCAAGGCAAGTAACACTTTGATCATACCTCTTTGCTACCCAGTTTTATTGCATTAGACCAATCCACAAACAATTGCATGGTTAGGATCTAATTTAAATTGTGGGTTTGGGAAGTAGATGAGGTAGTACCTATTCACCTGTTTATTATCAAACCTATGGGAGTTACTTCTACGTTGCTTATATTGCTATGCTATGCTCGTAGACGTGGTTTCGTTTTGAGGGTATTCATGACAGATGTGAGTATTGTTAAGTAATGGTTAACTTAAGATGGCAACATTAATACACATCTGGGTGGATTGAGGCACCTGGGGAACCCAGTGATTTCCTGTATTTTTGGAAATCCTAGGGTACCGTGTGATTCTCTTATGGACTGCCACCCAGGCTCAAAGGGATAATGAGATTATTCATGCTAGAAACTTCCGTGTGCAGCCACAAGCCATTATGGGCTCTGGCATAGTTGAGTATGTTGTGTGACCTCTTTCAGTGGTAGGCTAGCAGATGTAGGGGGTGTAGGTGGTACTGTCTATCCAGAGTAAAGAGTTAACGCTTCTGAAAGACTGTGTCTCGGTCATCCGTTTCTCAAACACCATGTAGTGCGAGAAATCCAATAGAGGAGATCGAGTCTTGTGGGGAAAAGTGCGCAAACCTCTGCAGAGTGTACAAACTAATCATGGTTAGCCGTGTCCCCGGTTATCGACATCTTGAGTATCTGGTTCTTGGATTATCATGTGGATCTCATCACTCTTAATTATAAAATTTGATTGGGTTTTTAATTACTTTTAATTGGGATTGAGATGGGGTTTACCATTCTCAATGTTTAACAACCACCATGATAGTTAAATAAAATTTATTCCTTTGTTGTAGGGAAAAATTGGCTTTTCGCAAAACATATAAACCATACAGCCTCCACCAGCCATATATGCATATAGTGATAGCTTTATTCTTTTTATTACTTTTTGGTGTTATATTGCCAGCATATTCCATGTGCTGAACCGTTTTCGGGCTGCAACGTATCATGTTGCAGACTTTTCAGACGACGAGTAAGGTGCCTTAGGTCGTGGTCTTTCACTTAATGATGCTGTTGGAGTTGATGGACTCGGTTTATCTTCCAAGCCTTCCGCTGTTATCGTTTTAGATGGCCTTAAGCCATATTATTTGTAATAAGTTCTCTTCTGAGACATTCGATGTAATAAGTGTGTGATTGCTACTCTGTTATAAATCCTGCAAGTACTGTGCGTGTCAGCATTACCGATCCAGGGATGACACTGATGCACAGAGATCAGACTGTTTGAGGTCTGGTCGCTACAAGATGGTATCAAAGCACACGCTGACTGTAGGACACGACCACTAAGCTAAAGCCCTAGATCACTACTCTCTTCTCATTTCTGACTCCTCCCCATTTTCTACTCTTTAGGATGGCGGATGCAAGGATCAAGTTCACACAACCGGATGAAGACACCCCTTTTGGACGTCACTTGAAGGAAGTCACTAGATACCTGAAGATTGGAATACCAAGCTTCACAGGGACTTACAACGCCACCTTACCAGAAGAAGAGCACTAGATGATTCAAGTTTAAGTTCCAGGAAGGACGTTTATGCTAGACACTGAGCCCATAGAGTTTTCCTTTGATGCACCTACCTGGAGTCTAGGAAAGAGTATGGTAACCCACATTACCATGGGACGCATTGGAGAAGTTTACCACAATGATCTCAAGGATACTATCTACCAGATTTGTGGACGCCGAGATGAGCAATGGGAGATGATCAGCACCAGGAAGGATAGATCGATTGCAGCTTTCATCCAGGAGTTAAACCAACACATTCGACGCCAGGAGAACCAGATGTGCGCAGGCATTACAGATTTGAAGAAGGCAATGACAAGGATCACGGAACTGGAGGAAGAATTCAAGGCTACTCGCGAGGATTATATGGAGGAAATCGTCGTACTAGTGGAGAAGAATGACGACCTGACAAGGAAGCTGGGAGTATTCATGGGAGACCCCGCGCCAGGAGGAGAAGACGACAGTTCCACTTGCTCGGAGAACTACATCATCATCGACGACACCGACTCGGATCCCGATGATAGCGATGATGACTATGTTGATGAAGCAGGAGAAGATATCATGGAGTCTTCGACCGATCAATTTTTCTAGTCGACCACCAAATCCGTAATAGAATTCCACCATGTATATAGTATAGTCCGAGCACTTTTGTAACGATACTTCTAGACCGATTTTATGCCCTTGCTTGATTGATTGAGTGATATGTTTGTGTTTGTCTCATGTGCATATGGGTAGTGTTTCCCCCCTAGACCTCATTCTACTCTGTTTTCTCACCTTTTCTAAACCCAGCAGATGCCTCCGAGACGTGACAATGGATTTGCTTTCCCACCGGAGCTCACTCAGTTAATCCAGCAGCAGAATGCATTGATGCAGATACTAGTCCAGAATCAGAACCAGGGGAACAACAACAACAACAACCCACCCCCACCACCACCAGTTGATCACTTAGCCCGTTTTCTTAGGCTGAATCCGCCGGTGTTCACCAGTAGCACCGAGCCGATTGTTGCAGATGATTGGCTCCGCAAGATTGAAAGGCAGTTGACTGCTGCAGGATGCACAGATGTGGAAAGAGTGCGCTTTGCCGCACATCAGCTTGATGGACCCGCAGCATCATGGTGGGAGAATTTCATAGTCACTTACCCCATTGACACTGTGACATGGGATCAGTTTCAGCAAGCTTTTCGCACTGCCCATGTATCAGCAGGAGCTATGGCCATGAAGAAGCGCAAGTTTCGCAACTTATGCCTAGGAGGACGCACCGTTGGCCAGTATGTGGATGACTTTAGTAAGCTAGCACGTTATGCCCCAGATGACGTCGCTACAGATGCAGCTAAGCAGGAGAAGTTTCTGGAAGGACTGAATGATGAGCTAAGCATGCAGTTGATGGTGGCAAATTTCAATAACTACCAGGAGTTGGTAGACAGAGCTCTCATGATTGAAGGGAAGCAACAGCAGATTGACAACCGCAAGAGGAAGTATGAACAAGGGAAGTATAATTCTGGAGCTCATCAGAGGCCCCGTTTCACCCCGAACTCGGGAGGACTTGTCCATAACCATGGAAGTCACGATCACTCTGGAGGGAGTTCGCATAACCATAGTGGCGCCCAAAACGGGAATGGTAATGGAGGAAGCAACGGACAGAACCGTTCCAACCCGGCAACACCTGCCAAGAAAGATCTAAGCCATGTTACTTGCTACAAGTGCCAGAAGACTGGACATCATGCCAATGAATGTCCTAAAGCTAAGAATGGAAACAGCAATGGAAGCTCTGGGAAGAATCCCAACCCTTTCACCAGGGGACAAGTGAACCACGTTAGCATGGAGGAGGTTGAAGCCCAACCCGATGCAGTAATAGGTAAGTTTTTGGTTAAGTCATTTACTACAGTCGTACTTTTTGATACTGGTGCATCGCATTCATACATATCAAGGGGATTTGTGGATAAGTTTAAATTGCCAACCCAAGCCCTTAGGTCACCCATGTTTGTAACCTCGCCAGGAGCAGAGTATACGGCTAGCCTATGTTGTGATCGGTTACCATTAAGGATTGGTAACTACCTGTTCCCCTCAGACCTAATAGTATTGGAGTCACAAGGACTGGATGTGATATTAGGCATGGATTGGTTATCGAAGTATGGAGGGAACATTGACTGTGCTAGTAAGTCAATTTTGCACACCACCCCAGAAGGAAGAAGGATCAAGTATGTATCCCGGCATATGCCGAATAGGACTCAAGTGAATTCCTTATCAGGCATGTTTGCAATCTTGTTGCACTCACTACAATGCATTTCATGGCATGAATCAAAATCTAGCAATAATATGGCATGTTTTTGCTCCAGTTCATGTCATGATATAGCTCATATGAAAATCACACAAAATCATGTAAACATGCTAAAATGGCATATGCTGTAAAAATAACATGTTCACAAACTTGCTCAAATGATCAAATGGATGCCATAGATGGGCTGGGTGGATTTTTCTAACCCAAAATGATATATAATATGTATATGTCATGTAGAAAAATGCTCACAAAATGCACTAAGTCATATACTGCCTTAAATGGAAATAGATAGAAATGCCAGCTGCCAGATCTGGAATGTCCAGATTTGGACTTGCCCGAAATGGAAAGAGGGACCTTTCCACAAATGGAAACCTCTAATAATAAAGCACGGATTGACTCCGTGGATTCACCGTCATAATACGCTTTCTTCCTGTGAATTTACGCTTTCAGTTTGAATTCGCTTTCTTCCTGTGAATTTGTGCTTTCAGTTTGAATTTAAGGCATATACGCGAGGTGGTAACGTAAGAAAAAACGATTCGATTCCTCAAACCTTTGTTCGTCCCCAGCAGTCCGTCCCGGTTAGGCTGGTCGCCCCCGCCTGCGCCTCAGCCCATCTATGGTTCGCATAGGCTAGTCGTTCCCACCTAGGCGTTAGCCCATCTATCCCCCAAAACCGCACTGTAGCCCAACTATCACGAGAGACTTGCCAGCTCGCTATGCTGCTGTGCCTTATGGCCGGCAGCCACGCCTCGACTTACAAAGGCCGCAAAAAATAGTTTGTTGCCTGCTTATTATTTTTTCAATAGTCCCACCTCGCCTGTTAAATTGATTCTCATCAGTTTATATATGTTTTGAAGTTCTTTGTAATGTCAACCAGACAATGAGCTGAGAAAGAGAAAGGAAGCACAGGAAAACGAGAGAAAGGAAGCATGGTTGGTACTGCGTGCCGGAGTTGTAGCCGGACACGACAAGGACGAGACGCGGGGCTGCTCGGACACAGCGGCGAAGACAACATGTTGATGCAATCCTGCACGCCGGAGTTGTAGCCGGACAAGGCAAGGACGAGACATTGGGCTGCTCGGACACAGCAGCGAAGACAACATGTTGATGCAATCCTGCACGCCGGAGAGGGCGGGACGCCGGGCTACTCAGACATCCTGCACGCTCGGATACGACGCCGACCAAAGTTGTGTAGGCGGACACGACAAGGATGAGATGTCGGGCTGCTCAGGTACAATTTGATTATGCATACCTGAGGTTATAGGCGGACTCGACAAGGATGAGACGACGGGCTTCCTCGGACAGGACAGCGAAAATGAAGTACTGCACGCCGGAGTCGTACAACTTCTAATCATCTGCTTCTCCAACTAATTTTCTCATCCATCCAAAGCGTTCCTTTACTTATTTTGCCTAAAAGTTCTTAATTAGAAAATGGTACAGAAGGCCCTCTTAGTGCATTAAAAATAGACAATTAGCTGCCTACAATCATCT